>NC_040903.2:41689357-42015607 GCF_004126475.2 Phyllostomus discolor
TATGTAGCAAACATTTAGAGTATATTTTTCTATTCTTCTCAGCCATGTCCTTCTAATAGATTAAACCAAATAAAAACACTGCATTTGTATATCAAAAAATTGAAGGTTGCCAAATTTCATAATAATTCACTTATACACAGGTAAACTTCATTTATTGTTTCTCCTTCTTAATTTGTCTATATGGTGATGTAACTAGAATGAGACATACCTAACTTTTTGGAAGTGGAAGAAACTTTGCAAATCACCATTCTAGTTTTCTAATTTTAAAGAAGGGAAATTGTAAAATGATATTTTTGCTTTAAGTCATTTCAAATCTAGGAAACATAACATGAATTCTAGATAGCTATTTCTCCTCTGGCTACTATTAGTATATTTAGGGTTTGGTTTAGAGTTAAGATTAGGGTTTGTTTCTGATCTTTTTTTGAGGGTGATGGCTTTGTTTTCAATTTTTTTATTGTTGTTCAATTACAATTGTCCCACCTTTTCCCCCATTGCTTTCCCCTGCCCCATCATGCTCCCCACTCCCAGTCAACACCCCCATTTTCAGTGCCCATGAGTCCTCTATTCATGTTCCTTGACTTGCCCCTTCTCCTTCTTTCCCCTGTTATCCTCCTCCCACAATCCCTCTAAAATTAAATCATCTAAGCCACTCTAACTTGCAACTCTCACTTATCTGTTAGCCAAAATCTAATATCATTACAGTGACTTATCCACCTTAATTCATAAATGTAAAATTATGGTAATAAATAAAAATTAAAGGCAGGTGAACTGAGTGTTTATTTCTGTCATTCTCAGCTGAGTTTTCTAAGATTATATATGTATATATAATTATATATAATATATAATAATATATTATATAATAATATATATTCTTCCTACTTTCAAAGTGTTTAATTGATCTGAAGTTTTCCTCTGTGTGTATATGTATGTGTGTGTACATGTATATTTCTAATTTTAAAGGAAAATTCAACTTTGTCACTATTTAGATTGTTTACAATGTTCTTTAAAAACAATTTCAGACATACAAATTCTATTTTTCTCAAAGTGTTATTATGTAGGATGTTGGTGGAAAATAGACTACTTATTATTTAACAGAAATTGAGTCTTAGGAGAGAGCTTAAGGGAGGAATAGAAAAACTTGTTTTGATCTTAGCAATTTGCCATGATTTCCTGAAGTATTATATATTTTTATCAAATGTACCCTGAAGCCATTTAGGTAAAATAATGATAAGATAATAATGATATGAACGATTATTAGGGATGTCAGAAACAGTGGCTTTGATAGTGAGTTCTACTTGAAAATTATTAATTCCTTTAAAGGATGAAACCAGTGTCTGATTTCTCATATACTGTTTATGGAGCAAAAGGAGCACAGCAAGTTAATGTGAAGAACATAGAACATACTACTTGGAAGTCAAGATTAAATAGTTTACCAGCTTTTTTTTTAATTAAATCAAAATGAATAATAAGAACTTCATTTGATGAAAAACATTTCAGAGGTTCTCTTATAGCTGACTAAACTAAATATTGAGGTGAATGTGTAAAATGGCTGATTATTCAAACTGTTTATCAGGAAGGTATATTCGGCTCAATATTATACTCTACTTGGAGTGTAGTTGTTGGTAAGATATGAAAATCAGAAAAGTCATCTAAAATTTTTATTAAAAATGTATGTTAAGCTCAAAAGGTTTATCAAGGCCTGCATTTCCCAGGAAAGACTGTAATATATATGTGAACATTTATGTTTGTGAGCAAGTTTGATCAATTAAGAATCAAAAGATAAACATTATTTGCACATCTTTGTGTGCTATGTAATCAGTCAACACATTTCTTTGACTTTCAGGCAATTCCTATCTGACCATATGGCACTGCTAGTGGGAAGCCGTTTCCAACTACGGGGTTAAATCATGCCACTAAAAATGTATAGCAGTGCAGTGTTGCAATGTTTCAGTAATAAAAATTAGGACCTAAACTTCCTGTAGGTAAAACAGCAAGTTATGAACACATTGTCTCTATATCAACATACAGTATGAGAAATTGATGTAACTACCTTGTAATCTTTACATTTTCTAAGTGAAATTATCTTTTTAAAAGTAAATTCCCCCAGTTTTACTTCAGCAATTTCAGCAATTATACATATACTTTCATGAAAGGTCCAATTGTGATGGTAAGATTTTTCACAAAAAATTCACAAAACAAATTTTAATGATTAAAGCTTATCAGTCTTACTCATTTTTGTTTTTCCTTTGTGATTTATATTGCTCTCATTTTCATATAAATAGTTGAGAGTGTAACCTTGTTTTTAAGAACTTTAAAATACAAACAAAGCAACATTAATTTTGTCCCTTCAGAAAGTTGACCCGAGAAGCAACAGCTGGCCATCCTGCAGCCCAGCCCTTCTCCCCTTAAGCCTACCTGTTCTGCAGGGGAGTCCATGCCAGCTTCCTCCTCGGAGTTTGCTCCTCTGCCATCTTCTCCTCGAGTGCTGTGCTGCACAGTCATTCTCCATCTATTTAGCTTACAAGATCCTGTGACTTTTATGTGTTTTATGATAATATTATAATAATAATACTTAGCAGTTACACAACTTTTCATCTTCAAAGTGCTTTCTGAACACTTGCTAATTAATTTTACATTAGTAAAACATGAGCTGTATAGGTGCTGCTCCATAAGTAATAAATAATCACATGACCCAAGTGGAGGCAAAATTTAAAACTCTCAGTTATGAGTGAGTAAGCAATAGGGCCACTGGGTTGGAGGACAGTGAGCCTTTATCCAGATTTTGTATTTTGTGAATCTGGAAGTGAGCAACTGCTCTTCTCACTCCTTTGAATCCACTTCCAAAAACGCTGGCAGTTTCATTATTACTTTTTGGTGGAAGGCCCGTGGCTCTCCAAGCTCTAACCCTCCATTAGGATATGAATCCTCTCCAACTCATAATGCTCTTGTCTCTTTCAACCCCTATATCATCTTTTGATGAATTCCTTTCTGAATTTTTTACAGTGACCCTAATACTAGTGATCATCAAAGAATTTTATATTCCCTGAAATCCAAAGGATGTTGATTTTTTATTACAAAATATAAAGGTTTAACTAGTAATTTTCCAAAGTTTTGGATAGCAGTATGGGTCTTGGCAGCCAATTTAGATATTGGTGTGAAGACTAGATAGGACACACCCTAATGTTTAGATTGCTATGTGATTAAAATAATTGTGACTTGCTATGTGAATCAAGTTATGCTGGAGGAGAAAGCTTCCTTGGGTAATAGTCTTTGTTAAAGAGGCTCAACCTTATTATATGATCAAGTAGAATCATTATTCCACCTAGGCAATCTCCTTTCTTCCCAAAACATGTGAAAGAAAAGACAATCAGAAAAAATACTTGTACTAAAACTAAAAAGAATCACAATGGCATTTCTTGTATTAGTTATTAATAAGACCTTGATCAGATATTTACATGCTTAAAAAAACTTCCAATTTAATTATATTTATTTGAGCATTCTAGGCTGTATGCTTTTACCCTAGTCTTCAAAATATCTAGTTTGTTCTCACTCTCATTTGTCTGTGTAAATCCTACATAGCCTTCAAGGTTAGATCAGTCCTTCCTTTTTCCATATGACCTTCTCAATATGTACTGTTGTACCATCTGAGGCTCACAAACTCATGGGATCTTTCACCAAAATCTATACAGAGTTCAGGGTACATAAGACCAGGGATCAAATAGTAAAATTCCTAAGTTATTGTCTTACAATGGTCTTTGGTGATCAAGAAACAAAATATTCTAATACAGGATTGACTAATTCTAAGTCAAAGAAGTGTGTTGATTGATTACATAGCACACAAAGATGTGCAAATAATGTTTATCTAAACCTTTTTTCTTCACTGATAAAAATTTATATTGGATAAATAATCTGTGGGACATCCAGACAATGGAATATGACTCAGTCTTTTTAGAATATGACTAAAAAAAACAAATGAACTATCAAGCCATGAAAAGACATGGAAGGAACTTAAATGTATATTACTGACTGAAAGAAACCAATCTGAAAAGGCTATATACTATACAATTCCAACTATATAACATTCTGAAAAAGGCAAAACTATGGATACAGTAAAATTATCAGTGGTTGCCAGAAGATAGGGTAGCAGTAAGAGGAATGAATACATGAATCACAGAGGGATGTGGAAATAGTCTATATGATACTATAATGATTGATACATGTCATTATATATTTGTTCTAACTCATAGAATGTAGAAAACCAAGAATGAACAATAAAGTAAACTATGGACTAGGGGTGATTATGATGTGTCCATGTAGGTTCATTAATGGCAACAAATGGGACACTCTGGTGAACAAAGTTGATAATGGGCATGTGTGGGGCAGGAAATATATGGGAAATTTGTGTCCCATTCTCTCAATTTTGTTGTGAACCTAAATCTTCTTTTAAAAATAAAGTCTTTAGCCCTTGCTGGTGTGCCTCAGTGGTTGAACGCTTGTCAGTGAATCAAAGGGTCACTGGTTTGATTGCCAGTCAGGGCACATGCCTGGGTTGTGGGCCAGGTCCCCAGCTGGGAAGGGGATGCTCGAGAGGCAACCATGCATCAATGTTTCTCTCCCTCTCTTTCTCCCTCCCTTCCCCTCTCTAAAAAAAATAAATAAAATCTTTTAAAGATAAATAAAAAATTAAGTCTTTATAAAAAATGTGTTGCATACCTACTATGGCTTTGGCACTATGTTAATTATTGAATTACAAGTTACATCCTAAGGTGAATATAACCTTACAATGAAGACAGTCAAATAAACTGGTGTTTAATACATAAGATAAACCATAGGTGGAACATTCATGGAGTGCTATGTGAACATGGAAGTGAAACCAAATCCCACTGTTGTGGGAGGGAGTCAGAGAGGAGTACTCAGAGGATGTGATATCTGACTCAAGACCTGAAGGTGAACAGGAATATAATATTTCCACAGGTGAGAGTAATGAATCAATCAGCCCAGTAAAAAACAAGGGAGAGCATTGTAATTTTGGGTGATTGAAAATTACCCCCATGAAATTTGACCAAGCTATAGAGGATGCAGGAGTGTGCATGTATATGTGTGTGTATAGGGAGGAGAAGCTGATGGAAGATGAGGGGGGAAATAAATGCAGTGCTAATGAAGAGTTTAAATATGGTTAGATTGACATGTGGTGAAAATAATCCTGACTAGCTATGTGAAAAAGAGACTGGATTATGGAGCTGGAAGGAAACAGCCTTTTACTCATCCATGTGGAAGGGCTTTGAATTAAGGCAGTGAGATTTCTAGACTTGGATGAGACTTGATAGCACTTAATGATTGATTGGATGTGGGGGTTATAGAGTTGAGGAGTCAAAAACAACATTGATGAATGCTTTTATGAATGTATAATTTTGACAAAGGCACATATGATATCTTGGTGTACAATACAGCAAACAATGAGTTGTGTGATAGTGGCTCACTTCCCAGAATGTGAACAACTTTTCTGTGAATGAAAAGAAACAACTTTTTCTAAGTAGTGTTGATAATTGGCCCCTTGCATCATGAATTCAACCACCCTTGGGTTGCAAACAATATAGTTCACAATATAGAAAACACAAGCTTGAACTGTGTGGGTCCAAATACGCATGGATCTTTCTCAATGGATCTTTTGGCCCTTTGTATCTGCAGGTTTGATGACCATAGATTCAACCAACTGCAGACAGGAAACAGATTTTTGCTTTCACAGATGGAGTTTCCCAAGCATGACTGATTGAGTCAATAGACCCAAAGCCTTTTGGGTCTAAACTGTAGTTCAGTTTTGGGGAGCCAAAAGTTTTATGTGAATTTTCCATTGTTCTGGAGTTGGCACCACTAACTCCCCTAACTCCCATCTTGTTTAAGGGTTAACTGTATTTCAATTCACAGTTAGGAATCTATGGTTGGGCATTCAAAAATATTGTTTTAAATTCTTGATTGATTGAATCTGCAGATGAGAAACCTGAAGATATGATGGGTCAAATGTATTGAAAATAAAATCTGTGTATAAGCTGGGCTGTTCAGTTCAAATTCTTGTTCTATATTTTACTTTTATTTTCTTCATTTGCATATTATAACTCTAAGTACACACTTTAAAAGCTATCACTAATAATCAAGCAACCAACCATTGGCTTAAAGTGAGAAAGGTTTAAAAACTAGTTTTTAAATGAATATTAACTGATGCATTGAAATATAAACTATGGTACATCTCTGCTACGTACAATTCCACTGTGTAAATGTACAATAGTTATTTTTTCTAATCAACAAAATGAACAAGCAAGCAAAATATAACCAGAGACATTGAAATTGAGAACAGGCTGACAGTGACCAGAGGGGAGAGGGGAGGGGATAATGGGGCAAAAAGGTGAAGGGTTTACAGGAAAAATTATAAAGGACACATGGACAATAACAAGGGAGGGTGGAGACTGGGGAAGGAGGTGGGGGGGGCTCAGGGGTGGGAGTTTGGGGGGAAAGGCAGATAACTGTAGTTGAACAACAATAAAAAATAAATGAAAAATAAGCATTTAATAAAAAGGAAAAAATATAAACTAAATGAAATCTAAAAGCCTTTGATAATTATCATGAAACAAAATAAAATGACATTAAAATATAAAGTGAATAAACCATAATACAAAATTGTTTTATATGTTGTTGAGAGAATAGGACCGGAGGTTGACTCACAAGCTGGACTCCAGCAATCAGAGGTTCCTCACCTCTGCCCCGTCCTTGAAATGTAAGTTCTGCCCACCATTCCCGTAGTGGGAGCCATCTTCAAGGGTGTGACCTTGAGGGCATCTGAATTGAATACGTGACTGAACTTAGTCAAGGTACAAATTTTTAAGATTCTAGTAGGTGGGTGTGGAGATTTGATATTGCTGCTGCTCAAACCAAGCCTTGTAAGTTCCCTTATTAAACTTGCCTCCTACAAATCTAGAGTTATTTCTGCCTTTCTTTCATCCCTCCTTGCCCTCTGTGTACAGGGGCCAAGTTATGAACCAACAGTTATGATTATAAACCAAGTAAAATTTTAAATATATATTTAGATGTGAACTGGAGGAAAATATGAGAAAGTAAAACTTGATTATTGTTGGTTATTGGCAGTGTCACTGATATTTTTAAAGCTTTTAATTCCTTCCCAATTATTATAACATTGCCTACACAATTCATTCTTTCAAAATGAAGAAACTTTTTTTGGCTTATTCATTTAAAGTCACTTTTAATATTTCACATGCAAATTTAAAATAGACCTCTTTTAAAAGTATAAAATATATGCTATGTATTTTTCCATCCAGTTTTCAAGTAGAAAACATGAAACAAAGAGAAATGTTGTAAAACTACAAAGGCTAAAACATAAATATATTTGAATGTTTAAAAAGGCACTTTCAAAATAAGAAATTTCATTTGTTTTTAAACATAAGTGAGCTATTTTAGAGTACATTGTTCAATGTAAAATATTTTATTTAGAATACCAATGAGTTAGTTTAAAACTACATGAAATTCATAACTTCAGAAACAGTATTATGGACTTTCTTAATGAGTATCTATGTGTATATTCATTGATAATTCATACTTTGTTTTTGTAAAACTTTTCTAACTTATAAAAACAACTGTATTGGTATTGGTTAAATTCTCTAACCTGAGAATACTTTCTTTAATTTTTTTGGTTAATGTGCATAAGATTGTTTTTATGAATATATGCATGTATGTTTTATATATGTATGTATTATATATACATATGTAATACATATGTATTAAATTCCTTAATTGTATGTGTTTGACAGCACTTGTGTTTCTGTGTGTTTGTATATCTCTGTATTACCTATCTGACCCATTCGCACTGCAACCTTTAATAACAAATGTTGTATGCTGGAAAAGTTTTTAAAAGAAAGTTTAGTAAAGTTTCTTTAGTAAAGTTTAGTAAAGTAAATGTGTTCTAGATTTTTTCTAAGTGTATTTTCATTTTGGAAATCATAATAAAAATGACTGCATATAAGATGAAATTTTCTGTGGCTGAAATCTTCATCTATTGTAGAAAAAAATTTAATTTTCCTTCCAATGTCATTACAATGTTTTAAAAATTTTAAGTATATTTTATTGATTATGCTATTACAGTTGTCCCATTTTTTTCTCCCCTTATCCCCCTCTGCCCTTCACCTTCCTCCCACCAGCATTCCATACCACCCCACCTTAGTCCATGTCCATGTGTTGCACATATAAGTTCTTTGCCTTATCCATTTCTTATACTATTCTTAACCTCCCCCTTTCTATTTTGTACCTACCATTTATGCTTCTTATTTCTGTACCTTTTTCCCCATTCTCCTCCCTCCATGTGATCTCAATTTCTGTGATTCTGTTCCTGTTCTAGTTGTTTGCTTTGTTTGTTTTTGTTTTTTAGGTTCATTTGTTGATACTTGTGAGTTCATTGTCATTTTACTGTTGATGGTTTTGACCTTCTTCTTAGATAATGTTAAATGTCCCTTTAACATTTCATATAATAAGGGCTTGGTGATGAAATCCTTTAACTTGACCTTATCTGGGAAGCACTTTATCTGCCCTTCCATTTTAAATGATAGCTTTGCTGGAGAGAATAATCTTGAATGTAGGTCCTTTCCTTTCATGACTTTGAATACTTCTTTCCAGTGCCTTCTTTCCTGTAAGATTTCTTTTGAGAAAGCAGCTGATAGAGTTATGGGAACTCCTTTGTAGATAACTTTCTTCTTTTCTCTTGCTGCTTTTAAGATTCTCTCTTTATCTTTAATCTTGGGTGATTTAATTATAATGTGCCTTGGTGTGTTCCTCTTTGGGTTCAATTTCTTTGGGACTCTCTGAGCTTCCTGGACTTCCCAGAAGTCTATTTCCTCTGTCAGATTAGGGAAGTTGTCCTTTATTATTTTTTTCAAATAATTTTTCAACTTCTTGCTCTTCCTCTTCTCCTTCTCGCACCCCTATGGTTTGGATGTTGGAATGTTTAAAGTTGTCCCAGAGCTTCCTAAGCTTTGCCTCATTTTTTTGATTTCTTGTTTCTTCATTCTGTTCTGGTTGAATGTTTATTTCTTCCTTTGGTTCCTAATTGTTAATTTGAGTCTGGGTTTCCTTCCCTTCACTGTTGGATCCCTATGTATTTTGCTTAATTTCACTTTGCATAGCCTTCACTTCTGAAGCAGCACCAGAAGGGCCCAATTTGCTTCTGGGTAGTGGGACTGAAAGTGGGGTGAGAGCCAAGCAAAAAACATTGTTCCTTCCATGACTCCTCCCCCACATATAATACCACAATGCAGTGACATGGGTTGATCTGTCCTGGTGAATACCTAAGGCCCTGCCCCTTACAACATAACAGGAGTGCCAAGATAAAGAAATATGGCCCAAGTGAAAGAACAGAAAAAGATCAAAACTTCAGAAAAAGAACTAAGTGACGAGGAGTTAGCCAACCTATCAGATGCAGTGGTAATCAGGATGCTCATAGAAACGTTTGAGTATAGACACTATTACAATTTTTAAACTTTTGTTTATTCATTCATTCAGCAAACATTCATTACATGTCTTTTATCTGTTATGCATCATGATGGGAATTCTAAGATAAAAGCCAACTACATTCTAATTTATTGAAAATTTAAATCCTTTAAGGATTTTATGAGACGGTTTTATGCATGTGTTGTACGGTTGTGTAAATTTCATGAGAAAGCTGTGATATAAGTGCATCATTAGGTTAACTGCTATATATTTCTTGTCTTCTGAATCACAATGATTATAGCATTCAATATTGTTGACTTCCATAAGAAATCTAACCTACAAACACACATACATAAATCTTGCTTTCTTAAATGTTAAAAACTTACCTGAACAATTAAAATATAATATGCAAAATGTAGGATTCCATTAAACTTTTCCATATGCATGTAAGTAATTTAAAATGTATATTTGTTTTTCAGTAAATATTCTTTTAATTGGTAGATAATTTCAAGTTGGCTTGAGGCAAACATGATCATGATGACTATTCTCATCTTCTATGTTTGAGTTCCAATTTCTCCAGTTTCTTTTCCTCACAGAGATGTTTTATTTTTTTTACTATTAAATTATTTAATTTTTTAAAATTTTACTTTTAAAATTTAAGAACATTTTACAGGAGCATAGCAAATCTCACTTTTTGGGAGAGGTAGATTTTAAGAATCCCTCTAACTAGAAAAATCTTTCTTATGAGTAATTCTTATTTTCTAATTTTTAAAAATGTTTGCCATTGAGGAAAGTCCTACAATTACATGTTTTTAACTAGTATATGTCCCCCAGATTATAAGGAATTACAAAGAAACAAAAGTCACAGTTGCCTCTGGGTACCTAGAATTAGTGAAATAAAAAGGAATCTTCATTTTAATTTCATACTATGGGCAATTATTACTGTAAAATTAAGGGCATTTCATGTTGTAATCAAAGTTTCATGAGCCAGGTTTGGAAAAAAATGAAGTTATAGGCAGTTTATATAAAACAAGTTTGACAAGTCTTCTCAAAAGAAAGGTTTTAGAGACAGGATTGTAAAAAGGTTCAGAATTTTAGATGAACAGGACTTATTTTGGGTTTTGTTGTTGTTGTTGTTGTTGTTCTGTTAGGAGCTACAAATCAAACTGGGATATATTTATTTCTTTACCAGAAAAATATAATTATACAAACCATAAAATCTGTAGAATGATTTAAAAGTTTTTTAATTAGTCCAAGTAGGTGGTATAAGCACATCTTTGGAGCTTGTATTGTTTTTTTACAATACTATTTATATTGCTTGTGATTTTGACAGTTCACTCAAATTTATACTTTTCTCATTAAATTACTCTGACTCTGAAAAGATGAGAGAAAGTGGTATATTTAAGTTTGAAAAGAAAAAAGAGTGCATCCTAAACCTGTTCAGGACTAGCAAAGTATCTGGGAAATTATTCCATAAGATGCATAAATCATCATAAGAGGAACACAGGGCAAGGTTTTCTTAGCTGACCTATGATGAGTATGAGTATGAGTATGAGTGTTATTAAGTTATGGCAGCATTAGAACTAGAAAGGAGTTTAGGAATGGTAGATAGTGTTTAATTGAGTTAACCACAGTGTAGAAAAACTACAGCAGAACACTACTTAAAGTCCAGAAGCCTTTAGAAACAACCTTCACACCTTCACCCTATGTTCTCTTGCAGCATCTGTTTTCCTTGCATTGACATGTATGAAGCTTTAGTTTTCTTGCCTTCAGATGAGTCAGTTATATCTTGGTGGCAATGGCCAGAGGGAGTGCAGAGGATGTGTCAGGTTCCTGGTACTGTCTGGTCTTGGAGTTGGAGGAGTCACAGCCCAAAACAGAACATTTTATTAAAATGAGAAGTTTGGTGAGATTTTAAGGAAGGGATGATTAGTTACAAGGCAAATAGTATATTCAAGAGATATTTATTGAGACTTTGGAAGCTCAGAATTGTTTATTGTTTAATAATTGTTGAAAAAGTGTGCCACAGGCTTTGGGAGAAGCCAGCCTTTCTGTCCCTGCAGACACCCATCACTTCCAAGGTTTGGAAGTTCAGGAAATCTTCAGAGGTAGCCCTTGCGGGCTGGATGTGCAAGACAGGTGGTTGCAGTGGTGAGGCGTATATCTATAAGGGGCTTCACGGGAGCATGCTATGGGGCTATTTGAGATTGGGAAAGAGAGGAAAATAGGCCAGAATTCTATGTACTACTTACACATGGAAGCAGCATGGTTCAAAAGGAGGTATAGGTCAGTATCATCACACTAAGAGTGAGAATTTGTTCAGAAAGATGTGGGGAAAGACATAAAGAAATGTACTGAAGTGCCATTATTCTGCAGGTTTCAATTTGAATTAGAGTCAGTGCATATTTATTAATAACAAAGGATGCAAATGAATAATAACCCTTGAAAATCTGGATTATGAGAACATGGTGGTTCCTGTAATGTGGAGGCACATGTGGAGGCACATGTGGGGGAACTTGTATCAGAGAGTCTCATTCTTGGGTTGAAAGCTCAGAGGGTTGGGAAAATAAAAATAATATTTATATTTGAAAAACTGAAATTATGCTTATTCTGATCATTAGTGCCCAAAGGATAAGTACACAGGCTTTAGAACCTGAAAACCTGTCTGGAAATCCAAACTCTGCATCTTACCAGCTCTGTGATCTTAGATACTTACTTAACTGCCCTGAACCTTAAATTTTCCTCTTAAAGATAGTTGTAATGATAATAATATCTGTCCTGGATTTATTACATAGGGGGCCTAATGGCTAGAAAATGCTTTATAAGTATCAACTATTTATAATTATTATTCTTATCATTACCCTCACTATTTCAGGTTATCATTTTGATGACTAGGTTTTCGATCTGTAAGAAAACATGATTTTTTGTATGAAATTTTACTGTATTCTTTTAGTCATTAATGAGAATTTTTGTTACATAGTTTTGTACTTTATTCCTTAACATGTGAGACATATGGTATGCTGGATACCTGAACATATGGTCTCCCAAAGGAGAATTAGCAGCTGTTCACAATGGCTTTGTAGAACAATCTCAGGAGTTAAATACTCAGCAACCTTAAGCAGATATAGCTGTGTATGTGTGTGAACACATTGGTAAAGCAGTAGGTTGGAAATGCATGAGTCCTCTGTTCTTTACTGAGGAAAAACCATATGTGCACTGCCTGATGGTGGGAAGCAAGGTGCCTGACTTGATCAGATATTTGAGTATCGTTAGGCTACAATTGTAAATATTAGAGTATCAGTCAACTTTGTTTGGTTCTACTGTCATACCTTGTTTTCCTAAAATATCCTGGGAAAAATAGATAATTTTTGCTTTCATGGTTTCTATTTTTCAAAGACAAAACATCCCCAATGAAGTAAAACAGCGAGAAAAATGTATAAGTTTTAGATTAAAATAAGCTTTCTTAGCTGAAGTATCACTTCAAAGTTGGTCAGGTGAAGAGACTGAGAGCAGTTTACATGGACTAATCCAGTAAATCAGCTTATGTGGGTGTACCCTAGCAAAACTGGCAGTAAAAACAGACAGCCTTATAAAATTATTTTATCTGGAGCAAGTTTTAACAGATAGGGTAGAGGAAGTTTTAGATAATGTATAGTTTAATAGTAGGGTAGGCCTGAAAATATTAACCACCACATTTTCAACATATTAATGTTAGAATTCATTGAAATTGTTTGCTTTATGAGTTCTACCCAAATGAGTTTTGTAATTCTGTAAAAAAGCTAACTTTATAATATTGTAGGTGTGCTTCATTTTTATAAAAGAAAGAGATCCAGAAAGCATTTTTATGAGAACTTATTTTTTTCTACTAACTTAGGAAAAGCACTTTGATCTGTGTGTGTAAAAACAGAGATTTCGTGTTAACTTCACTTAATGAGAAAATGGAAATGTTGCTAGCAAGAGAGTGTGAACTTTGAAGCTTTCACACTTTCGTTTTTCCTGATCAGGTTGTGTTTTGCATGAATTCTGAAATGGCGCTCAATGCAATCATTCAAACAGACAGCCTTTATAAAACTACTCAACCAGATTGGAGGTAACTGAGATCCTTAGAATGGGAACATTCGAATGTAAGACAACTGTGTGCTTTCTGCTAAAGAGTGGCACTTTTCTTCTGAGTTGATTTAAGGCTTCTCCCCAGCTAGTGTTCAGTTGGTCTTTCAGGATGATTTCTGTACAGTTTAGTTGTAATTCCAGATTGGTCCTAGTAGGAGATTAGTTTAGCTTCCACTTACTCCTCCACCATATTGGATCTCTCCTGAGTGATTTAGATAGATCTTTAGAAAAAGACATCTTGCTTATTATCATTGAAATTAAGAGTAATATAAAAATAAATTTTTAGACTGCATAGCTGGTTGTGAAATAAATTACCTGATTGTATATCTTCAGAGCAAATATTTCCACTCAGATTATTTTTGTTGGATCATTCTATTAATTTTTTGTAAATGGCCAAATTTTATATTACCTATTTTATACAAAATACATTTTCTCATTTACCTGAAATAAAATCCTATGAAATAGGGGATATTACTGTTGAAATTTTACAGAAAAGGAAATGGAAACACTGGTCATGTCCCATCATGGTCCTTTAATAGAACAATGTGAGTGGAGAAATATTGTAAATGGCTAGAAGAGGTGGTGGGCAGTGAGGGATGACTTCAGTCTGAATCGGATAACCAGCAATTGAGCTGTCTTCTGCCTTTTCCTACTGTGTGAACTTGGTCACATCAATTAACTTCTCTGATCTTTTGCATAGAGTATAAATAATATTTAAGGGAATTACTACTACTTTGATTAGATGTAACCCTTAGATCATATTGTGAGTTGAGTTATTTCCTTATCCCTTCTTTTTTAAAAAGTAACAGTATGCAAAAATGTCTGATGATAATGTGAAAATATAGGATGTGCAAAAGTAGGTTAATAATAATAAATAATACAATAGTTGATACATAAATAAAAATATAAGAATAAACTGTGTTTCATGTATTCACAAATGTAAACCTACTTTTGCATGCCCTTGTTTTAGTCAACACTGGAACATAGTAGGTACACTAATAGCTGTCATTGTTGTTTATGAAATTTATCTGAATATTGTTGCCATCTAAAAATTCATCTGTAAGGCTCTGACTTAATGTTCAAGTTTCTCTTTAGTGTGGATATCTGCACTAAAACCCATTTTAAAAAAATTACGAGTTAATTTTATCCAGAACACTAGATAAAATAGAAAGTTTCAGTAAAATTCTTATACTTTCTTGCTGTTAGTGGAAATATATAAATATCTAGTAATATTCAAGGGGTTTACTGAATTGATCTCTTCTGAACATATATTAGTATCTCAAAGTCATACAAAGTTGGCCACTAAATTTGATAGGTTTCTTTCCCAGTTGCAAATCAAATAAAGAAACAGCTGGCCATTTTTCCTGACTAATAGAACTAAAACAGGAAATTAAATTGCTGTGATTATAGGAAAGGAAATGTTCAGAATATTAAAGGATATTTATTTAAGAACCTTCACTATGAAAGTATTGCAAATTATAAAGGCTGTAAAATGCTAGTCTTAATTTTATATCTTTCATAGAGAAGGACTAAAAATGAAAAGGTAGAAAATTACCAGCAAAGAAACCTTGGGGCCATTGATTACCTAACTGTTTTTCTAAGGGCTGTACGAGTATTCTATTGAAATACAACACACATTCACCATTTTATTATTTAAAACATTTTCACTTTTGTCATTGCAAATTCAATTGATTAACAGTCTCTCTGAACCAATTGAGCTTGTCTCTTGTTACAAAACGGGATTATATATACTTTTTATTTTACCCTCAAAAACTTATAGTTTAGGAAAGTTAATAGTTGTGGAAGAAATAGAACCTAATGTTTGAATAGAATTGTGCGCATTAGAAGTGTTTAAGTATATTAACAATGGTAACATTGATAGGCAATCCTACTGGATGCATAAAAATTTAAATTAATAAAACTTTTAAAATATTAATGTTGATCATGAATATGAATAAAATGACTTCCTGCTATCCATTATGATACATACTTAAAAAAGAGTTTTGTATACATATATATATTTTTAAAGATTTTATTTGTTTATTGATTTAGAGAGGGAAGGGAGGGAGATAGAGAGAGAGAAACATCAATGTGCAGTTGCTGGGGGTCATGGCCGGCAACCCAGGCATGTACCCTGACTGGGAATTGAACCTGCGACACTTTGGTTTGCAGCCTCCGCTTAATCCACTGAGCTACGCCAGCCAGGCTAGTTTTGTATATTTTATTCAAAGGTTCTTTCCTGAATGATGTGAGAATAATTGTTTCCCATCACCATGTCTGGGAATGCCCACAGATGTTCTGCATCAGAGATGTGAAAAACAATGCCCATTCAGGAGACACATAATACTGAAATGTACAGCTTAACGATTTACCATGAAGCAAATATCCATAGACGTTTGCTAATAAAGCAGCAGCTCTGTGCCTTTTCCTTTCCAATTACAATTCTAACCCTTCACCCCTAAAGTTAAACAATATCCTGTATTTTTTTGTAATAAATGCCTTGTTTTCTTTATAGTTTTTCATGAGTATAAATGAATTCCCAAACAATATAGTTCTTTTAAAAATTTATTTTTCAATTACAATTGACAGACAATATCATGTTAGTTTCAGGTATACAACAAAATGATAAGACATTTCTATATCTTTTTTAAAAGATTTTATTTATTTATTTTTAGAGAAAGGGGAAAGGAGGGAGAAAGAAAGGGAGAGAAGCACTGATGTTAGGAGAAATATTGATCGGTTGCCTCTTGTATGCATCCCAAACAGGGACTGAACCTGCAACCTAAGCGTATGCCCTGTCCTGAAATTGATCTGGCAGCCTTTTGCCTTATGGGATGATGCCCCACCAACTGAGCCACACCATTCGGGGCTGATATTTACATATCTTATTAAGTGACTACCCTGATAAGTCTAGCACCCACTTGACACCTACATAGTTATTACAACATTATTGAGTATATTCCCTATGCTATATTTTACCATATTTGGAATGGAATTGCTAGGTCATAGGATATGCATATATCCTTTGTTAGGTAATGCTTATTTTCCCCAAGCTCATTAAAACAATTTATACTTCCCCATCTTGCCAGTTCTTGTTATTGTCAGACTTTCCATTTATATCCATTGGTTTGTAGATGTGGTATATTGTAGTGACTTTATTTATTTATCTATTTTAACGTTACTATTTTTGACATTATTTTTTATTGTATTCTTTCCATTACCTCCTATGCCTTCTTCCACCTTTACAAACCCCCCTACAGTCATGACACTGTTGTCCATGACTTCTCTTTTTTCCCTTTTCTACTCAACTCTATTTTTTATTTTTCTTATTTGTAATGAGGTTGAGCTCCTTTTCTTATATTTGTCAGTCACATGGATTCTTCCTTTTTTGATGTACCTGTTTCACATTTTTGCCCATTTTTCTATCAAGTTATGAGTTTTCCTTATTGATTTGTAGTCATTCCCTATAAATTGTAGATACAGGCTATTTGTTAGTTATATGTATTGCCAGTATTTTCTCTTGCACTATCATTTGGCCTTTTTAGCCTTTAATAGAGCCTTTTGAATAACAAAAATTCTTAATTTTAATAAAATCAAATGTAACATTTTTTCTTTAAGTTTCTTTTTGCTGTGATACTTAAAAACTTTTTTTCATCTTAAGCTATGAAGATATTTCTTGAGGTCATCAATATATTTCCTTATATTATTTTCTAAAAGCTACATTTCCCATTCTCTCTTCTAATCATGCAATATGGCACTCGTCCCCTCCTTCTTTGAAAATGTAAATGCCTTCAAAGTATATTTCCCATCTCAATCATTCCTCCAATATCTGTATTTACCATTGATTGCCTGATCTGCTGGCTTGTACATTTCAAATATAACAGATTCAGAAAGAAACTCGATTCCCTGTTCCTAAACCTGGTCCTCTTCCAAAATTTTCCTCTCAGTTGTTCAGGCTCAAAACTTGAGTCAACTTTGGATTCTTCCTTTCTGTCAGCCACTAAATCTAGTCTATCAGAAATTTGTACTGTGTCTTCCTACTGGTATTTCCTGAATTCAGCTCTTTCTCACCATCTGTACTGCTCACACCTCAATCTGTCAGTCCCATTATTTTCCTGGATTACTGTGTCTCCTGACTCATCTTCCTTCTACTTTTGTCCTCTTAGTCCTTTCTCTTTAGAGTAGCCAGATAAATCTTTAGAATATGGAAAACTGATCACAAAATCTTGTCCTTAAATTTAGAAAAATCAAAACTTCTTCATATGGCCCATGTGCCTGTTTCTTCACCCTCATCTAACCAGTCTCTCCTTCATTAGTTTTGCCCCAACCACATTGACTTCTTACTGTTGTTCAAATCCACAGACTTGTCACCTCAGGACTCTTAGCCTTGCTTCTTCCTCTGCCTGGCTTCTTCTTTCCTAGAGCTTGCTTTGACTAGTCCAGAATACTGCCTGGTACATTATAAATGCTCAAAACTATTTGTAAACAAATGGATGGATGAAAAAAAAATAAATGACTGGGTTAGACAGATGAATTTTTCAAGGGAAAAACATTTACTAATAAATCACTTTTTTATTGCATTAGTAATTTCAGTCTAATTTGTGTGTGTGATGGTAGGTTAAATGTAGGGGTAGCCCTGGAAAATGCCCTATGAGCTCTGTTTGCTTGGAATTAACTCTTCAACTTCATGCAGTTGCCTTTTTCTCCAAAATGAAATTTCTACTTAACTTGGATTTGGTCTGATTTCTTTACTCTAGATGATTTATTTCATGGTTGTGCACCAGATTAAACAAGCAAACGAGTGTTTCAGTACTCTGGAATTACTTTCCCACAGAGTTCTTATGTTCTCTCTGAATCATTTGTGTGTCATGGGGAGAAAAGGGACAGAGAAATGATCTCTTTTAGGCCCAATCCATTCCAGAAACCTTCCAAAACATTTCTAAAGGACAACTGTTTCTTTAAGTAACTGAAATATGTGGGGGAAGTGACCTATTTTCCTCATTGGCAAATAATCAAACTGACTGATTAGAAATGGAAAAGATTGGGTTTTGAGATTTGTAGCCATGAAAAGCATAAAGAGAAAATCTATTTTGGTTCTGTTTAGACCATTTATTGTTCAGCAAATTGAAAAATGGGAATTGAATTGGGTAAATTAGAGCCTGTGCCAAATTCAAGTGAATAATCTGAGAAGTTTGTAGCTCGCTTCTCTCTAACCACAGTGTAATTAGCAAGGTTCTTGGAAAACTGATGCTCTGGAAGACTCACTTTTTATATCATTGTAAAATATTTTCCCCAAGTCTTCTAGGACTTCCCCCTCTTTTGTTATTCTGTATTAAATATCCTACTCATCATTGTTCCATCCATTATGCTATATATTTGTTTACATCCTCATTCTCTGAGTGTCTTACAGGCAGGGACTATATCTTGTGTATCTTGGTTTCATCACTATGTAGTAGAAAACTGCGAAATGGAAGAGCTTAATACATTTTTTCTTTTGTTTAATTGTTGTCCAAGTACATTTGTCTCCATTTTCACCCCACCACATCACCTGCCCCACCCATTCCTGCATTTTTTAAACTATTGATTTATACTCTGTAATCAAGACCTCCAAGTGCAAGAAAAGGTCAATTGTTTTGCTCTAAACTTTCTTGGATAACTCTGACTGTTTTGTTAGTTGTGTTCACTATTTTGAACTGAGAAGGATTCAGTTTGTTTGCCACGTTTTTTATTGGTTAGTCTGTTCATTTTCTATATGCCAAACAGGATTTTCTTTGGTATTTCTAACTCTTTCTGGCACTGAGCTAGGATGCTAGAAAGTTTTTGCTAGAGTTTCACTAAATAATTGAGTTTGCTCTATATTCTTTTAAATAAGTACTTTCCTATATATAGTTTTCAATGTAGGAATAAATAATATATTTATGATTACGTGACAGTGTGTACACATACATACTCTCAAACACACCAACACAGGCACAAAAAACCCAGTCCCTTTGGAGAATACTCTAAATTACCAGTTTAATGCTGTCCTCGCAGGGTGCAGCAAGGGAGTGTCAGCTGGACGCCTGCTTCAGTTACAGAGCTTGATTATAAGGCAGCAGAAAGTGCCAAGCCTTTCGAGTCTAGTTGTCAGTTCTCTTCTTGGAGAACCAATTAAATAAATTGTTTAGGATTGTCCTTCATATATTATGACTTCCATAAATACTTAGGCAGGGAAAAAAATTTTAAGAGTTTATTTGAAATAAGGAAAGCCAACAATTTGATTATACATTTCACCAAGAGATGGTTAAATTTTCATTTTTTTTCTTTAAAAGTAAATGACTTCAGTGTAAGTCCCACAATTGTACATGAGGAAATATACAAAGTTTTCATCACAATGCATGTAGTTGCTCTGATACCTAGGTGTCACAAGTTAGCTCTTAGGAGGAGGAAACCCTGACATACAGATAATCATGCATAACCACGCTTTAGCTAGGCTAGCATCCCATAAAAATTCAGTAACATTCATGATTCAGACTATATAAATTGCTGTCCCATTACATTTTAATGTATTTTATTTTATTTGTGTATGCGTACATATGTAAGAGGGAAAGAGAGAAAGGGAGAGAGAAAACATTCTTCATCTAAGATAATTTCATTGAAATTAAGCTATTTAAGCTTTCTGTTTGCAAACCAACCCCTGACATTTTTTCCCTCATTACTTTCTGTTCATTATTTGGGTTTAGGTATTGAGGATTCTTAAACTAGCATAAGTAACTGCTACTGGTATAAATACAGCTACACAACTCTTATTTAGTTGTAAACAAGCACTGTGTAGTTAGTTGTAAGTAATCCAAGAAGGTTGTGTAGGTATATTTCATAAACTTCTCTGTGGAGGAAATAAATCCTTTCCTTCATATAGATGAAGAATATTTTTGAGCTTAGGTCAGGGAATGATGGTGGGAAGGGGGTGCAGGGTGGAGGGGAATGAAAGGGAGAAAAAATGGGACAACTGTAATAGAATAATCAATAAAATATATTTTAAAAATTTAAAAAAGAATATTTTTGATAAAAGTCATCCTGAAAATTATTCATAATTTGGGGGGTCTTAGCTGAGGAGTGAATATTTTAGCTTCTATTTAAATGCCTGACATTCATAGTTAGCTCCTATGGAAGCATGTTCTTACAGGATATTTAAGGTTGCTGTAGGACTGTACTATGACTTCATATATTTAATTTTAGGACTTAAATGAAATATTGAGTAAGCAGAAATTTTAAATAAATAGTATTTTTCATGGCTTGTGTTGCTCCTTCTGTCTTGAATGTTATTCTACCACTTCTTTTTTTTGCATGTTTTGACACTTTGCCTACTTCTAGCTTCAGTGAGACTTCCTCAGAAAAGGGGCCTCTGACTGTGTAGATGTATCCCCGCTTGGGTACGTGCTTTCCCCACTACTAGCGCTTACCACAATCATAATAAAATTCTTAACTCTGTAACTGGTTTCTCTCTTTTCCCTGGCATGCAGCCATAGCACTACTATGCAATATTCATATGGTTTTCTTGAGAAAATATAAAATCTATAATAAAGGAAAGGTTAAATTGTATTTGTGAAACTGAAAAGTAAAGTTTCGGAGTTTTAGATGGGCACACCTGCATACAGACTTTGCAACAGGGACGAATTTGTTGCACTAGATCCTGGTTTGTTGGGTTATCCAGTTGCGGTAGGCTGTCACTCGAGTGTACACTCCTGGTTTATCTGCCAGACCACACTGATCCCCCCAGCTTACTATCCCCACAAGGAACCAGAGCCGCCGGGAGTCCTGTTGTACTAGTGGACCACCAGAATCACCCTGGAAGAAACAGAATGATTGATTATTTCAGTGTGATGACAACCCCAGAGTATTAAGGAGTTTATTTCTATGGCAGTAGAAGAAGTCCCATCCATTATGAAAATAAAGTTAAACTGACATTTCCTGTTAAGCTATTGTACCAAGTCAGGTGAAAATTACCAAAATCTTCCAAGGACACACATTAGTCTGTCAGCAAGTGTGAGAAGATGAAGAGCACATTTCCCATGTGTCCCCTCAGTTGCCTGGTTGACCTCCAGGCATCATAAACTTGACCTCCTTCAGGGAGCCTTCCCTGACTGCCTCTGCCTTCCCCCCAACCCCCGCTGCCAACTCTCCACCTTTGGACTGGATTAGTTTGTCACTGTCTGTGTTCCCACATTTTGTGTACATCTTTGTAACTGCTCCTTCATTATTTTGCACAAGCACATTTGCTGCTTCATTGATTTGCATAAGCCTGTCCCAGCTGGGTCTGTTTCCCTAGATGTAGCAGCCACACGCTGCTTGTTGCGTTCATGATACTCATTCATTGTCTGTTTTTATGGCTATTCTACAAAGTCTATCAGGGAAGGGTTATACCTACACCAGACACTACTGTATCTCAAGCTCCTAGCCCATAGGAGATGCTAAGAAAACATTGGTTGAATCCATGAGTTTTTAGAAACCTCTCTTATTCTCCTATTTATAGTACTCTCCCTGTGTGGTACCACTAAAAAATAATTTCTGGTGAATAAGCAGATCATATCTATATCTATATCTATATCTAGCAATGAGTAAAATACTCCTCATGAAATATTTACCAGCTAGTTATAATAATAAACCAACCAACAAATATCTGCATACAATCTCTACCTGAGGAAACAATTTAGTAAGCCTTACATGCTGCATGACAGGGTAAGTCTATGAGTTATGGAGTTGGATGGCCAGGGTTTGAGTCCTCCACTTACCAGCTATGTGACCTTCAGTAAGCTATTTAATAACTCCCTGTACCTCAGTTTCCTTACCTGTAAATAATGTTTTTATGTGTTTTAATGAGTTTAACACACATACTCTCCAGCATATAGTCAGTACTAATAAAAGTCAGCTATTATTACCAAGTATGCTTCTAGAATAGTTTGCTATTCATTTGACTGCTCTTAGTAGCTAGATCTTCCAAAACTACTTAATTACTGGTCTAGGTGGAAAGGAAGGTCAATGTGTGAATCACCAGCTTGCATGGCAAGTACTGCATGGAGCTGATTGGCACCTGCCTCCTTTAGATTATGCATTCATGCTTCAGGTAATCACTTTTTTCATCATTGTTTTTGCTGTTATTTCCTCCATAGAAAGAAATTTCTCTGTGTAATATCTTACCAAGAGTGCACAAGAAATGTTAAACTAAGAGGGCAATGTGATTTTTCCTGTATCTGGCCAGCTTCTCTGACCCATTGTGCCGACATTTGAGCTTGTGTTCTCTCCTCTAGACCATAGTTTGCTGAGTGCATGGAACACATTGTTGTGTTAGCACACCGTCTGATGCATAGAAACTAGTTCATATATTTTCTTTGAATGAATGAACAGAAATGAATAGAACATCATAAGCTCTTACATAAAGTGCTATTTATTCTTGAGGCACACACTCTATGCATTCCAGTATTGCAGCTGAAAATCAGTGAGGCCGGGAGTAGAACATACAGAGAAGTTTTATGATGAATTATGGCTTCAGCTAGGCTTGGGGGAAGAGCTGACTTGTACGTAGAAGGTAAAGGGCATTATTAGTAAAGCATGAATAACACCCTTTTATACTCAGGTGTATCCCTAAGTCAGTTCTAATTAATTCTGTTTGTAGATCTGGAATAGTCAGTATAAAGATGTGTTCCTCATTTGAAAACTACAATGAAAGCTGAGAATTTGCTGTTACAGAGCTAGCAATAAAAAAGAAGCAGTTATGGGAGTAAGAAGCATTCCCTAGCACAAACTCACCTCTACTTAATTGGAATAAAGGGCTGTGCATAATTAACAGTATCTTGAAAATTGATAAGCATTTCCCCTAATCTACACACAATGTGCAGTGAATAAAAATGTTTCATTTTGGGGAAAGTATGTATGGATTGGGGTCTTCACAAAAGTTTTGTAAGAACTACTTCTGATCCACTTTTTAAAAATGTGAACAACAAATATAAAAGTCAGTAATGGTTGAAGAAAGAATAAACCTGGTTTTTCTGCACATAATTCCCAAGAAAACAGTATCAGATCCCTCAAGAAAACACATCGATTTTTCTTAATTCCAGAAATGTAGTTTCTGATACTAAATAATTATTGCAATTAATATATGGGGTTGGGTTTCAAACATGACAATAAAATTATTAAAAGATATAGCCACATCAATTATTTAGATAAATAAAATCTTATTTTAATGATTTTAAATGAAGAATTTTATTTTTATTGGTTGCATTTTTAAATTTGGTTAAAAATTATAAGCTAGATCTAAATAGTTTTTTTTCTCATTTGTGCTGTTTTACAATTATGAGAGCTGTTGTAACCCAAGTAACTAAGCTTTCTGTATAAATTTTCTATCTTCAAGGTGCTGATATTCAGGTGTTATTTATAACTTAAAATCAATTATTGTTTGTGACTCTTAGATGTGTAAGTAATTTATTTAAATTCTCCTAGTGGCTAAAAGGTTGAGATTAAAGTCATCAATGTCAGTGATCATGATCCAGATTAATAACACCAGTAAAAATAGTGGTGATAGCTGATATTTCTTTGTTGCTTAGTATGTGCTTGAAAATTTTAATCTCCATTTACTCTTTAGTAAACATTAAAAAGTTAGACACTATTATAATCATTACCCTCATTTTATTGATAACACTTGGTTATAGAGATTAAGAAATTCAAATTCAGTTCTGTCTGGTTCTTGAGCTTCAATGATTAACTATGCTATAATTTGGCTTCTTAGAATTAGTACTTTATGAAAAAGCAACTTCATAAAATAAATTTCATCTCTAAAATCTAAATCATAGATTTTTAGAGGATCAGGACTGTGTATTATAATTTACCTCTATGCCCATCACAGCATCACATGCTAGTAAGAACTTATAACTTGAAAGCCCTGGCTGGTGTAGCTCAGTGAGTTGAGCATGGTCTGAGAACCAAAGCATCGCAGGTTCAATTCCCAGTCAGGGTACATGCCTGGGTTGCAGGCCATGGCCCCCTGCAACCGCACATTGATGTTTCTCTCCCTTTCTCTCTCTTTCTCCCTCCCTTCCCTCTCTAAAAATAAATAAATAGAATCTTTAAAAAAAAAAAAGAACTTATAACTTGAATGAAGTCATGGATAACATTGTCTTGAACTTACTCGGCATGCATCCACTCCACCTTGAGGCAATCCAGCACATAGCATTCCAGGCAAGACTGCTCCATCATAACTAATTGGTGCATTACATACATTATTGCTAATTATGTAGACCCGTCCTTGATGTAGGTCTGTAACTGTATTGCCTATTAATTATAAAGCAGAAAGAAAATGGAATTCAGAACAAATCAATTAATGACTCTGGTGAATATGGAAAGAAATAAATATACTCCAAACATTATTTCTTATTCTAAAAAGAAAGATATTGAAGATGTACTTGAGTCTCTTCTCAGAAAAGGTACCCATAAGTAAAGGGAGATACGCTTTTTACACAGATCAGTTTCTCTCTGTCCTTTTCTTTTTCTTTTTTTGCTTTAGCTTTGTGATGCCCCTTAGACCTTAAAAGAAAAATTAAAAAATCTGCTATCTTAAAATTGATTAGTAACATTTAAATTACCCACTGATTGACTTTGAATTGGAAAATTACATATTTTATAATCTGGCAACAAAAGAGAAATCCAATCCATCAAGGTTAAAGAACTAATTGATTTATATTGATGTTCCCTCAAAATGGCACTGCCATTTTTGTGATCGGCACACATTTTTTAATCTACTACACCAAATTTCTTTGGGCCATGAGAACACAACAAAATATTTTCTTGGGCAACTAAATCTTGGTATTATTCTGGAGACACATCTACAACATGGGTATACATACACCCAAGGAAAAATTCAAAATTATACCTTATTGTTTATGCTGTTACAGTTGTACCCAACAACCCATGAAAATTATTAATACCATTTTTTTCACTCTCTGATACTCTTATTTTTTCTTAGCCATATTTGCTTCCTCATATTCCCCTCATATTTATTTCCATTTTATTCATTCAATAAACAAATCTGAGCAATGTTTATATACACATAAAGTTTCTTGCTTGAGGCAGGATTTCATCCCAGAATACCTTAAATGGTTGTTAATACCTTAAAGGGCATTAAAACCCTGAGAGGACACCTAGACAAATCCTCTTTTAAAATAATGTTATTTTTTAAAATAGGGGAGCCATTTGAGTCACGTGGACTCTCTGGGTCATTGAAGAACCAATGTTTCTTCATCACTCTATTTTACATTTTCTTATGTGTTTGAGAATTCTCCATATTTGCTAGGGGCAATGCTTTGCTTTTCTGAGGAAACTCAGGAATAACTACAATTTAGACTGATCAGGATATAGGATGTTTATGTCTGTTGAGTCTATCTTTCAGGTGTTCCCTAATTAAAAATTATTTAATAGCAAGTACCAGAGATTTTGCTGTTGCTTTTGTTTTATTTTTCCTGAGACACTTACCACCATTTATTTGTGATCCCCATCCTGTTACATAAGCAGTGGAACCAGGTGAAATATTCTGGGTAGCCTCTGGGAGACACACCATATGGATATTTTTGTTAAAGGTGATAGGTTGGCTAAGTTTCACAAGTGCGATATCATTTTCATGAGTTATAGAGTTATAATTGTTATGGATCAAAATAGTATTGACTCTTTTTGTCTCCTTAGGAAATGTTGTGGAAACACCAAATGTGGCAGTCCATCTGGAAGGATTGGAGTTGCTAAAAAAAAAAATGAAACCATGGATTTGAATAGGAAATCTGTGAGCATTTTAAGTATTTGGATTTTATGTTTGTCACCCCCCACCATCATCTAGGAACTATTTGATCAACCTCTCTTTGCTATATATTTCTGTGTTAAATAGCTAGTAAATGAGTTTAACTTTTCACTGGCACAATGAGCAACCATTTGTCTAAAGAAACATAGAAAGATTTTAGAAAACATACCTCAGGTTGGTGAAAATCTCAGCATTGTTCTATTCCAATGAGGATATTCTGATACTTTGATAACTAGTGTAACAGAATGCCCTCACTGAAGTCTCCCCAGCAACTAAGAAGTCTGAAATAATGTACACTTTAATTTAAACTCATTTTTCAAATCCTTATTTTTCCTCTTTTTGCCTTTAGCCAAAACTCCATTTAAATAGTAGTGATGATAAGGGGCTCCCATCTTATTTGATGAAAGATTATTCTGCATTAAGTGTGATGTTTACTGAAGATTTTTGTGCATATGTGTCTGAAGTATGTGTGCTCATGTGTACATGTGTGTGGGAAGAGAGAGAGAGAGGGAGAAAATGAGATTGAGAGTAAGGGTGGGAGTCAAAGCACTCACTGAGATGGAAAAAAGTAGGGCATTATCTCCATGATCTACAAATTGGGACTTTTCTGCTCAAACTCCCAAAATACAAAAACCATAGGTTAAAAATGGATGAACTTCATGGAATCAAAATTAAGTATACCATCAGCAAATTGACCAGATGGATGAGAAACCATGAGAAAATACTTGCAATATTTAATATCAAAATTTTCTGTGTAATGTACAGAAACAAGTCTATAAGTCAATAACAAATGTACAGAAAAACCATTATAAAATGTCAAAATATATTAATAGACAATTCATAGAATGGGAAGGCCAAACAGCTAATAGATATGTGTAAAAATACTTAAACTCACTAGTAAGCTGAGAAATGGAAATTATAACAATAGTGAGCATCTCATGAATATTCATAAGTGATAAAAATTTAAGAAGAGAATAATATGCTGATGAAAAGGAAAAGTTCAAACTCACATTACTGGTGAGGACGTATATTTCTGGAAATCATTCTAGTGTATTTGGCAGACTACATATGTACTTCTGAGTACATATTTTAGAGAAATTCTTGAAGGTTTACAAATAGGCACATATGAAGGTATGTGCATATACACACTCTTTGTGGTAATGAGAAGCTGGAGCAGCCTACTTGGATAAAGAAATATGGTGGGTTCTGTGGTGGACCAAATTAAAATTCTCACGATTGAGCCAAAACAGTAAGGAAAGATATGAGACATTATACACAATGCTACTTTTATAAATCAAAGGCATAATCACACACACACAAACACAAAACTCTTTAGATTGTGTAGGTAATTGTATATTTAAAGACATATGTAAAATATTTCTTTGTTTTGTTGTTTAGGTTCCTGTTAAAGGTAAGATCATATGGTATTTGTCTTTCACTATCTGGCTTGTTTTGCTTAGCATAATACTTTGCAGTTGCATC
Organism: Phyllostomus discolor; assembly: GCF_004126475.2. Classification (NCBI taxonomy): domain Eukaryota; kingdom Metazoa; phylum Chordata; class Mammalia; order Chiroptera; family Phyllostomidae; genus Phyllostomus; species Phyllostomus discolor. The sequence continues at coordinate 41,717,253 of NC_040903.2, forward strand.
CATTCTGTTGCAAAGGATAGGAGCTCCTTCTTTCTTTCTGCTGCATAGAATTCCATTGTGTAAATGTACCATAGTTTTTTGATCCATTCATTTACTGATGGGCATCTAGGTTGCTTCCAACACTTGGCTATTGTAAATTGTGCTGCGATGAACAAGCAAAGTATAACCAAAGACACTGAAATAAAGAACAGACTGACAGAGTTCAGAGGGGAGAGGAGAGAGAATTTCAGGGGAATTTCAGGGCAAAAGGGGAAGGATTTACAGGAACAAGTATAGGGGACACATGGATAAAAACTAGGGGCGGGTGGAAATAGGAGGGAGGGGGAGAAGGCTTGGTGGGTGGGTTGGGATGGGAGTAAAAGATAAAAAATTGTACTGCAACAGCAATTAAACTAAATTTTTTAAAAGTTTAAACATTAAAAAAATAAAGACGTGTAAAATATTACTATAAGGTCTATGAGGGCAGGGAGGGCCATAGAAGTAAGATCCATATATAAAAAAAGAAAAGTAAAATAAAAAGAAAGATCTTGCACAGACTGATGAAAAGAAGGATCTGTGAATGGTAAGCTTAACTCAACATCCTTCTAAAATTGAACAAAAACAAAATGTAACTATATGATAATTTAATAGTTTTGTGGAGTTTAGATATAGGTAGTGGAATTTATACAGAAAATAAAAATTATTTATCTAGGATATGCTGTTATAAGGCACAATAGCTTGTGTAAGAGTAAATACTAGTTAAAAATTCTAAAGAAAAATATTTGACAACAAATAAATATAGATTTTACATTGAACTTCATTTGATCAGCATCTTTACGGTGAAGATTCTAAAAGATATTCTCTGTTTCTTTCTGTCTTTGTTGCCTCCTTGCTTCCCTGCTCCTTATAACCCCCTTCCTTCCTTTCCTTATTTTTTTTTTCAGCAAATGAATAAGAGCATGGTTTGGGAACCAGTTAGATTTAGATTTGAATCTTAGCTATGCACCATATTAGTAGCGTTATTTAGGGCAAGTTACTTAAACTCTCCCATTCTCAGTTTATTTAATGCATAAAATGTTATAGATGATTCCCCTTCACACGTGTATTAACTCAGACAAGTAAACTATGTCAAACACAGTGCTTGGCACAAGGTAAGTAGTCAATGAAGGTAACTATTATTTTCATTAATTATAGTTCAACAAGCCATTAGTAAGCATATACTTTGTGTAATGAGTAGTATGACTCTCTGGGAGTAAGAGTACAAATAATTATTGTCTTGTCCTTGAGCAGCTCTACAAACTAATGGAGGAAACTAACAGAGGACACCATAAATCACAGGAACTATTTTAAAGGTTAATTAGCTAATTTCTCTGGGAATAAGGTAGGAAAGGGAAGAGGGCATCATGGAAAGCTTCACAGAGGAAGTGGCAATTCAAGATTCCTTTCTATAAGGGTCTCATTACTTCTATGTGCCTTGATGTAAAGTTGGTCATGCCCCAAACAAATCCTCACTGATGGGTTCTCAGTGACAATCAGGTCTGCAGAGACAGTGCTATTACAAGGCCATGTAGTTTGCCTGCCCTCAGGAATCAGTCAGGGTAGTGAATAGAAGGATTTGGGGAGGCAAACTTCCCCAAATGTTCAAAGCCTTTTAAAATCATGGATTTCTTTGGCTATCATTGGTAATATTTGTAACTGTGGCTTTAATTATAGTGATGCCTTTTACTTAGCTTTCAGTGGTTGGATCTGGATAGGGCTTAGAAGAATCTACAACTATTTCTATCACATTCTTGATTACTCTAAGTGCTTGATAAGTTCAGGTATTTACATTTCCAATTCCTAAATTCAGGGTTGACTGAAATTTATTAGTGACATTACTGTTCTTGGGCCTTTTGGGTGGCAATGAGATTGAAATGTTTTTGCTAATTTTGTTATTTGTATTTTATGTGACACACCAATAAATGTGTTTATCTAAAGCAGAAATTTTATTACTCCGGATACCAGAAATTTCTGCTATCAGAAATTTCAAATTTATTCACTGTGTAAAAAATATAGTGAGTTATAATATAGCCATATGAAAAACTCAGAATAATTTGGGGTTTTATAAAACATTTATTCGAAATCCATGTACTAATCTTGTTAAACTTTACTCTCTCTTAATTTAACAAGCAATTTAACAAGGTAATGACATTGTAGTATGAGGCAATACCCTCAAATTGCAAAGGACTTCTTAAAAATGGTGAAGATTGTACAGAACTTAAATAAGAAGAAATGGAGGTTTGGAAGAAATATTAACACTTTGAAGAGAATAATCAGATTGAACAAATGCTCCTAAGTGGGAAAATGTAGGCAGGGTCCTAGGCAGAGACCAATACAATCTGGCTGGAGCTCAAGATTCATGCTTTGGGAAATAAGTCTGAATTGCTGTAACTAGAGTGCTTTGGAAGCATGGTAAGGAGGATGGATTTGAGACAGAGGTTATTGAAAGAGTTTGAGAAGAGAAGAGATATGGACAGAGACATATGAGTTCAAATCTCACTTTTCTGAGTGAACTTTGTGAATTTAGTTCCTCCACAATGTTTGTGTCTGGGGTATCCTAATAATAAGGTAGGTCTGAACCTAGCGGGTTTTAATCACACTAAAGTCTAAAGATCTATTATGAGCAGTAGGACCCTTTTTTATGCCAACAGAATAAGTTCATGTATCCTTCTATACACTGGCAGTTTACTACTCTAATCATGTTAGCAATAACCTTTATTCACATCAATAATTCCCTGTAAGTCATTTAAATCTGTTTTATTTATGTTACTACCTATAACATTATTTTTGTATATGTCTACCTTCACCATTAGAATGTAGGCTCTTTAAAGTAGGGGCAGTGATTGCCTAATCAGCTTCTACAATATTTAATACTATGCTAACAGTAGACACTCAATTTTTTGAAAGAATAAATTAATGGCAAAGGACAGTCTGAAATCAACCATCAGTCTGCTGATTAGCTTACATGATATAATGTGAAAATTTTCTGCAATACATTTGTGCTAATGCTTAACATGTTTCATTGTGCTAACATTTAACATGCTTGCATCAGCGTATTTAATTCTACCAATAACACTAAGACAGAGATAATGGTATGTCCCTATTTTCCCCCAATTTGAAAAAATAATAAAAAAGAGTCTTGTAGAGGTTCAATAAATTTCCTAACTTTGGACTTCTGGCCAAGATGGAGGCATAGGTGGATGCACCATATCTCCACGCACAACCAAGATTAGAACAACAACAATTTAGAGGCAGAATAACACTCGGAACTAATAGAGAATTTATCTGAATGGAAGTTGGACAGCCGAGAAGTTGAAGTAGACCCTTTCATCCAGACCGGTAGGAGGGGCGGAGATGAGCAGCCGGCCATGGGTTGTGGGGGTTGTGGAGCGAGGAGAACAGGGAGAACTGGGTGCATAAGGCAACCGGGAGCTCGTAAGGCATCTGGGGCGTGCAAGATCGCAGTGGGTGGACCCTGAGTACGCAAACAGCTGCTGGCAGACCCAGTGAGGTGGCAATTATGGAGCAAGGCAGTGTGCGCAACCCAGGATCCCAGAGAGGAGACTGGGGTCCCAAGGAGAATGGAGCTACCGCCATTGTTTCCTCCTGACCCTGCCCTCACATACAACATCACAATCTAGCGACTGGGGTGCCCAGCCCTGGTGAACACCTAAGGCTCCACCCCTCACTGTAACAGGAGCAACCAGACCAAAAAAAAAAAGAGAGAGAGAGAGAGAGACATTTCTCAAACAGAAGAACAGATCAATGCCCCAGGACTCATCATTTTCAGCGACCAAGAGATAGCCAATCTATCAGATGCCCAGTTCAAAACACTGGTGACCAGGAAGCTCACAGAATTGGTTGATTTTGGGTGCAAATTACATGAAAAATGCAGGTTACCATAAAAGAGATGAAGGAAAATGCACGGAGAACCAATAGTGATGGGAAGGAAACTGGGACTGAAAACAATAGAGTGGACCAGAAGGAAGAAAAAAACAACCAAACAGGAAAGAATGGAGAGATAAGAATTCAAAAAAATGAGGAGAAGCTTAGGAACCTCCAGGACATCTTTAAATGCTCCAACATCTGAATTATAGGGGTACCAGAAGGGGAAGAGGAAAAGCAACAGATTGAACACGTATTTGAACAAATAATAAAGGAGAACTTCCTCATTCTGGCAAAGGAAATAGAATCTCAGGAAATCCAGGAAGCTCAGAGAGTTCCAAAGAAGTTGGACCCAAGAAGAAACACATCAAGGCACATCATAATTACATTAGCCAAGGTAAAAATGAAGGAGAGAATCCTAGAAGCAGCAAGGGATAAGGGGACAGTCACCTACAAAGGAGTTCCCATCAGACTGTCAGCTGATTTCTCAAAAGAGACCTTACAGGCAAGAAGGGGCTGGAAAGAAGTATTCCAAGTCATGAAAGACAAGGACCTATATCCCAGATTATTCTATCCAGCAAAGCTTTCATTTAGAATGGAAGGGCAGATGAAGTGCTTCTCACATAAGGTCAAGTTAAAGGAGTTCATCATCACCAAGCCCTTATTTTATGAAATGCTAAAGGGACTTATCTAAGAAAAGAAGATTAAAAAAAACATGTATAGGAAAGGACAGCAAACTCACAATTATTAACAACCACACCTAAAGCAAAACCAAAAGAAACTAAGCAAAGAACTAGAACAGGAACAGGACCCCAGAAATGGAGATCACATGGAGGTTTAGCAACAGGGCAGTAGGAGGAGGAGAGAGGGGGAAAAGGTACAGAGAATAAGTAGCATAGGTTGTAGGTTGAAAAAGATAGGGGGAGGGTAAGAATAATATGGGAAATGCAGAAGCTAAAGAACTTATAAGTATGACACATGGACATGACTAAAGGGGGGGATGTGGGTGGGAGAGGGTGTACAGGGTAGAGGGGAGTGAAGGGGGGAAATGGGACAACTGTAATAGCATAATCAATAAAATATATTAAAAAAAATTTCCTAACTTTGTAGCTGAGATTTAAATGGATCATTCTGGCATATAAATCTTTGTTCTTTACAATGATGATATACTGTTACCTGAATTTTAAAAATAGAAACAAATTAGCAGGCTGAAGGTGAAAATAAATTTTTGCTATCATGAATAGGAAAAAACCTACTCTTTTTTTTTTGCATTGAATTATTTATGACTCAATCTAATCATGTCTAGTCCTGGGGATTTGGGTGGAGTCCTCATGCATGTGGCTCCTGTCCTTGTTCTGGGTGGGCAGGTAGCTGTGGCCTCACCTTCTGAAGCAGTGAGCTGCTGTCAGGATCCACGTTTTGCTGATCAGGATGCCTCCACAGTGGTGAACGTTATTCAGCCGCAGACTGACTTGCCATGGCCAGTCTCCTTCCTCTGCCCTGGTGCCTCCGATGACTCTCTCTTCAGACAATGTCATTAGGCCCGGACGGGCCCCACATTCTAACAAGAAAAGGCATTAATGTGTTGGGAATATTGTGATTCATTCACTTTTGGGAGATGTTGCAAGAGTCTCTCCATCATTTATGACTTTTAAGTATTATTTCCCTGGGCATGCTAACCTTTCTAAAAGCATGATCAATTTATTATAGTTTTAGAGTACATAGGCGACCACTGTTGCCTATAAACTGAATTTTAGAGAACATTTTCTGAACTTAGGTGGTATGTAAATTGAAATTTGGAACAGCTTCAGTGTTTCCTGGAACTTCTCAGGAGTTGGGATTAAGATAGTTCAGTGTTGGGTGCACCAGCTCAGGCTGCAGGTTCACTAGGAAATTTCCATCTTCTCAGTAGCCTCATTACTCAGTGTGGTCTGTGACCTGTGGTATGGACATCTCTGGGAGATATTACAAGTGTTGGTGCTGTATGGAAACAACCTAAGTGTCTGTCAATGGATTAATGGATCAAGAAAATGTAACTCACATATACAATGGAATGACGGACTATTATTCAGCCTTAAAAAGAAGGAGATCTTATCATTTGCAACAACACTGATAAACCTGGAACATATTGTATTAAGTGCTATGAGCCAAACAGAAACAAGTACTGAATGGTATATCACATGTGGAATCTTAAAAAGAAAAATCAAACTCACAGAGACACAGAGTAGAAGGTAGTTGTCAGGGTCTGGAGAGTGGGGGAAATAAGGAAAGTTCGGTAAAAGGGTGCAGACTTTCAACTATAATGTGAAGATGGTCTGAGGATTTAATATGGTGACCATAGTTCATAACACTGTATTATATAGTTGAAATTTGCTAAGAGAATAGATCTTAAGGGTTCTTACTAAAAAAAGGAGGGGGAGAGGTAAATATGTGAAGTAATGAATATGTCAATTAACTAGACAGGGGAATCTTTTCACTGTACATATATATCAATATATATATCAATGCATGACCTTGTACACTTTATATATTTTATCTTACAATTTTATTTGTCAATTTTACCTCAAAGATGAAAAAGAAGAGAAATACTGACTCTTAGACCCACACTAGGTAACAAATCAATTCTACATTTTCCCCCTACTTTATTGAAGAATAATTGAAAAATATAATTGTAGATATTTAAAGCATATGATGAGTTGATACACATATGCATTGTTGAATAATGACCAAGATCAAGATAATTAACACATCCATCACCTCACATAGTTTACTCCTTTTTGTGTGTGAGTGGTGAGGATGCTTAAGATCCTGTCACTCATGAGAACATTCTGTGGATCTGAAGTAGTAGGATCAAGGGTGGGGGGAGGAGAGGGGTGGAATCGGGGAGACAGTTGGGGGGAAAATGGAGACAACTGTACTTGAATAACAATAAAAAAATGAATAAATAAGAAAAAAGAAAGATTTTTGTATCAGTTTGGGAAATGCTGGATTTGGCAGACCTAAAGTTACGTTAGCAGAGGATTTTTCCAAGCTTTTAATATGCTGAAGTGTGTGTTGTAAATTTACAAAAAAAAAAAGAAAAAGAAAAGTAATTCCTTTCAACTTACTCCTTGAAAGTTGCTGAGAGTAGATCTTGAGCATTCTCACCACACACACACACAAACACACACACACACACAGAGGTTTATTTAAAAATCTTCATCTTAAGCTAATAAAAATAATATTGAATATAAATTGTAATTGAAAAACTTTAAAAATTAAAAAAATGAAACAAATAAACAAAAACTATCTTGCGAGAGCCCATGAGCTCCAATGGCCAAAGCTGAAATGGGCTGGGGTGGAGCAAACACAGTTCCTGTCAACTCCCATTCCCATTATTTATTTCCCCTTATTTAGTCTGTTACTAAGAAATTACAGCTAAATTAGCATCAACAATTTCTGTTGCTGGGCCAGGTCTAAAGTAGTGAAACTGCTTCAATATGACAACCATGCAAAGGCATTTTTTTTTCCTGACTTCCCACATAGAGAAGGGCCAGACTTCCATTAAAAATATAGGTTCCTTTGCTGCATCCTCCAACCAGATCTTCTAGTAATTTACTTAAGCATATTTTCACTAAAAAGAAAGCATGAATTAAATGTATAATGAAGTTGAATAACACCCATAGAGGTAGCATCATTTTGTAACAACACTTAAGCATCTGAAATAGGGCAGCTATCCAGGCACGTCGAAGTACTTTTTAACTACATTTTATCAGCAGAGAAGCCAACTGCTGTTTTCTAGTGATTATATTTCTGCTATTCTAGCTTAAGAGTGTACAGAATGGCATTGGAAAGTAGTGATTTTTCCTTTAGGTTATTGACATAAAGCTGACAACTGTTTTTATAGTTTTTAAAAATTATACTTTATAATGAATTTAAATCCACAATAAAGCAAACTATTCTGGTGGTTAGGAGAAGCCATATAAATGATGTCACCAGACATAATTTATAACTCTACAGAAATGCCACCATAAGACCAGTCAGGAACAGCTTCCCAAAGCTGCCAAGAAATTTTTCATGAGGTCACACTCAGTATAAATTGGGTGGAATGTAACTGCTACCTCTCCTTTCTTCTAAAAGGAGGGGAAGAACTGTCACTCCATGGGCCAAAGGAACTGGCAATGTCTTATCTCAACAACTTTTGTGAACTAAGAATAACATTACCACCTCAAAAGATGCTGCCTTGGTAAAGAGCATAAATGACCACTTACTCTTTATATTCTGGTAAACCAATTTATAAAATAATTTTAAAAGTTACCTTGAGCGAAAATATGTACTGCATCCTGGTCAGTAATTGCTGGTATCACAAGACAAAAAGAATGAGAGTAAGATGAATACATTAAGAACTCTATGTTATTTCATTTTAATTTCCTAGCCCTCAGATATCCATAATCAGGGACACTTAGAGGGCTGCTGGAATATAAATTTCTACGCTCCTCATGATACCACTTCCACCAGTGGCTGGACAACTGAAATGGTGTTTTAAACACTTTCTTTCTTGTCATTTTCACATCTCATTGGTTTCCAGATTTTGTACCTTCTAGCCTCTAATCCTCCTTTGAATTAGCCCCATCCTCCCCACCCTTTGGCCACTACTTCAGTTAATACTTTCATCATTTGACACTTATACTCTTACAATAACCTTCAAACTGGGCTCCCTCCCTCCACTTTGGACTTTTCCATGCATCCACTTCTATTTTACCAGAGTGAGCTTACTAAAAATATGTATTAGATCATACCCTTTTCTGCTTGAAATCTTCTCATGAGAAATCAGCTTCTTATTTCCTACAAGGTAAACCTAAACTTCTCAGACAGGTTGTCACACTCTCTAAAATCATTTTAGTTTATGAAAATGTATTGACTACCAGAAGTTTCACAGGGCTTGGTTATCACTTATCACCTGTGTTCGAGGAGCTAAAAAATCTTTTTGGAAGCAGGAAATAAAAAGAGATGACCACTGCTTTTCCTTCTTTGAACAGAGATACTTGACTTCAAATCCTGACTTCCCTACATGCCAACTCTGTGACATCAGGCAATTATCTAGTATCTATAAGATATAGTTATTGTGAGGATTAAACACACTGTAATGTGTGAGTGTCAGTCAATCAGAAAGGACACATCAGCCATGGAGTTGCAGCAAAGGAGCTGGGAGTCCAGGTTAGAGGTAGGGAGACAACTTTGTGGTTCTGGTACAGTGATTGTTTACTAAAAGATTTCAAATCGCTTTCCTAACTGTTTGAAAACAATTAAATTGAATACCAGTCCAGTATGGGAGCCACCAACATCCTTTAATCTTGAGCTAATTATGAGGGAATCATGGTTTACTAAGCTAGCAGTATATGACAAAGTTGGAGGATTGTCATTAAATTCTATGCATGCATTAAGTAATTCTGTTAGTCATGCAACAAATATTAATGGAGTATCTTTTATACTAGATACTAAGCAGTAGGACAGTAGGATTAACAAGACAGAGTGGTTCTTGCCTTTAGGAGGCTTACATAATAGGATGAAGGTGAGCAATACAAAAAATCACAAATAAGTGTGTAGCTTCTTTTGTGATAAATGTTATGAAGGTAAATGAAGGAGTCTGTGACCAGGGCAAGTAATTGAGTGATAGAAGTTAGAAAAGGCTTACATTAGAAAGTAACAGTTCTTATGAGGCCTGATAGATGCACAGGGGTGATCTAGGGAGTATTATAACAAGTTGGGAAAATGTAGGCAAAGGCCCTGAGGCAAGAAGAAAGGAGCTTGGCAGCTGGGAAAAAAATGACAATGTGGCCAGATTTTGGTGAATGAGGAAGAGAGTGGTATGCTACAAGGCTGGAGAGGTAAGTATGAACCACATCGTGCAGTGCTTTAGATAAGATGGCCATATTATTTGTTGTCCAAACCAGGACAATTAGGGAGCAATATTGATCATGGGTCTTGGGACAACAGACATGAAATGAGGCTGTCCTGTGCAAACCAGAAAACATGGTGTTCTACTTACAGGGGTGTGTGTGTGTGAAAGCCATAGGAAACTTTTAAGCAAGATTGCATTTGTATTGTAAAATATTTCCTCAATCAATATGTGTGGAATAGAGTGGAAGGAGACAAGAAAATACATACAAATGGTAGTATGGAGGCTAGGGCAAAAGTTGAAATGAGAAATTATGTCGGCATGGACCACAGTGGTAGCAAAAGGTATAAAATGAAATGGACATAGATTCAAGAAAGGCAGAAATGGAGGTGATTTTCAGAGAAAATATAAGGATATTGCTAAATCTCCTAATTTTTTCTCTATTCTACAAATATTTACCTGACACCTGACAGCTGTATGCTTTGTCCTGGGTGAGATGATTATTAATCAAATTGTTCCTGGCTTTGAGAAGCCACTTATCATTCCCATAACATACCTACAAATCGAACAGCTCACAACAACATCTGTCATAGGAGTATTGAAAAGGAAAATTAATAAAGAATTTTTAGCAAATAAAATTTACTATATGAATGCCAAACGGTTCTCTAAACTTTAGAATGTTTTATATTAGAGGGCTACATACTATGTCTAGCATTATAATATTTTCTTTTCATAAAGTTTAATTCCAAGGGGGGAAAAGGTCAGTCTCTCATTAAATTAAAACATGGGTTAGTTAAATTAAGGGATATATTGAAATAAAATGATATATAAAAATGGTACTTGCTTGTTATCTCAGTTGGAAGGTCTATTTCCAAGTTTCCAAACTTATTCAGCATTTGACGTAAAACAGACTCAATTCTGCTTTTCATTGATGCTCCATTGTTACTTCTAGAGAATTTAAATTTCATAACAATATCTGCTATCACACCACTGCCACTTTGCCTGAAAACCATAAAAATATTTTTAAAAATGGACAATTAGGATAATTTCTGCTCTTCTATTTATATATTCCTTTTGAATGAACATTAAAACATTTATTTGAGGTATTTCACTTTAGATCTGATCCACATAACAGTGTTTGCCTAAGTAATGATTTGCAGTGTTCCTATCCCACAGATATTTGATCCTAGTGTAGAGTACACTGTGCCTGGTTATGGAGTCAGAATGCCAGAGTTTGAAATTTCAGAGCCCTGAAATTTACTGTTTGACTTTGGGTAAGCTATTTGTTTCTTACTCTTTCTGTATCCAAGTCTCCTCATATTAAAATAGGTTATTATGAAGATTATATAAGTTAATATATGTAAAACTTTGGAGAATAATATGTAGAATACAGTAAGTATACTACAAGTATTGGCTATTATTAAACTTCACAAATCTTCCAAAAAAAAAACCCTCATCGCATTAAACAAAGTTATAAAGAAATGAGATTTTAATTTTATTGACTTAAAGAGAGGATCAAGCTAAATTTCTGGTAGCTACACCCATTTATCTGGCTACAAAATTAAATTTTAACTTTTGTAGTCATATGTTAAGATTTTATTTGCATTTCAACTAACCAGATATTTCTCACTACAAACATTGATACTTATGTAACACTGAGATAATTTCTACTTCTTCCATGAAAATCACCATGTGAATCACTTCCCCCAGCAAACACCGGATGTCTTCTTTTCTGAAAATCTGTATTAGGCAAATTTGGTTTTCATGCTCTCACATGCACCATAGGCCTCCTCCTTTCATCCATTTGCCAGTTTTGCCATAGTATCCATTCCAGATATTAATTTAATATTTGTTTAACCTTCTAGTGCTAGGCACTATTTTTTTTATGAATTGGCTATGACCAAGACTCACAGTTGGATCTTGCAATTTAGAAGGAGAAGTAGACCCCCAACAAATAATTATAACCTCCATTTCTAGCAACATGAAAATCTAAATAATTTTTTAAAAATTTTCAACTAAGACAACCAGAAATGCTAGAAAAATATAATAAATTCCATTTGAAATACAAGGCTGAGCTCACATGAAAGTATGAGAAATCTTGGAAGACTAAAAATAAAGAACAACATGAATATTATGTGGTAAACCCTAGAATATGCAACAGGCTTGAGTTTCAGCATTTACATACACACTGAATATGAGGCTTTGGGTTAGTGCAAAATAGGGAGATGGGCATGAGTTTCAAAATAAAGTCAGAATTTTTAATGAGCTAAATCCTTAGGGAAAACATGGATTAGACAGAAACAATTCTGCTCATCATCTCATTCAAAATAAATAAATAAGGGAAATTATCTGTCTCAGAGGTTCAGGTCTAAGTGGAAAAAAAAAAAGAAGGTTCTCCTGAGTATTCATAACCATGACCCTGGCTGCATTCAAGTTCTGGATTTGAATTTATACTACTTGCATGGTCCCAGAGACTTTGAGCTATGAAACTATTTAGAAAAGACAAAATTCAGACAGCATCTCATCTAGCAACTAGAAGGGCACTCCAATGGGTTACAAGAAATGGAAAACTTTAAAGGTAGAAGGGTTGGAGGGAGCTATGAACAAAAGAGAAGAATTATTTTTAGATCATGAAGTCTTTTTTGGGAGGGTGGAGGAAATTGTTAGGGTTTTTATCATGCAGATTGCCTTTTCTTCCTATGGAGGGGAGAATGGAGTAGGACCACATGACAGATTACCTAACTGGTGTTTAACTAGGAAATCTCAGACTGGTTGATAAAGATTGCATTTCTGGGAGAGGTTGAAACTGCAATTACCTCAGGTATTTTTCAAAAAATAATAATTATTGATTTGAGAGAGAGAGGGAGAGTGAAACATTGATTTTGTTGTTTCACTTATTTATGCATTCATTGGTTGATTCTCATGTGTGCCCTGACTAAGAATCAAACCCACAACCTTGGCATAGCAGGATGATGTCCCAGCCAAGTGAAATACCTGGCCAGCACCTAGATCAGGTAGTAAATCTAGGTTTGGGATCATGGGTTTTTAGCATGAGTGATGCCATTTTGGGCCTGTGGTTTTCTCTTCAACATAATTAACCTGAAAGTGGTCCATGTTCTGCTGATCTTCCTACAATGTCCAATAGAAGCAATCTTCTGAAGGTTATATAAAATCCAGGCTGTGTAGAATCCCAGTTATAAAGTGGGATTAAAGAAAAGTATATAATCCCATTGGTTAAAAAAAACCATTAGCTGGAATCAGCAGAACAAGAAGAACATCCTCAAAAACAGATAGGTAAGTATATTTGAAATGGTTAATGACATAAAAGGGGGGATCATAAATATGAGAAAAGTATAAGACATTATCAAAGTAGACCAGGCAGATTCTCTAAAGACACAAATAGAGCTTGCAGATAAGAAAGCATAGTCATAACATTTGTAATGGAAACACAGTGAATGGATTACAGAGAATAGTAGGTGAAGGTGAAGAGAAATCAGTTAACTAAAAGATAGAGATGAAGAAATCACATGAAATATTAACACAGATAAAGAGATGAAAAAAATACAGGCTCAGAGACAGGAGAAAGCTCAATGCTTCCCTAATGTAGTGCTAAAGAAGAGCATAGAAAAATAAAGGAGCAGCCATATTACAACAGATAATGAGAATTACCTAGAACTGATGAAGATGCAAAGCCTTAGATCACAATGACACTAAAGTACACTAAATAAAAGAAGCCCCATGTACAAATACATTCTAATGAAACTGAACTCCAAAAACAGATGGACAGATTTCAAACAATAGAGAAAAATTAGCCAAATAGAATGCAGTACTTCTAACCTACTGAAAGAAAAGAAAATGAAAAAACTCAAGAAGGCAAGATGGTAGGAAAAATAATAGAAAAAGCAAGAAAGAACACAACATAATATGGAAGAAATAAATACAAATGTAACATCCTTCACAATAAACGTAAATTGACTAGACTCTCTAGTTAAAGGCAAAGATAGTCAAAATATGTTAGAAAATGTAATCCAGCTTTCTTCTTAAGGATATATAATGTTGAAAATAAAAGTGTGGTAAAGAATTACTGTAAAATAACCACAAGAAAGTCAATGTAGCCACAATTGTATCAGACATAAGAGACATCAAGATAGAAAACATTGATTAGGGATAAAAAGAATCAATACCTTGTTAAAAGAAATAATTCATGAAGAAAATACAATAATTCTAAACATATAGGTACTTGATAATATGTCCTCAAAATATATTGTACAAGGAGAAACAGACAAATCTATAGTGGTAGATTTTATTTGCATGACATAATTATTAAGCATAAGTGAAAGCAACAGAAATGATTATCCAGAAACTGGAAATATATCACAGAATTGGTATTGAAAATCTAAAAAAAATGACTCATATGGAAGAATTATATTCAATCTCTCCCATATTATACACAAAACACCTGAATATGAGCAACAAAACCTAAAACTTACAAGAAAATATTGGAAAATGTGTTTCTATACATGGAGAGAAAGAATTCCTTAAATAGACATTTTACAACTGATTTTCCACAAAAAAATTCCGTAAACAAAATATAAAGATATGCTATAGACAAGGAGAATATATTTGCAACTTAGAAAGTGACAGATGATTGCTACCTACTATAAATACAGAACTTCTATAAATCAATAAGGAAAAGAATAACAATAGAAAAAATGGAGATAGTGAATATGCAGTTCAAAGAAGAGGGATCCTTAGTGAATGATGTAAATAGATGCTCAAATAGGACTGTTTTATACATAAAACACTTAGTTTTGATCTTCATAATACCCCTATCAAAGAGACATGTCACTTCCTCTTGAGAATTGCAAATAAAATTAGGCTTTTCAAGGGAAATTATCTCCTTATTTGTTGGCTTTATGTACCTCAAATTCTCCATTAACAGGGAATTTGAGGTACAGAAAGGAGAATAAGTATGTGCATGTGTGTATTTCAGTCAGGGAAATAGTTTGTATGAAGGCCTTGGGGTTAGGGAGAGTGAAGAATTGAAAGAAGTGTGGTGGTGAGTGAGGAACAGAAAGATGGTATAAGGAAGTCAGATAAAGGGAGGTTTAGTATTTTTATACACACACATGTAAATAAGTAAAATGTCTTCAGGAGACATATACATATACATCTATGTTATATATATCAAGAATGCATATATCTCTGATATATGTATAACATAGAGCGAGGAAAGACAGGAATTAAAGATGACTCTCATATTTCTTTTTTCAGCAACTAGGTTGCAGTTTTTGCCATTAACAAAGGTAAGCAACATTGGAAGAGTAACATTTGGTGGGGGTAGATGATAGGTTCAGGTCTGGACAAGTTAAACTTGAGTTGTCTGTAAGATATACACACGATGATATCAAGTAGATGGCTGTGTATGAAAATAAAGTTCCAGAGATACAGCTTTGAGAATAATCCGCATATAGGTGGCAGTGAAGCCACTGAATGGGAAGAAGGGACACTGAGAAGATGAGAGGCCTGTAGCACAGTCTGATATTCAATAACATTTGAAGAATGTACAGAGAAGGAATGAGAACTAACAAAGAAAATGGAGTAAGTGGAGAGGTAAGAGAAAGATCAGGGGGACGTGTAGGTTTATGGAAACCACAGGATGGTACTATTTCAAGGAGGATTGAAAGTCCAACAGTGCCACATACTGTTGAGAAATCCAAAGAGAGGACTGATATGATTTCTTTGGAGTTTGTTATTTGGATTTATTGTTCAACTGGGCAAGAACAATTAGCATTTTGTGGTGGGGTCAGAGCTGGGATTGCAGGGGATTAAGTGGTAAGGAGGAAGTGAATAAATGATGAGCAAACACAGACAGCTCCCTGCAGTCCTGCATGTTTTGAGACTAGCAGCTAGTACAGAGACTTTCACAAGAAGGTACAGAGGCGAATATGCAATGAAGTGCATTTTGGAAAATACTTTTTTCATGGATTCTTTCAACTCCTCTAACACCTCAACAAAACTTATCTGACCAGAGCTCTATTCTGCTGGGTACTTATTAGGTGACTACAGCAAATGAGAAAAATTAATTTTATTGTGGTGTTAGTATTTGAGAAAGAATTAAATAGTTCTGTTTTTCTTTCAAAGAACCTTTGCATACTAGTTGGAGGATTGAACAATGTGGATATTTGAGGTTTTGTGGTAGTGTCAGTAAAGGGTGACCGTTTTAGTTGTGATTGCTTGTTTGTTGTGTTGTGTTGTACCTTATGTGAACAGGTACAGAATCAAGGCAGGAAGGGCAAATAGCTAGTATGCATGCTGCTACTCCCTCTCTTATTAGTTCATGACAGACATGCTTGGATTTGCTACAGCATTCTTCTTGTGACAGTGTTCCAGGCACACAAAAACCCAAGCCACCTTTGATGTTGGTTAGAGTCTTCCGATCTTGGATTCATATGCCCAGGACCACAGCACTGCACAACTCCAGAGGGCCCTGTTTACAGAGACTGCATTGTGAGGGGTATCCACTGGGTTTGTACAACAGGACAGCTCTGTTGCTGCACCTACACCCAAATCTCTCCTTCCTTTCCTCCTTTTTCTATTGAGAATTAAATGTGGTTATTTCCATTAGTAGGTAAATAGGTCATATCTGGCATGTTTTATTTTTGTTTTGGCATTGTTTTAAAAGCTGCCCACGATACTATTTTCAAAATATTGCAATGAATTGTGTGGCTGTTTCACTCATTATCCATGCTGTGAACAAAAGTCAAATGGACATCCAGTTTACATATCTTTTATATAGTTCCACTCACCTCAGTTTGACAACATAAGCTCTGATGAACTGGTTTCTTAAATCCGATTCTTTGAATGTTGTAGTAATCTGTAGAAAGAAATGGGGGGAAAAGCCTCTCTCTAATTACAGTTCTTCCTCTCCTTAGTCGTTTCTCCCAAACGTTGCTAAGTGGGACTTACTAGTGAGAATTAGGGACTTGAGGTATTAGTTCAGCTCAGTTTAGTTTAATTGCATTTCTAAACATGTGGGATTGATTTAGGCAGTTTATGTAAACTTTTGATGAGGGCTTTCTACACACAGACGATGGTGGACAGGATGGGTCTTCACTAGAAACCATTCTAAATACACTAGGTTTTTTATTCATTGAGAGCCCATTTTGTGTGATTTGATGGCTTTTCCTAAGAGTTGGGGTCAGAACCAAGCCAACAGTAGGGAAGTCCACATACAACTTGCATTTTGTAATCCTTTAGCAACCTTTTTCAAAAGGGTAAAGCCAGCTTAAAATGTGTAGCAACAGAGATCTTGAAGAAAAAGGAGGAAAGCAGTCACGGGCAATCTTTTCCTTGCTATTTCTGATCAGTGTCTGAGCATCAAAGGATTTTTATCATCAGTTGGTAATTTCCTGACCTGACATTAGCTATTTCCCTGAATCATTGCTTAGATCCAGCAAGGAAGGGCCTCTTCAGGTATAAAGTTTAGTTTTACAATAAACTAGGAGTGATTCTGGGACTAGAACAGTTACCCCAAGTTACAGGATTAGATGTAGTAAGGTTTCAAAATAGGGAGTGGATTCCATTAAATTGTAGTGTGAGGTTGCTCCAAGGTGGAGGTGGAATGCAAAGATGAAGGTAGGGAAAGTAGGTAGCATGCTGAGTGTTATATTAAGAGAGGTTGGGATGCCAATTCTCGAAATTGTTAAGTTTATGCAATCTCTATTCCACTATAGTGTATTACTCTTTTCAACCAGTTGTTTGACAAAATGATAACTTTTTTTCCTAGAGAGGCCTTGAACATTTTTAATAATAATGAGATGATTTTATCAAAATAATTTATGTTCCTTTTAAAATAACTCCTGAGAAGCATATTGCTTTACCTAAATTATTGCTTCTCCTGGTAATATGGCTCTAGTCCAGAGTAGAAGAGTGTCAGTTCTGACATTACCTTCCTATTCATTTACTTGTTTGTTACTGTACTTGCATATTAGGGTTATTTTTTCCATGTTTTAAAATTTGTGTTTTGTAGAATTCTTACTGATTTTGATTTGGGGGATGTTTATTGAGTATTGATTGATTTTGGGGAGGTCTAGTTTACTTTGAGAACTAGATAATATACCTTTTAAATCCAGTGGAAACAGCAGATCACTGAAATCTACTAAAACAGGTAAATGTGTGCTGGAGTCAGTCCTTTCTAGTGTTACTACCCTCTGGCTCTTCCCTCAATATATCCTCACATGCGTGCATGACCAGCCAGCTGACATACAACCAAACAAGGTGCCAGTGTCAATCCATTTGTTAATTAGTAACAAAAAACTAAGTTTCTTTCTTTCCAATTTTTAAAAATTATTTAAGGGGGAAATAGCTGTAGAGTGGTGTTTGTGTATTTTCTTTCATCACTCCAATAAATTATTGTGAATTCCTCCCTGGGGTGAAAACCTTTACTTTGCAGACCACTGTGAGCTCCACCCTGACTGCAGTGTCTTTACTTTGTGTCCCTAGGACACAAAGAATCATTTGATTCTTAAAGAATCTGTTGATTCTTAGCACAAGAATCAACAGATAGAATTCATCATTTATGTATTCATTCAACAAATATTTAAATGTAAAGTATGTGCCAAATTCTCTTTTAGGCATCAGGCGACAATCAATGCTTGACAAATAAATTTTACCAAAAAGCCTTGATAGTATAAGTGATCTGGTAATATGAAATTCAAATTGATACTGCTTTCTTTCTCTTCCTGTGTCCCAGTTTTTTAATGTTAATTCCATTATGTGTGTTTTGGGGAAAGTTGCAATTGTTTGCAGAATCTATTGCAATACCACCCACCCCTAACACCAAATGAATGTTTCAATGGTTCAGCTGATCCCAGAATGAATCCTAATTGAAATTTCTTTTTTTATTTGGAGAGACCCATTCAATCATCATTTATACTTTGGATACATGCATTTTGCAAACAGGTGCTTCCATTATTTCTAAATGGCTTCGTTCAGTTATCAGTCTCTCAACAGCAATTACTGAGCACTTCTTGTGCTTCACTTCCCTTGTATCAAGTACTGGGACACAATGGTGAGAGAATATGAACAATCCTTGCCCTCATGGAGCTTACATCTAATGGGGGAAGACAGGCACAAATAAAATTATCACCCCCATCTAAGTAAGATGTGGTAAGTTGCATTAGAGAGAGGAATTAGATGCAGTCCATAAAATTAGAGAAGCTTCCTAAAGGAAATTCTTAAGGAGCTGCTATCTTCAGGAAGAAGCAGAGTTAGCTGGCTGAAGTGGCAGGAAAACCTCGCAGGTGGAGGGAATGGCACATGCAAAGTCCTGCAGTGGGAACAGACAGGTTATGTTTAAGAAATAAAAGAAGGCCAGTGCAAGTATGTGGCATAGAGAGCAAAGAGGCTAGGGTGATAGGAAAGGCCAGACAATGCAGCATTTGGTCTTTATCATAAATAATGGGAGTCTCTGAAGTGTTTTAAACAAGAGGAAAATATAATCAGATTTGCTGTTTGAGAACAGTATCTCTTGATGCATATGGATAATCAGTTTTAGGGAAGAAATAATGCAAATTAGTTATAGTGTTATTTTAGTACTCCAGAATAGAGGTGATCTCTTGGAAGGGTGTGGTGGTAGCACAGACAGAGAGGAATGAATTTGAGGCAAATCTGGGGGTTAAAACTTACAAGACTTGGTAAGGAATTTGATATTTGGAATGACAGAAAGTAAGGATGGCAAGGATGAATTCTATGTTTTTGATCTGCAAAACTAGATAAATGATATTATCATTAATGGGACTAGGATTGCTGGGAGAAGGCTAGGATGGTGTGAGAAGATCATGGGTTGGGATTGGGGACACGATACATTTGAGATTTTTAAAAACAGTAGAGATGTCAAGCTGACAATTGGGTGAAAGGTATGAAGTGCAAAAGAAAAGCCTGGGCTGGAGAGAGAGTGAGTCATTAGTATATAAATTTGGTTGAAGTCAGGTCATGCATGAGTGAGATCATCTACAGATAGAGAACAGTGTGAGAGGAGAGGAGGGTGTAGGTCAAAGCCTAGTGTTAGTTTTAACATGTATAGGCAGTGTAGGGGAGGGTGAGTCTGTAAAGCATACAAAGGAGGGGCCAGAGAGGCAGGATAAAAAAACAGGTGAATGGATGGTATGAATATATCTTACAGAAATCACAAAAATCACAGACTTTTTGAGTTAGAAAGTACTAGAAAAACATTTAGCCCAACAACTTTGTTTTACTGATCAGTAAACTGAGAACCATAAAGAAGTGAATTGCTTTATATAATAGAAGGTTCTAGGACTATTTCACTGCTTATTAAGTAATTCAATGTTGTCTGTGGGACAAGGATAATGATGGCACACGTGGTGCCATTGGGAAACAGCATGGTTCTTGGATTTGCGGTCAGCAGGCCTTGGTTTGAACTCTGGTTCTACCACTTTCCAGTTGACTGGTCTTTGACAGTTATTAATCTCACAGCCTGTGCTTACCTGGCTATAAAAATAATTTATTAATTTATATGGCTCTTATGAATTGAAAGTTAAATAATATATGTGAAAGTGCTATGTAAACTGTAAACATCATATTAAAGTATTATTCATGTAATATTTTAAATGTTTAAAATGTTTTTATAGAAGGGTAAATAAGATTAGGATAGTCACACATCAGAAGAATTTCAAGGGAGATCTTGCTCTGCCAGGTGTTTCAATATATTATAAAGCCATAGTACTATAAATAGTGTGGTACTGGTGCAGGTGAGATTAATCATTCAAAAAGAGTAGACTACAGAGAAAAGGAAAGGAAATTTAGCATATGATAAAGGTAGCATAACAAATAAATCAATTGCACTCTTTAACATGCAGCTTTGGTGGCAGTAGACGGATCTCTACCTTACTATAAAATAAGTTCCAGATGAATCAAAGATAAAATTATGAAAACTGAAATAATAAAAGTACAAAGAGAAAGTGTGAGTGAATATATTAGAATATTTGGAGTGGAGAAAGACATTTTTTACTAGCACAAAAGTAAGAAATAGTAAAGGATCAATAATTTAGCTATGTAAAAATATTAAATCTACTGGGCATATAAAACCCTACATTACATACAAGACTGAAAGTTAAATTGCATATCAGGGAAATACATGCAACATGAATGACAGGTAAATTTTAATATTCAAATAAGGTTTTCCCCCCAAGATTATATAAAAAAGAAAAATGCTCCATGCAATAAAAAAATGGGCATGGTCATGACCAAAAAATTCAAAAATAAAATCATGAAAATGACCTACTAATATATGAAGACAGGTTAAATCTTACTAGTAATCAAATAAATGCAAATCAAAATAATGAGATATTACTTTTTACTTATTGGCAACAATTAAAAAGTTTACAATGCCTGGGGTTAATGCTGTGGAGAAATTAGCACCCTTGTATATACTTACATACTACTGGTGAGAGGCATTTCTGGAGTGCAATCTAGATATTAAGATAAATCTTTAAAATGCATAGACCACACTATATTGGTCTTAAAAAGTGCTTGAATAAATAAACACATGTGGAAATAAACAAATGGAAAAATTTTAAATATTTTTCAAATATTCAAAGCATAACTCTCTACTCCTTTATTCTTAATGTGTGACCTGAACATAGTGTCTTTTTTCCAGAGTCTGGTATGGAAAAGGGAGGGAGTAACTTTAGAGTAGAAATCTGACATACACTACTTCAGCCAGGTGACCAAGGTCAATAGCAATGAGTCATATGATGTAATGAAAATGACACTGTTCCTCCATGGTCTTCCCCCCTAAACCCATAACCCTGCTCTAACCATGAGAAAAACAGCAGAAAAATCCCAATTATGGACATTCTATAAAATACCTGGTCAGTACTCCTCAAAGCTGTCAAAGTTATCAAAAACAAGGAAAATCTCAGGAACTGTCATAGTTTACAAGAGCCTGAGGAGACAAGACAACTAAATGGAATGTGGTATTCTAGATGGGACCAAGGAACAGAGAAGTACATTGAGTAAAAACTAAGGAAATTGAATAAGATAAGGCATTGATTAAGGTAGGGTATCAATACTGGCTCAATCATGTTAACAAATGCACTATTGTATGTATGATGTTAATAGAGAAACATGGGTGTGATATATAAGATATCTCCATACTGCCTTTACAACTTTTCTGTAAATCTAAAACGCTTCTACAATAAAATCTTCAATAAAAACAAAGAAAAGATTTAAAAATCTCGAGAAAAAAACATAGGTCCCATACTCTGAAAATTCTACTTCTGGGAAAATATCCCCAAAATATAATCATGTGAATGTGTGACGGTGTATAAACAAGGCTGTTCATCAGAACGTTGAATATGATAGTGAAAAGCTGGGAACAATTTAAAATTTTGTCAATAAAGGAATGGTTCTATAAAATATTATACATCTACATACTATAATACTGCTTAATTATTTAAAATAGTATATTTCTAAATTTATTGATCTTAACATATTTTTGGGAGACAAGTAGATAAACTAGCATATATAGTCTGATTTTGTTGACAGATAATTATATGCACCTCAGTATGTACCATGTATTCAGTTTTCACAGAAAGATACCTGGAACATCAAAATGTTAACAGTGGATATATCTGAGTGTTGAGATTTTGTACATATTTCTTCCTTCTTTATATTTCTTAAATACACTGAACTTTCTATGTTTGTATATTATCTTTATAACAAGAGTCAGTACTGAAAATACTTTTATTTTAATAACAAGGTTTATACATACATTTTTATTTACTTTAAAGAACATTTTTGATAAGAATAACAAGTTTGATTAGGGAACATTAATAATTTTTATACTTAATAATTAAAAAAAATCTTTACCGAAGTATATGCTCCTCATCCAAGGATATGCTTTTTTTAAAACTGACTTGTGAGAGAGAGGGAAGAAGAGAGAGAGAGAGAGAATAGAATAGAGAAGGGAGGAGGGAGAAGGAAGGAGGGGAGAGGGGGGTGTTGGGAGAGGAGAGAGAGAAACTTCAATTGGTTGCCTCAGATACGGACCCTGACTGGGAGATCTAACCTGCCACTCAGTCTGTGCCCTGACCAGGGCTCAAAAGGGCAACCTTGTTGTATGTGATTATGTTCCAGCCAACTGAGACACATGGAAAGGGCATACATTCTTAGAATTCTTAAAAACTGTAAGGGTAAGTAAGCAACCTGGAGACTAGTCAACTCTGACTCTGCAGGGCTGAAGGCGAGACCCTGGTTTGTGGTGATAAACAAATGCTAAGCGTCCATTTGTGAGGTTTTTTGGTAGGCAGTCTATAGGCCTCTTTCAGTGAAAGTCCCAGTTCCCTTTGCACAGTTTCTATGTCTATCATTGAGCCAAAGTGTGCTGTTGGCCAAACTATGTTGTTATGGAAAGGCAAACATGTCTTCTAACACCTGCCTCCTGTGTGTTCTGTTGGGTAAGGAAAAAAGAACTAAAGCCAAATGAAAAAGATTTTAAAAATCCATCTCAAGGAGAGCATAATAAATGCTCAACTTAAACAAACAATAGGCTTCCAGTCTTGAAGTCATGATCACATAAAATATGTGTTTAGTTGTGACCCTTCTAATACTTTTCATTCATGACTTAAGAAAATGTGAATCAGAACAAGTGTACCAGCAGATTAACTTGGAAAAAGCACAGAGGCACATCTTCCACCATTCAAGGTAAGAAAATATGCAGAACATCTAACAATTGCAAAATTTTCAAAAATATTAGGTCTGCTATCTTTTTTTTTTACGATGGAATACAGAATGAAGACAAATATTGACTTACCACAGATTCAATTCTTCCACTCAAAGTCCTATATTCCTGTGTAGCTGGTGAATTTAACTGATCACTATAGTTAACATTTAGGATTTGAAAGCTGCTATGGTAAAAGTAAGATTTTTTATCTGTAAAACAAAGAAAAGGCAGAATCAGTCTTGCATTACTAAGGACTTTAATCTTTAATTTATTTGGGATTATGGGAGGCTATTATATGTGATTAAATTATTTTGGTTCCTTAAAAGAGAAAATACTCAAAACTTAATATAAATGTATCTAATAAAATTATTTTCTTTCACTTTTAAAAAAGATTGGCAAAACTGTGACTGTGAAAAATGTATGAGAATTAGAACAGTATTATTTGAGAAATTAAGTTGTTTAGAAGTATCATAATTTTCATTCTACTATATTTTGGGAAGATTTATAATTATAAGTTTATTCAAAAATATTAGTGAATATCTATAAAATGCTATTATTTATCTGTCATCAAGGAATAACCTAAAATAATTATAAATAGTTTTAAAAATTATTTCAAATAATTTTCTCATTAGAGGAATTGGCGACTTGCCATTAATTTTCTGGACTAAGCTAGAAAATAAGTCTTCTAATGATATCTAATCTGGTTGTCCAATGTGAAATATTTCCATCGAAAAGTGTCTTTCAGATGACCTATTTGCCTGTCTGAAGGGGATAAAAATCTCTAAAACGTACTGTATACACCTTAGAGACATCGTGCATGTGAACATAACCTAATCTGTCTCAGAAAAAGAATCTCTGCTTCCTTTTGGTCATTCATATATATAATTTATGCAGAGAAATATCTCAATGGCAGGAAGGAGTTGTAGAGCCTGAGGGAAGGGTAGTGTAGTGTTTTGTGGCAGAAAGACAAAGTCTCTCTAGGTCCACAAGTTGTCACTGGGATACACTTTGAAAAGGAGTTACCTCCATTTGTGTTTAAGTATGACAATAAAGTGCCGTTAAGGGTGAAAGTAGCCTGGCTGGTGTAGCTCAGTGGATTGAGTATGGGCCTGTGAACCAAAGGGTCACTAGTGCAATTCCCAGTTGGGACACATGCCTGGGTTGTGGGCCAGGTCTCCACTAGGGGGAGTGCGAGAGGCAGCCACATACTGATATTTCTCTCCCTTTCTTTCTCCTTCCCTTCCCCTCTCTCTAAAAATAAAATAAATAAAATCTTTTTTTTTAAAGTGTAAAAATACAATAATTCAATCTGAAACTTTATGTTTCTTTTGCCTACCTACGTAATTCAACTTAAACATATTTGACCTCAGGTGACTTGATAGCAAAATCTAATCAAAAGCAAAATTTAGCCATGACTTTTAATTAGATTGGCCAAAAAGATTATTCCTAGTTACTTGCTTTTTCTAATATTGGCAATTGTGTTGCACCTTTGGGAGTGTTTCAACCTCTGCACAATTAAGCAGTTTTGCCCATTTGCACTAGTGCACACAATACACTGTGTTCTCTCACTCTCCACACTCACGCACCCCCACACACCTACACACAAAATCCCCATGCATGTTTTAAAGGATTTAACAGAATTATAGCTAAAATTAAAAAATATACTTAAAATATATTTTTAAGTGAAGAATGCAGATTATAGAGTATCTTATCTAGTGAAATTTGACACATCTTATTTATCTACATTAAGACACCTGAAAGAACATTCTCTGAGATATTAGGGAAACTTGTTTATGAATGAGCAAGGTATATGTATTCTTTATATTATTTGTTTCTTGTCCACATTTCCTATATTTTTGTGATGTAATAACAAAAAAATTAAACAAAATAAGGAAAACAAATTAAAAACTAGATTTCTTTTTAAGGTGTTTTTACCCTTTCTTCTACTTAATTGTAAATTCATCTCCTATTATAATTGTTCTGCTACTAAAACTGTGTTTTCAGGAGACAGATTATCAATTAACAAGTACTTAGGTACATTCAAATTTTAGGGTTGAAACTTAATGTTCTTTTAAAAATATTTCATTTTTATAATTTTATCAAGTTATTAAATGGAAAAGAAAATCATGGTATTGATGGAAAACAAAATAGGCAAATCTAGTAGCAGAAAACTATAAAGAGATATTTTTCTCTGGCTAGACTACTCCTCCCTTGGGTAATAATGTTTATTATACTAAAAAAAAGGCTAAAAGATAGATGAGAAAGAAACTTAGATTGAGGGAAAATATAGAAACAAACATATATTTAGGAATATCTAAAAATATAATTGTTTTATATGTAATAGAGATAAAAGTGATGACTAAAAACAGCAAACATTTTTTATATTAGTTTCCAGTGTACAGCATAGTGGTTAGATAATTACATAATTTAGAAAGTGATCTCCCTGATAATTCCAGTACCCACCTGGCACCACACATAGTTATATAATGTATTGACTACACATCCTATGCTTAACTTTACATCCCTGTGACTATTTTGTAACTACCAATTTGTACTCAATCCCTTCATCTTGTTTTCCTCAGACCCCCAACCCTCTCCTATCTGGCAACCATCAAGTTGTTCTACGTATCTATGATTCTATTTCTGTTTTATTTGTTCATTTATTTTGCTCTTTGTTCTTTGAATCATTCCAAGTATGAGTCAAATGATATGGTATTTGTCTTTATCTAAGTTATTCACTTAGCATAATGTTCTCCAGATCCACCCATTTTGTCACAAATGATTAGATTTCAAGGAATGCCAAACTTTTAATCTGAATGTATATTTAGTTATTCAGTCTGAAAAGTGGCACTTTTAACCTTCTGGTACTTACCAAAAGCTAAAAAGTGGACCAGTAGAGCTATCACCACTGCCAGAATCACCACCCCTGCGACAACAGCAAAAAACACCACGTAGGGATTCTGAAATCTTGAGGTCAGTGATACTCGTGCTGGTCTTTGAAAAAGAGAAAAACATCAGTGCTACTCATTTAGAAACCATTATTTCAGTGCTCATGATAATTTTCTGCCCTCCTAAGTCTCTTGGCTTGCACATGGTTCTATTTACAAAAAAATCAAATGATTCTTGATAGGAATTTAGTTCTGGAAATAAACCTGACCTGGACAACATTCTCTTTAATGGTTTTCCTTTCAAAAAATTTTCAGCATTTTGTCAACGTTTAGGTAGTTTGATAGAAGCATAAGGAAATTTGATCTTTGGTTTGCAATTACTTTCCCTTCTTCTGGAATTGATGAAATTCTCAAGAATAATAATCAATTTTTCTCTGTTTTGTTATAACCTCTTCCAGGACCCTATTTGGACATTTACTGTAGTAAGTCCCCTCATGTGGGAACCATCCCCAGGACTGTACAGAAGAGAGATCATTTTGAGTGGTGAGAGGGGTGGAGAGAATCAGAATGAAAGCATTTCTTCACTGTGATATTATCCATATTATAAAAATGAGGATGTGGCCAGAAGCTGAGGGCTGAGACCCAGGAGAGCAGCAAGCACCTGAAATAAATGAGAACCGTACCACCAGCAGAGGGTGTGTGACTTGTCCTTTATTCTTAGGAACTTGCCAGTTACAGTGTGAGGCAACAGATTTATAATAATACAGTATCTGGAATTGTATTAAGCATACAGCTCAGAAACTATCTTTTACAGTGCCTCTCCTACTACATACACACCCGACTGGGGAGGTAGTCAGAAGAGCTGAGTATGAATTTGTTTTCAGTTGGAGATCATATTGTCATTCATCTGAGACTTTCTTTATTTTAAATATTAGAATAATGAAACCTGCCTCACAAGGCTGTTTTGAAGATTAATGAAGTCAAGTTAGGTGCTATGAAGTGTATATTTCTAGTTAAATAGGTTATCCACTAGGCTGTGAACACTCTGAGAGGAAAGATGGTATTCGTGCTCATGTTTTTGACACTTTGTAGGGTGCCTGACATATATAAGTGGTTCATAAATATTTGTGATATTTATAAATATTTGCTGCATGTGTTAACTCCTGCCCATGTTTCAGATTTTAAGGCCTTAATATAGCTGATAAGCAGTTACATTTAGCCAGAATATAGTCTGACTCATTTTTTTTCTATTTGTTCTCTCCACATTCTGGGATAAGTGGGAAGGGAATGCTCAGAAGTCAGAAGTTCCCGGACATTTATGTTTCCCAGCAGGGCTGCAGGTGCGGTCTGGGTTCTTCCCAACTCACAGACTTCTAGAAGGGCACCCCCAGCATATAGCATGCTGCAGCTCTGGGACCAGTAACAGGTCAGAATGTTACTGGAGGTGGACATAGAATTGCCAACTGTCAATTTTGTTGCATAAATACATTAAAAAACTGACCATGCTCAAACATTATCATTTAATGAAAGGACATTTAAACATGTAAAAGTGGAAAGGACATAATCTCAGAATAATAAAAAAGGTGATGAATACTTTAACTTTAGCTTTGTGATGTCTTTGTACTCCATTGCTTTTATTTGTTCATTTTGCTCTGCTAGTGAAAATTGATATTCACTGACACTGGTCCAGAGTCCAAGGTTTAGGGGTCACTAGTGGTAATTTCCTAGCTGGAGAAAATTGGCGCTTCGACATTTGTTGACTTTTGATCCTGTTTGCTCATCTGTGTCTCTATGGGGTTGTTGTGCCAGTGACAAGCAATCACAAATGCATGGTGTTAGGCATTTGTGAGTTCCATGAATGTCAGAGGCTGCCCAGCAGTGGGATAGCCAAACAGACAAATTTTAAGGCAGGGCTAAACCTAAAAACTTAAATAAGTTTCAAATTGATTGAGCCTCCTCCTCAACCAGGGATTGACTGTATTTCCTGAGGTAAACTGATATGTCAAGATTTATGGATGTGGAGAAAGAGGTTCCAAAAAACAAAGATAAGTTGGAGCTACAAAACCCAAAGGCTAGTGTCAGCATATGCTTCAGCTTGGATGACCCTCCCCTGGGAATAACTTGAATGCCAACTTCACTTCAGTTCATAGACAACATCTTAAATTCAATGACTGAAAAGCATCATGAGATTTATGACTCAGTAAGCAAAGGGTGTGGAGCCGAAATTATCATAATCTCACAAGCCATAGTTAATTGCATGAGAATGGATTGTTCCACCCTATAGAAACTGCTGAAGAAATGTCTGCTCTTTCTCTTACAACTTGCTCTGGAATCTATGTATGTGGCAGGTTATAAAGCTTACACCAACACAAAGTCACTTGTGGACAATATTTATTTTGTAAACTGTTAGAGAAAATACATTTCTAAACACTGCCTGAATTTTGACTCACAATGCAGTGGAAATCTATGCAAGGAAACTTTGCTTCCCTGACTGATGTGGCTCAGTTTGTTGGGTATCATTCCGCAAAGCAAAGAGTTGCAGGTTCCATTCCCCACCAGGGCACATAGGAGAGGCAATTGATGGGTGTTTATCTCTCACATTGATGTTTCTCTCCCTTTCTTTCTCCCTCCCTCCCCTCTCTCTAAAAATAAATTTTAAAAATCTTTAAAAAAAGGCTTTGCTGTTAAAGCAGTGTCCTGATTAGTGAGCTTTTTAATGCTTACATTTAAACAGCAAAACAAACACTCATTGTAATATGTTTAACCAGCTTTCCTCTCTTTCTCTCTTTCATTGACTTGGAGGTTACATGAGTATTGGAAAACTTATTCTATACTTTTGAGACCTGAAGTGTAAGGAATTGTAGCATATTGCCAGTCTTCACGATCATCTTATAAAATAGGTGTTAGGATCCTTGTTTTGAATATAGGGGGCAGCTGTGGCTCAGAGAGTAAATAACTCCTAATTACTCAGGAATGACAGAGCTGGAAATAGAGACCCGGTTGGTGTGAACCAAAGAACATATACTCCCTCCCTCACACGACAGGGATAGGAAAGATTTGGGACTCCTGTCTCTCTTGATCTCTCTTAGTGAAAGTAAAGGGAATCAACATCCATTAGGTGTTATGATTTTGTTTTACACATAGTAAGTGTGTAATAAAATAATTATTGATTTAATTTTAAATTTGAAAGTACACCTGATATTACTGTATCAAATTTATGTAAGAATACTTATTAATCTTTGTCATTGGCACATTGTTATAACTAATGTACAACTGTAGATTAATAGAGCCATTTGGTAATTTTTGGAAAACAGTGACAGGGTAGTTGAAAACTGAGATATATATGTAGATTGAGATATATAAGATTTTGGACAATTTTATGTCCATTTAAATAAGATTTTAGGTTACAGTCATCTGTAACCTACAGATGTTGCTACAGTCATAGCAACAAAGATTTTGTCCACAGTCATCTTCTCCTGCTATGCATTCTTCCTTGATAATTCCATCCCATGCCATGGTTTCAGCAAGCACTCAGTAAGACATTACCTCCTAAGACAGATTTTTAGCCTAAACCACAGTCTTTAAACTCCTCAACATTTTAAATTATTCATCAGACATCTAATGGATGCTCTATAACCTCCTTAAATATCACAGTTCATCCCTGGCTGGGTGGCTCACTTGGTTGGAGCATCATCCTGTACACCAAAAGGTTGTGGGTTTGATTTCTAGTCAGGGCACATACTTAGATTGTGGATTCAATCCCCTTGGGGGCTCATACAGGAGGGAACCAATTGATGTTTCTATCTCATATCAATGTTTCTCACTCTTTTTGCCCCAGGCTGCTTCTAACATTAGTGAATGTCACGACCATCCACCTGGTACCCTAAGTTAGAGATCCAGCAATTAGCTGCACCTGCTCTCTCTTGGTTACTTCCCATATTCAGGAGGTCACTAAAGAGTCCTCATCTTACTACTTAAATCTTTTACTTTATACCTTTTATTTCTTTCTTAATCCTGGCAGTTATTACTTTCCTTAGATTATTTAAAATGCCTCTTACTGGTCTCCCTTCTTCCATTAACTAATCAGTTAATTTAAGAGACATTTCGTGGATGCCTGCAATGTTATAGGTGCTGCGAGTACAATGAAAAGAAACACAGAAATATAACAGTGCTAATGGTGATTTATTTTTAATTTGAAAGTACACTGAGAAGATAGAAAGGAAAAAGACGAAGAAAATAAGAAAAAAAATAGGGAGGTTGGAGAGAGTGTTTGAGGTGCTGAAAATTTAGGTTGAGTGGACAAGAAATGCCATGCAGAGAAGGTGACATTTGAATGAAGACCAGAAGCAGGTGAGTGAGCAAG
Organism: Phyllostomus discolor; assembly: GCF_004126475.2. NCBI lineage: Eukaryota > Metazoa > Chordata > Mammalia > Chiroptera > Phyllostomidae > Phyllostomus > Phyllostomus discolor. The sequence continues at coordinate 41,748,032 of NC_040903.2, forward strand.
CCCTGAGGATACCAGGAATAATCTAGGCAGGAAGAACAGCAGGCCCTCAGCCAGGAACTCCCCAATCTGAGGAACAGCAGGGGCACCTGGCTTGAAGTGGTGAGGGGAGGGGAGGGAGAGGAGGGAGGGTACCTTGGAGATAAAGTTGGAAAGATAAGAGTAGGGTGTCAGTTGGGTGAGGAGGAGAAGATCATTTAGCACTTTTTATGCACAGGCTTTGGTCTTTATTCTGAAAAGTCTTTGAGGGTTTTGAGCAAAGGAGTGACATCAGATCTATCTCTTTAACAGGTTCCCTGGGAGGTTCAGGGGAATAGTAGTCTGGGGAATAGTAGTGGGAGGTGATTTTAAAAATTATTCAGTAATCCAGATGACAGATGATGGAGGTTTACACAATGGTGGTAGTGACATTGGGGGTGGTAATAAATGGTGAGTCTGGATACATTTTAAATCTAGATCATCGGGGATTTGCTGGTGGTTCGCTTTTGAGATATAGAAAAAAGAGGAACTAGATTGAGCATAAGATTTTTGTTTCTTTCCAATCAACACTCTAAAATTCTTCAGGGGATTATTTTTTTAATTTAAATCTTAGGTTCTGAAACTCTCCCCTTTCCCTGCTTCATTTGAAATTTATCTCTAGATTTTCAAGATCCTTAGGATAGCATCCAAACCTTCCACGTGGCATTTAAAGCCGATCACAATCACCTCTGTAGCTTCATCTCCTGCCACATCCCCGCCTGTCCACTTATCCCCAGCCAGATGCCTGACGATTCTCATTTTGTTTTTAAGATAATTCAAACATCTTTCTTTTCCCACTAGGTAGTTATCTCTGCCCCTTGTTCTCTCTCTGCCCCTCATCTGATCTCGTAATGCCCAATGAATTTCTCTATTCTAGTCCTTATCCCTTCATGTAGGAAACAGGGAGCCCACTGACTGCACCCACATCTATCTGTAACTCGTGAAAGTGGAGATGCATCTTGTCTGTCAGGATGTGCCCTGCCCTAGCACAACACTCATTACCGAGTCCACACCCAGCCTTGTTATGAACAAAAATTAATGAATGAGACTGCATAGGGGAATTTTAAAATAATTGTACTGTAGTTTGGAGGGACTTTTTATGCAATTGTATGCCATGCATTCCTGTTTTGACTACTGACAAAATATAGATAGGAGAATAATCTGTTGTGTGCTTACCATGTCTTTGGCACTGTGTTAAGTTTTTCCATATCATTTGATTTAATTTTGTAAATGACACTAGTTTACATATGATGTATTATAGGCTTAGTTACTCAGCTAGTAAATGACAGAGCTGGAATGTGAATCCGTCTCTCAAGCTTAAACTGCAAATGTCCGTATCGGATGGGAGAAGATTTCCTGTTAATTATCACATCATTGTTATTAATTTCTAACACACTACTTTGTTGTTGATGCTGAGGTGGAAAGTTCAAAAATGTTTGTATAGATCTTATACTACAGAATATACAAACATGAATACTTGGATATGTGTGTGTTTACATTATGTATTGGAGTATTGGAGTTATGAAGATAGGAGAATAGTTCCAAAGTGAAGGGGTTTACTCTATTTTGTCAGTTTCACTAACTCTACATTGTTACCACCGGGCAGGTAGAAGAAACTATTCAAGAGAATGACTAATTTTTTAAAAAGTTGGGGAATACTTCAAACAAGGTCTTATCTGGAAGCTCAATAATAGAAAACAGATGAAAATGGAGTAGCTTTTCTGTTTGGATTTGAGATGGGAGAAAATGATCTATTTTCTGTAAATCACTGATTCAGTCCAACACTTTCATTTATTTCTAAAGTTTTTTTGTTGATAAACTTGATGTCAACTTAGTTGATATCAACTCAGCTTATTGACTTGATAAGGGGACACTGCAAACAGAAAGTAACATAGGGTTATCAGGATCGTACGATTTGACTGTGGCAGAGTCAGTGCCACAGGTTTAAGACTCCTTGAATATCTTTGTTTAATTAAATCATGCATTCTGAAAGCTGTGGGCTTATATTGATGATAAGAATCCTGTCCTTTGTAAGTAAGCATAGGGAATATACTCAATCATATTGTAATGACTATGTACAGTGACTGGCAGGTGCTGGACTTTCCCGGGCAATCACTTTGTTAGTTATCTAAATGTCTAATCACTATGTTGTACACCTGAAACTAATATAATACTGTATGCTGGCTGTATTTGGACAAAAAAGAGAATCCTGTCCTTGAATCACAAATATGCAACTCTTTATGTGTATTTATCTCTGTAATGCACTGCCTGAATTTTTTTTAATTCAGTGATTTATTTTCCAGTTTATTTTTTATCTTGGATAGCATTTAAATAAGGATAGCATTTATCTTGGATACATTTAATGTATATTCTGAGAGGATAGAAATTACTTCATACTTCTGAGGACACTGAGGCTAGGCAAATGGTGAGGGATCCGCACTAGCCTATATATAATGCTTTTGTGAGAGTTAGGAAAAGAGAACTTTTGTGGGAGACAGAGACAGTTCTAAAAGAGTGTTCCTTGGGCTGCATCCAACTCCATTCTGGGACAGGCAGCTTGGCACAGAGCATAGGCTCCATATCTGCTTCCCTGAGGCACCCATTTTTGTGTGTTGCACAAACTACACGACTATATATAGCAGACCTCTAATGATGTGTTGAAATTTTGAAATCTGCTACTTGTAGGGAAAGCCAATCTAGGATTCAAATTCTTCTTACAAGTTTCACAAGCTGATATGAACAAATGACTAATATGTACAATATGTATGTATGTATGTATCTATGTATGTATGTAATGGTTAGGTTGTGAGTTGAAGCAGGTTCCTGAGAACCCACTGCCAGTGAAGCTAAGAGCATGGACTCAATTGTTTCACAGGCTAGTCATGTTTTTCCTTCCCCGGGACTCAGGCTCTTTTAACACATCTAAGTCACACAGTCAACCCCAAGAGAGGGTGTTGCCACAACAGGGCAAATTCACCTTCACTACTGGGAGAAAAATAAATGCCTTCCCTAATGATGCTCTATTCATACTTTGTTCGATTGGTTCTAAATGTGTAGATATCATTTTCATATGTGGAAGTCTACGGGCATTTTCCCTCCAGTTTATTGTTATCATAGCATTTAAATCTATTTCAAGTTGATATATAGCAAATATTACCTGATTTTAAAAGATTTCACTGAGTTCTAGTAATTAAGGGTGTATTAAACAGTTATTAAAGAAGAAAGATATTGTGGAGTATATGCCATCATAGCGTACCAACTCTTTATTTATTTTGCCCCTATTCAATTGAAAAAATAGTTCCAGTTGTGTGATATATTCTTTGTTAATAATATTCATTTTACATTTATGCAAACAATAAGGCAGGTGCTAAATTTTTTCAATTAAAATGATTATGTCTCCTTTTTGGCATTTCCTTTGTTCTAATATCACTCATGTTTTTGAAATGAAGGGTCTGATATTAAAAAAAAGATTTGGTTAATTGACTTTGAACTAAGCATAGTGTTGAATTCTTACATTGTAAAAAGATATTTAAGGGGATGTGGAAAGAAAACTGGAGTTAGGAAATTTATCTTGTACAGTCATCCTCGAGTGATTATTAATTGAAGAGGTCTGAAGACGACTGACAGACAAAGAGTCACTTAAAGACTTAGATGCATATTTTGGCTACTGCTCTATACACTTAAAATATACTTGTTTGTAGAAGGAAGGCTATTTTTGCTGGAACTGTACAGCTGCCCAAAGGGTGGGTTCTGGCTTCCATAGTTGAGATTATGGAGCCCTTTTAGTGGGCCAATGGGCAGAGTGGCACTATGGTAGATAGTGCCATCATCTACAAAGGTGACCCTATGTAGGTGATTTGAAAATAACAGAATAAATGGAAATATTTCTTCTGGAACTTCATGATGCTGATATTTTAAGTATATGTCTCTATGAGCCACCAAATTCACCAAGTGATGAAAGAAATACTTCATTGACGCTACCATTGTTGAAGGATGTGTACTTAGTGCTTCAATACCAACACCTGTAACAGAGAAAGTCCTGACACAGGTTGCTGCTCTCCTTACTGATTAAGGTGGCAGGAGCGGGGAAGGGGGGGGCTGGCATGTACTCTAGAGGGCAGTGTGAGTTTCAGTCTGAGGTCTATTGAAAAAGGGTAGCTTCTGACAGAGCCTTTGAGCACAGGGTAGTTCCTAAGCAAGAAACTGTTTAGTTGGAGATTTGCTTCCTCGTCCATTTCTCTTTAAATAACACTTTTTCCTTCCTGGAGGTAGTTTTAAAAACTAATTTTTCTTTCTCTTTTGTCTTTTCTTTATCCTTGACCTTCATTTACTTTACTTTATTTCTTTACTCTTAACTAAAGGGGATCTTTATCCCTTCCTGGAACAAAGACTACTTTGCTAGCTTTCTGCAAATTACAAATAAATATTCATGTAGTATAAATATGGTATTTGATATTTTATTGTCAAAATGCTTTTTGGAAAATGAATACTTTAAATTAGTTTTTGTATCCGTTGAGATGAAAACATTTTGAAATTGACTTTCAAACATTGCAGGGGTCCATCCTACAACCTTTGGTGTACAGAACAACGCTCCAACCAAGTGAGCCACCCGGCCTCTGTTCATCTCATACTTTCAAAGTAATTCAGTGGATATAGACACTCTCATAGTGGATCTGAAGACATCTGGACTATCTGAGGATTTGAAAGGAATAGTGACTACATCATGATAACACAGCCACCCAAGTTCCTGGGCCCTGTGGTAGAACTTCTTTTTTCAGAGGTCTGGAGTTCAATTTATATATAAATAGTAATCAAACAATCCAAGACAGCCAATTCTGAACCAAAGATATCTCAGAATTACCTGGAGATGTATCTAAAATTACTTAACAAAGATCTGGAATTACCTAAAATATATATACTATTAGTTTTCATTTCATTTCTCCTACCCTATTTGAATACCCCGCTCTCTCAGAGCATGTGAAGAAGTTGGAAAATAGTGAAGATGGAGATTTTTTAAATTGCATTTTTTTGCTGATGGGAATATTCTAGCAGAGAAGGAAAATGTCCTGGCTTAGGAGTAAGACAGTCAGAACAAAATGTGTCTATTTTTTTAACACCCTGGCCCATTTGAATGTGCTCTTCCCTTCCTACTGACAATTCTGCCCTTTATTCATGTTGGCAGAAGGAATTGTTTCCCAGTCATGGGTCCTCCGAGGTGAATGAGGATCCATAAGTTATTTTCAAAACTTCATCAGTTTATGTACATCTATTTCATTCTGATAGAATTCCAACAAATAAACAATATTAATTGGGAGTTACATTATTCTAGGTTAATACAAAGGAAAAATAAATCAATTATTAATAGATGCTACCTATTTAAGAGATAACATGTTTTAAATTGTGATCCATAGGAACCAAAATTCCAAGGAGAGCTCCTTATAGTTGGAAAGTTTGGTTCTGATTTAATGTCATATTTCCTATAAGGATGGATCAATTTAGAAATTAGAATGATTCAAGGGATTCTGAAATTATACGTATTTTCCTTATTTGCATTGTTTACATGTCTTCTTTTTCTTTTGAATGACTTTGATATATGTATATATATTTAGCTACTTATAGGAGCCAATTTTTTAAGAATCAGAGAAATTCATTTGTAAAATTAAAAATGTTTCAGCAAAATACATTTCACATTCTATCAAAATTACTAAAATATTACATTGTTATGAAAAGTTTGTGACTAGTGGGAAAAATATAATTCATAAGCTCACCACTTTAATACAGCAAACATGATTGGTGTTTTATAGTCTAGTCCTCAACAGAGTTTTTTAACGTGTAGCTTTTTAAAATGATAGTTGATAAGTAAATACAATTTTGTGATTTGTTTTTTACATAAAATGAACATAGATACAATACATAAATTTCTTCATAGGTTTTTACTTATTCAATGAATTTGTTATATCCACTGCATGAATATGAAATAATAGGTATTATTTTCTTTATGTATTAGAAATTGTTAATTTTTGTTTATTGTTGGAAACTCATATATATTCAAACCCACATTATTGTGCATATATTTTATTTTATTTTTTAAAATTAATTTTTAATTATAGTTGATATATAATATATTATTTTCAGGTATATGGCATAGTGGTTATGCATTTATATAATTTACAAAGTGATCCCCCCAATAATTTTAGTACCCACCTGGGCCCATACATAGTTATTACAATACTGTTGACTATATTCTCTATGCTGTACTTTACATCTCCATGACTACTTCTAAGAGTGGTAGTTTGTACGTCCTAATCCCCTGTACACATATTTTATTATTAAAATAATTTGAATTTTGATTGAGTTTTCTAAAGTTTTTGACATTTAAAATAAACTCAACTATACTTAACATAACCAACACATTGTCCATGCTTTTATTTATCACCCTTTTAAAATCACATCAATATCATATTTTTCTGTGTCATGAAAAAAACAAGGAACAATATGTACACTCATAGATACACACAGACACATCAAATTATATTGTATAATGATTTTGAGATTGTACTATCTGACTCTAGATTATGCTACAATTTTTTTGGTGAAAGTATATAAAAATAAGTATTTGTTGACTAAAAAATCTAGGCAAATACTACTTTCTTCATAAGTATGCATAATAATTTACCCAAAAACAATACCATAAATATATAAAGTAGAAAAATGTTGTTACTTTTTAAAAGAAAAACTTCAAAATTCATTGTATATTCAAATCTAGTAATGATACTATACCAGGAGTAAAAATACAGAATCCTCAAAAAATTTTTAAAACAACAGAAAAATTTTTCTACTGATTTTATTTCTTAATGTTCACATATTACTTTTTGAAAAGTAAAGTATATGAAAACAAAAACACTTCCTTATTTAAAAATATGTTGTCATAATGCCAAGCCCTCTGTTTAGATCATTTCATTTTGCAAAATATTCAGTCAAGCAGCCAAGAATCTTATTTAAACAACATCAAGCATATTATCTAAAAATATCTAAGAGTGTTAATGAGGTTTCTAGGAAAGTAACTAGAAGATTGCTAGACATAGCCAAAATTTCTTAAGCTTCTGTATATTTTTCATATGCTCTAAGATATAATAAAACTTATAAAACTGTAGAAGCAAAAAAGACTTACCTATACATTTTAATCCTGAATAATGAAGACGTCCTTGTTTTCACCTGCTCTGAGATTTTTACTCAAATGAATGACTGTCATATATGATGTGTGATCTATGAAAGAGCTAAAGTCAAAGGAGGAAATCCCACGTGATTATAATACCTAACTTGTTAAACAAGTCTGAAGGAATCAACCTGAACCAATAGTATGACTTGTGGAACAGAATCAGAAAGGGAATTTCACAAATCAGGAAGAATTTCATTCTGATAAATCGTGATTCAGTACCATAACAGGTGACAGGTATCTTGTGAAAGTCTGCAACTACACACACTGCAGAGTGTTTACTTTTCATATAAAGATGTGACACTCTTGCCCTGTTATCATATTATCACAGATCTCATTCTTTGCCATAGTAAGCCAAGGACTGTCAGAAAATTCTTTTCTTATGTTAATGGGTAGTAGTGCCTTTAAATTCTCCCCCTTTTTGAGACAAAACACTGTTTTTCTCAGTAGCATATGAAGAGAGTCAGAGAAGTAATTGAGTAGCTGTACAAAATTGTAGGATAAGCAAGAAGAAGAATTGAAACTAAAAATCACTTTGTCTTTTTCCAAGTATATCTTTTGAAAAAAGTATTCTAATTAATTTCTACTAGTAGATGAGTGGACAGTGGAGTGAAATATAAGTATGTGGAAGGGTAGAGTTAGCATGGAGTGTTGGGTGGTATTTGCAGGCAGGGGCTGAGCCCAAGAAAACATAGAAACTAGAAAAATGTGGAAGTGAGAAAAAAATAATTCCTGTCCAGTATGTTGGAAAGAAATAGGAGATAAATTTGGAATTTATCTGGGGTAACTTTGTGAGCAATAATGAATGCTAAAGAATAGAAATCAACAGTAGAAATATATTGGGTATTAAAGCCTGAATTCTAGTCTCAGCTTTTTCAGCAGCTAATTTGGGTAGACTAGGCCAAAAAATCCATGTATTCTTCTTAGAGTCTCATTTATTTACTGAGAAACAATGAGCTGAATCAGTGGGCCTTAGAGGATGTTCTCAATTCTAAAATTCTATAACTTTGTCTTGTAAATTACTGATAATTAATAATAAATTCACCCCAGGCTACGACTTGAGAAGTGTACAACTATACATTTTTATATAATGTGCAAACCGCACAACAGGGACAGGAGTGAGTGGGTGCTTCCCTTGCTTTCTCTTATGTATTTTCGTGAGATCCTATATCTCATGTCTGGTATTCTGGTTTTTTTCTTTCTTTAGTAAAAAGAATGAAGTATTATTTTAAACTTTAAAAAAATTAATTAAACAGACACATGTTAAACTTTAAGTACTTTTCACATGTACAGGCCTTTTTCACACAGTTATGTCATAATGTATAACTTTGTACTGTTTTTTGTGTTTAATGTTATTTCATAAGCACATTCCTGTATTAGTAATTTTTATTTCTAGTAGCTATATTTGTATCTAAGAGCTGCATAAGTATATTCTAACTTTTGATTTTGATATATTTCAAACTTATAGAAGTTTCAAATATAGCACCTAGATTCATCAGTTATTAACAATTTTAATGGCTGCATTTTCAAGAGTGAATTATATTACACTGAATAAATCCATCATGAAATACTGAAACAATTTCCTAATATGAAGTATTCAGATATTTTTTGTTGGTGATGATTCTTTCAAGGACCACCTTCAAAAATATATCCAGTTTTTCTTTGAAATAAAAGAAATAAAAATAATTTATTTGGCCAATTATTTAAATATTTTAATGGCTTTTAAAAATTTACTTTTGTTTTAATTGTTCTTTCAAGGATGTGAGGTATTGTCTTCTGATTCTTGTTGACAGCACCTTCCCCCAAGTACATATGTTCTCTTTCCTCTGTGTTTCCTGGAGTGCTCAGCAAAGGCCTTTCTAATGAGTAGGGTCTTAGTGCAAACATTTTGTTTGAGTGTCCAAAACCTGAAGGTATTAATGCAGATCCTGTCGCCTGATCACTGTTCACAACAGGACTTGGGAATGAGTCAGGGGAGTGGCACCAGGGAGTGGCACATATTCAGCCAGAAAGTGACTTCCTGCTTGCTTGCCTGTAATGAGCTCAACACAGAAAGAGAGCTGGGGCATGAAATTATGGTTTGTGAAGCAAGGATTTGCTCTTCACAGGGACTAGTTCAAAAGATGCTGATTCTTTTAAAAGAGTTTTTTTTAATTTTTTTTTTCATTTACAGTTGTCATACAATGTTTATTAGTTTCAGGTGTACAACATAGTGATTAGACATTATATAACTTAAGAAGTGATCACCCTGATAAGTCTAGTACCCACCTGGCACCATACATAGTTATTACAATTATTGACTATATTCCCTACGCTGTACTTTACATCCCTGTGGCTACTTCTATGGCTGCCAGTTTAAACTTCATAATCTCTTCACCTTCTTTATCTCCTCAACTCCCTCCCACCTGGCAACCATCAATTTTTTCTCTGTATCTATGAGTTTGTTACTTTTTTATTTTTCATTTATTTTGTTTTAGATTCCACATGTAAGGGGAATCACATGATATTTGCCTTTCTCTGTCTGACTTACTTCACTTAGCATAATATCCTCTTTATTCAGGCTGTTGTAAATGGTAAGATTTCATTCTTTTTTATGACAGAGTAATAATCCATTGCATCACATGTACCATGTTTTCTTTATACAGTCGTCTATCTATGGACACTTAGGTTGCTTCCTTATCTTGTCCGTTGTACATAATACTGCAAAGAACACAGGGGAGCATGTATCTTTTAAATTAATGTTTTGTATTTCTTTGGATAAATACCCAGAGTGAAATTGCTTGAGAAACTTCCATACTGTTTCCATAGTGGCTGCACCAATATACAATTCCACCAACAGTGCCCAAGAGTTCCATTTTCTTCACGTCCTCGCCAACAACAAAAGATATTGAGTCTTAATCGTAAGATCCTCAGAAAGTGGTGGGATAGGCCTTGACCTTTTCTTTTTGTAAGAGGCAGCCATTGCAGGAATAAAAACAGAGAATGACATACAAAAAATATCAGAATTCTCTTCCTCCCTGTAATAAGTTGATTTTATTCCTCCAGCTGTATATTCACAAAACCAAGGCAACCAGTGCTAGGAGGACTGACTGATAGGAACAGTTTTCATGGAAAATAAAAGAGAAAATTTATTTTGACTAAGGATAAATTATGCAGTGCATGAGTTACTGAAATTGATTCTTTACCTGCCTAGATTGCTGGGGAGAGATCACAATGAAGAGAATATCTCCAAATAGGCCATTATCTGTTAATAGACCGGGCTTTGAAAGAAATATGAATTACTCAACAATGCCCGTCATAACAATACAAGCAGGAAAAAAATAACAATGAAAAAGCAGATGATCTAAGAGGGTGTGGGCCAGTAGTGATTTCTTTGAATGTGGAACTTGATTACTCAAGTTCAGGGCAGTGCAGTCATGTGGCTATGTGTAGTGATGCATGTGCCATGACCTCTGTCATGGGGTTAGAACAAAGATAGAAAAACAAAGACAATGGATGTGTCCACCATTTAATATGAAATGTTATTTATATACAAGTTTTGCACTTATTGTAAATGTACATTTAAAAATTGGGTAATAATTGAATTTTGTAAGTGTAGCCAAGTTTAATTTTGTAGATTATTACATATAGGTAGTTGGAGGTAAGGGAATAAGTGTATACCACTATATTTCAAAGGCTTTTGTCTTTTCAGAAGGCGTGTTGCAGGGGAAACAGTATGCTATTTGGCATTAAAAATACCTATAATCAAATCTTGGCTCTTCTATTTACTATGCAGCAGGTTTAGAAAAGTTGTTTGTCCCTGAAAGCCTCAATTTTCTTTTGTGGACATATAAAGTTAAATTAACATTCTCATAGAATTGTGAAAATTCAATTCAATCAAATCAACTAATGAAATTTAAAGCACCTGGCATGTTCTACAAATGTAGTCTTTCCTTCAGCACTAACTCTCAAAACAGTTTGTGCGTGTATACATGTAGGAGTCACAATGCTGAGAGGTGGAGAGCACAAACAGTTTGAAGATAACCCTGGATGTTGTTAAAATGCCCTCCTTCCTAGATTCATATACGTGATTCAGCTTCTCCAAACCAATCTTATTTCTAAACCATTTGTTCAAACATGGTTTAAGAAACCCAAGCTCAACACAACCTGTGATTACTTTCAGGTTGGTTGACAGTTATTTTCTTATGCTTTCTACATGATTTTTTTTACCAGAGTCTACTACTAAGAAGAATCTTCATCACAAGTTCCTTTTAGTCTTGTTAAAGACTAAAAGGGGTAGAAATCCAACTGAAAGATTATAATGGATTGAAATCACGTGGTGGCAGTGAAAATAAGGACAAGAAGCAAATGAGTTTAGTAAACTTTAGACTACCCCTCTTCTAAGTTTTCCACATCAGTCTCCTTAGAACTACATAGAGCTATTTTCTTCTTCAGAGGGCTAGTTCTACCTTTATATATATATATATATATATATATATATATATATATATACACACACACACACACACACACACACACACACACATTTGATTCCTGAACTTCTCCTCCACATTCAGAGAAGCAATGAGGGCAAATATATATAATACATATGTATATACAACCCCATAAGTCCTGTCACCAACTGAAAGGTCTGGCTGATAACTTCAATGAAAATTATCCAGTATATCCACCAAAGGCCTGTAAGTGATCTTTTATTTGGTTGTTAGCAATAGTAGTGGGAATATATATAACTGTTGTAAGTCATACCTATTTTAACATTGATCCCATGATAGATTTGTATCTGTTAGTCTTAGCTGGCTCTTCAGTACTGCCCACAAATGCAGATAGGTTCCTCTGGTCAGTGTCTAGTTCAGTGTTTACAAAAACCATTTCAAATCTTCTCTTCTAGTGTTTGCTTTCTATCCCTACTCCCTGCCCATGCCTTCAGCAGATCACTCACAGTTCTACTACTGGAGAAAAAAGAACATCCTTAGATGGACACTCTCCTAATTTCCTGTTGTCAGACATATAAATCTTACCCATCTGCCCATGTGCTTCTGTTACAGTGAGAATGGTTTTCTTCCTTTACTTGAAGGCTAATTTTTTTTTGTAATCATATCTTCCTTCTTTCTAAACCTCCTTCTCCAGTGTCCCTATCCTATTTCCGTAAATCACCCTCTATTCACCCAGTTTCTCAGAAATCTTTGTATCACCCTTGCCTCCCTCTCCTTTCTCAATGCCTTGTGTGCATAAATATATACCAAATTCATTTGCTTCTTGTCCTTATTCTCACTGCCACCACATGATTTCAAGCCATTATGATCTCTCAGTTGGATTTCTGCCACAGTCTTTTCACTTCCCTGCCTCTCATCTTTTTCTACTGTAGTACATTCTTTACAACTACAATAATGATTATTACAAGTTGGTTTGTATCTATCCTTTCAAAAACTCTTCATTAGCTTCCCTTGCATTTACGATAGAGTTAATTCTCCTTAACGTGTACAGCAAAGCCGTGCCACACCGGGATCTTGCCTCCTTCGCCTTCCTTTTCCTCCCTGCTTCTCACGCTCTGCGATCTATTCATCGAATTTCCTTTACTTACCTGAATATAGCCCCCTCTCTATCTCCTCTAGGTCTGTCTCTTTAGCTTGCATCATATTTTCCTGACTCTTTCAATACATTTCTTTTTAGTTTCCAAATCTGACTAATCTTTTAGGTTTGCTTATATGCTTCTTCCCCTATGAAGGCTTCTTAACGCTGAGGGTAGATTGGTTCCTCTGCAGTGTGATGCCCCAACAGTTGGCTTTTACCACCATACTCACTGTAGCATTCAGCACACTTTTTAAAAGTATTCCACAGTGCACCTTAGAGCCCATAAGGGAAGAAATTGGTATGCTCTGAGAGCCTGTCATCCCTTCCTGGCATGTAGTTAAGCACTCATTCAATTTTTGAATTACTAAATGAAACTGTGAATCAAAATTCACTGCTTTTGTAAGTACTGCAGCTATTTCTGAACTGTTTAAAAGAATCACTCTTATAGGAGATAAGAAGATACCCCTCAGATAATCCCATAAAACAAACTGCTCAGCTGCAAAGAGCATGAGTGCTTGTGTTTTAAAATGTGGATTTTATTTTTCTTTCAGTGTGGTGAGGCCAATAGATGAGGCAATGATTGCCATTGAGAAGATAGTTTGTTATTCACCATTCCCTAGAGGAAGGGGCAGGCCACAACAAACAGGGCCAGGATGCAGAGGGAGGAAGACCTATGGACAAGAGGCTTTACTGTGCTTTCCCTGTGAAATGGCAGGCAAAGCAGGATGAACAGGTTTAGGATTGGTTAGTTTGAATAAACTCAGTGAGCTTTGGAGTATAGGGATTATCCCTAATTGTCTGATATCTAGCCCTGGAATGATTAGGAAAGAGGAATAATGGCCTGCAGAGTAAAAGCTCAATAAAGGAAGTGGTTATGGTATGGGATCTGGATTGGTTGGTTTGCACATTTACTGTTTCTAGGAATTAGGTGTCCCTAGGAGCTGCAGCCCTTTGGCTCAACAAGGCTACAAGTACCAAAGCCTTGGAATAAAAAGACATGCAGAAGACAACCTGGTACAACTGTTAACTTTGTCAGTGTCTACCTTAGTTTTCTAGCCAAGGATATGATCTTCTCTGGGTAGACCTTGGCCAATGACTGAGCAAGGTGGTGGTATAAAAATTTAGCTATTTCCATCCAATGTGGAATTCTCTAACATGTAAAGTTTGCTCTGAGTTCTCAGTTGGTCTGGTAGAAATTTGTCAGATAGACATTCCTGTTTGGTGGCTCCCTCTACCCAGACCGCCTTCCTTTAACAGGTGTTACCTTTCAATAAACCTTTGTACTTTAAGTGTCTGCTAGCCAGAAAACCCAACTTGTATTAGCTAGTACTGAGAGAGCTCCAGGAAAACAGGAGTTGAAACAAGATTTGAGGACTGGATCACTCACCTCCCAGCTGGTAATGAGGACTCGGTGGTGGGTGGCCTGCCAATGGCCTCTAGCACAAGGTAGTATGGTCTGCTTGTTAGAATTCTCACCAGCAGTGGGCTGAGCCAGCATGCTGGCCCAGCTGAAAGCACAGACAATTGCAATAATTCATGTATTTGAAAAGTCTGGGGGAGAGGGGTGATAAACATAAGGTCGGTGGAATTGCATGGGTGCTACTAGGTTATAAGAGGTGGATAAGTTGAAGACCATTAATGTAATATAAAGCTGAATATGAGATCCAGAGATTCTCTTTTGTAGATTATTAAGAAACCCTCATCTCATGCAGTAGTTGAGCGGCGATACCAAGTACAGGACTGGACTGAGTGGCTGATCTCCAATGACAGGTGAGTGCTCCACAGAAACAGGTCTGTCATTTCGGTCAGAACCCTAGTTGGGGAAACCTGGGACCTAGCTCATGAGATGAGGATACCTGGCCACATATCCCAGAAGCTTTTGACTCCGAAGGCTTCTTTTGAGCCTTTGAGTCTCTAGAGCTAGATTCTCTCTCTCCTCTGAGAGCTGGCCTTCTGCAGAGGCTGCAGAGGCCTCTTTCCCACAAGGCAATAGCTGCTCTCTCCAGGAGCTGCATCCATCCCTTCTCCTGCCTGCTGGGTCTATTACCAAGGTTACGTAACAATGTAATCAGGCCTGAAGAGAGAGAAAAGAATCTACATACCAAAAGAACTGGGAAAATAAGCCAGCAGGTACCAGCAGGGGCTGTGGAAGGCCTTTCTGTGGGAGTAGATTCTGAGGGTGCCTGATCAAAGGGGACAGAACATAAGGCCGGATAAAAAAAGGGTTTATTGACTTGGGAGCAGTTGCTCTATATACAAGGCATTACACCTGATAAGATCCCCAGGAAAATGTGTAAACTAACTTCTGGAGTCGCTCCTAGATGGTGCTAAGCTAGGTTGAAATGCCAGAATTTTTGTGGGAGACAGTAGAGGTCAAGGGATTTAAAAGCTCAGAGAAGTGGGCACAATGGGATGGATGTGTATGTGAAGCCAGAAGACCCATCAGAATATGCTCGTGGGAGGGTCTGAGTAATACGCCATTCACCGAGGACATCACAAGTGTGCTAGTGAGAGGGGCACCAGTAGGGGATCAACTTGTTCCACTTTGCCTAGGACTTTCTGGGCTTTAAAATGGAAGGTCCAGTGTGTTCTGGGAGCATCCTCAATCCTAGGCAGACTGCACAGTTGGTCACTCTAAACCAGAATCATTAAATGTTGGCATGACGGACACATAAATGGCATGGCCACAGTGGGAGAGATGGGGGCCCTGAATGGGCCCAACAGCACGAACTCTCACCAACACCAACCTCACTCACCTCTCCTCTGAATGTCCAACCTATTATTAACAGAGACAAAGCTGAACCCACAGGATGGCACTATTTCTCAAAAAGACCAAGTGGCCACTTGGTGGCGAGCCAGCTACACTGAGCCTTTTCCATCCTGGAAGGACCAGCCATTTTTTTACCTCATAGGGGTAGACATCTATCTTGGGTATGAGTTTGTCTTACCTACCCAGAGGACAGCAGCCAGCAGTCACTATTCAGGTAGTTGTACATGTTCTAACTGGGTAGATTCCTTATAATCAAGAGTAGCATTTTTTTTCTGGAGAAACTTATTTAATAACTGCTTCCAGTGCAATTATTGCAAGTCATTCGAAGTCCCTTGTATTGGCCTACTGATTTAGAAGTGGAATGAGAATGTCAGGCAACATAGCCTGCCGTTTATTTTCACTCACTTGATATGCAGAG
The DNA here is from genome assembly GCF_004126475.2 of Phyllostomus discolor. Classification (NCBI taxonomy): domain Eukaryota; kingdom Metazoa; phylum Chordata; class Mammalia; order Chiroptera; family Phyllostomidae; genus Phyllostomus; species Phyllostomus discolor. The sequence continues at coordinate 41,764,022 of NC_040903.2, forward strand.
ACAAAGTTCAGAGAAGTGATAGTTTTCATGTTTCATTTTCTCATAAGCTATGTTCTTTTCAGGTTATGACTAAGTGTAATTGGAGTGTGATGTGGGGTTTTTCCTGGTGTCATATCTCTGGTATCTATCTTTTCATTTTAACAGCATTCTTTGGCAGTAATAAGAACATGCATTTATATTGAAAAATGATATTAAGGTTGCATCAAAGACAGTATAAAAATCACACAAGAATTTGGACATGGTTCTTTCTCATAATAAGAAAGTATTATTTAAAATATTCTTTCTAACATCAATTCATGTCATGAAAGACAGCAAAGATGATGATGAAATAAAAGGAATTTAATTATAATCTTAAAGTTAGAGTGCTTTATCATATATTGACTTGAATCTATAGTAATATTTTAAAAGTAGTAATTAAATATATATATATATCTAAAGCTATGCAGTGTTGTAATTAGAACTCATTAAATTATGGGTATTGTATTATCAGTATGGTGAGTGTTCTCTCTATTATAGGGAATCATCATGACTTCCTGCAGGAGCACAGGCCAGGCCTCTGGCAAAAGGATTTCACTGGAGAGGAGGGACAAGTGAAAGTGGTGTGGGAAATAAAATTGCATCAAGTATTGGCACAATACTTACTTTTTCATTTTTGTTTTTAGGTAATTTAAAAGAAATAGTATATGTATATTTAAAACAGAGTGATTAGACCATTATGAATAAGACATAGAAAACTTCCCACCAAGGGAGGGAAGAACCTAGAAATATTTGCAAGGGTCTCTATTGCTCTGGGGGTGGGTGTGTGTTTGGGAATAAAATACAGGGTTGGGCAGAAGTAGGTTTACAGTTGTTCATAAGGAAAATAATACAGTAATTGATAAATAATAATGCAAGAATAAACATTGTTTTGCATACTCACAACTTTAAACCTACTTTTGTCCCCTAAATAGATAACCAAGAATTTAGCAAGAAAACACAAAAGACCACATTCACATAACTTTTATTAGTATATTGTTACAATTGTTCTATTTTATTAATAGTTAGTATTGTTAATCTCTTACTGCACCTAATGTATAAATTAAACTTTATCATAGGCATGTATACAGGGTGAGCAAAAGTAAATTTACAGTTGTTCATATGGAAAATATAACATAAATAACAGTACAAGAATAAAAAGAAAGAAAACACAAGTTATACCAAACATAAAAATTATACCAATATACACAAATAGTTTCAATGGATATACTAGAAAGTAAAGATTCTTCTGATGGTTTTAAAAAGAAAACAGTTATTAGAAACATATACATGATCAGATGAACAACTAAAACAAAAAGGAAGTTAAAGAGAAGAAGAAAAAGGCAGCAGGCACTTACACAGAGATGGTGAGGGTAGAAACCCAAAGCAACAATATTAACCAGGACAAAGTGGGTAATTATACTGGTCAAGAGGACACAAATATACAATATTTTTTTAAGACATTATTTTATTTATTTTTAGAGAGCGGGGAAGAAGGGAGAAAGAAAGGCAGAGAAACATCGATGTATGAGAGAAACTTTGATTAGTTGCCTTTTGCATGCCCCCATCTGGGGATCTGACCCACAACCCAAGTATGTGTCCCGACTGGGAATCCAACCAGCAAACTTCAGGTTCATAGGCCGGTGCTCAGTCCATTGAGCCACACCAGCTAGGGCTCAAATATAAAAAAATGAGAACAACAATGTAATAACAAATGTAGAAAAATAAGAAATGATATGTGAAACTGTACTGAAATATTTATTTTCAAGAAAAAAGTTTTCAAAAGGAAAAGAAAATTATTGAAATTGATTCAATAGCTAAGAAACTTTAATAGAAAAATCACCATGGAAGAAATAAAAAATATATTTAAAATTTTCCTAAAACCATCTGGACTCATAGTATTTCCAAAAAACAGTTATTTTCTATGCTCTTTTAACTATTTCCAAGTGTAGAACATGCTGAAATTTTTTCAATGAATTTTATAATGCTGATATCATCTTTGTTAATAAAATTTTTGATAAATCACTAAGAAATAGACCAATTTGTTAGAAATTATTAATTATATTTAAATAAGGAAACCCCTGGAACTATCTTTTCTAGAATAAGCTACATAGGGTTGCCTGTGTAAACTATAAATCAATCCCTTGTAATAGAGTACTTGCCCTTGTGATCTTCAGTTTAAGGTCGGTATGTGAAAACGCTGTTTTTCTGTTTGTTTTTTTTTTGTTTTACTTGTAGTATACATAGTATGCCCTGCTAGATCTTTGGTCATATAGACCTTTCATCGAACTTGGATTTTTCCTGTTTTGGCAGTGAGAATGGTCAAAGTAAATTTCTTGATTTTGTTTTGTTGGATTTGTTGTTGTTATTATTTTGAATAGATAAAGTTTCCCATTTATTTTTCTGGGTGTTTACTGCTAAATTCAAGACAATCTACTTATTTTTCCCTGGCTATATTGAGGTATAATTGACATGTAACATTGTATAAGTTTAACATGTATAATGTAATGATTTGCTATACATACATATTGTAAAATGTTTATCCCAATAAGATTAGTTAACACATCCTTCACCACACATAATTACAATTTTATTGTTGTTATATTGTTGCTGTTATGAGAACATTAAAACTCCATTCAACCTTCAAGTATACAATACAGTGTCATTAACTACAGTCAACATGCTGTCCATTAGATCCTGGAACTCACCTTGTAACTAAAAGTTTGTACCCTTTACCCAATGTCTTCCCTTTTCCCCCACCGTCCCCCACCCCTGGCAACCTAGTGTACAGCATAGTGGATAAGTTAATACTGTATTGTAAAGGCTACTATGTTAGGTGGTGGATGTGTTAATTATTGTAACTTAATATGGTCATCATTTCACAATGTACCCATATTATCAAATTGTCATGCTGTTCACTTTAAATATGTATAATTTTATTTGTCAATCACATCTCAACAAAGCTAGAAAAATGTTAATAGCATCAAAAATACGTTCACAGAAACATCTAGAATAATGTTTGACCGCTTATGGACAGTGGCCCAGTCGAGATGATGCAAAAAAGTAACCATCATGGAGTTCAAACACTTATTGTGTTTGAGTAGGTCGTGGAACTGGGGTTCAAATGAATTGTTTCACTTCATGTTGTTGACCTCTATGTTATGTTACTCACCATCTAGCAAATGTGTGATTTGGTAGTGTAATCTTTTAAATATTTTAAAATATTTTAAAAGATTATTTGAAACTATATTCAATAGATAGATTGATTCAAGTGGTCATCAGTGCCAGGTTTTATATTAGTGTTTTATTCTTTTACCAAACTTCAAAATATGTTACTGTAGTGAGGAATGTGAACAGGATTTGAGGCCATTCAGAGCTGTGAAAATGTGTCATAACACCCTTCCGATATGAGGCAACAGTTCTCATTGTTAGTAGAGCATGTTCTTGCATTGTTTTCTTTTTAACGATACTGTGTCATTTCCACTGATTCATCCTATTTGTTTTCCAAGGCACTTGAACAGGAACATTTAAAGCTGTCATGATTGTCTGGGATTAAAAATAGTCTTTAGTCATGGATCAGGGAGAAGCTATCCAACTCACCTTGAAATCTAGTGTGTGGGGTTTTGTTTTGGTATTGTTATTGTTATTTGTCCTGAGCTATAATCTTTTGATCTAATTTTTTTCCAGAGGCATCTAAATGAGAAGGACATAAGGAATATGAAGTAGATGATGTAATAAGAATATGTTGTTAGAAGCCCTGGCTGGTGTAGCTCAGTAGATTGAGTGTGGACTGGGAACCAAAGTGTCCCAGGTTCGATTCCCAGCCAGAGTACATTCCTGGGTTGCAGGCCATAACCCCCAGCAACCGCACATTGATCTCTCTCTCTCTCTCTCTCTCTCTCTCTCTCTCTCTCCCCCCTCCCTCCCTCCCTTCCCTCTCTAAAAATAAATAAATAAAATCTTAAAAAAAAAAGAAAAAAAGAATATGTTGTTAGGTTCTTAAATGGTCCAATGAAAAGCATGTGAAGGCTAGGCTATTTTTTTAGTGCTTTTCATGAAAAACCAGGGGTAACATTTGTGCCTTGTACCAGGAACAGAATTCCTTCTCTTAGACAAAGTGAGAGAGAGGAAACAGAACTGTGGTCAGCTGTGGGCATGAGTCCTGACCTAGAAGGGGCTTCTCCATGCTCCAGCCTACTTCCCAGCTGTCCATCCAGACTCCTGGGGAAGCTGAAGGAGCTCTGAGTGTTGGAGGCACAGCTAAGTCTTGTGCTGGACCACCATGGTGTGGTATATGATGGAGCCAGATTATATTACCCCTTTCAGTAGTTTCAGGAAGAGCACTGATGAGAACCTGAATGCTCTCTCCATCTAGGACATGATTCCAGCAAGATAACTGACAACGGTGTTATAAATGGGACTCTCCAAGGTTGGTTGAATATATTTATGGTTCCCCATTGACTCATTTCATACTTTTCTAAACACACACATACACGCCAGAAATAAACCTTTATGTAGGAAGGAGGTTTGTGTCTAAGCCCAGAGATAACTGTAGTTTCTGTGTATAATGACAGGGATTTCCCCAACCCCCTTCCCTAAACTTGCCCTACCTTCCATCACTGGAACTACATCTTTTCTCAAGGACCTCCACTCTTACCAAATTCTGCAGGAAAGCATTCCCACAAAGATAAAGTACCTTATTTCTTCAAGACCAAGCATACTTTCGTTATTTTTAAAAATATTTATTTATTTATTTCTAGAGAGAGGGGAAAGGAAGGAGCAAGAGGGGAGAAACAGCAATGCATGGTTGCCTCTTATGCACCCCCAACTGGGGACATGGCCTGCAACCCAGGCATGTGCCCTGACTGGAAATCAAACTGGCTACTCTTTGGTTTGCAGGCCTGCATCCAATCCACTGAGCCATACCAGGGAGGGCCTAGATCAAGCATACTTTTAAGATTTAGAAATATTTCTTTGAGGGGAACCAGCATCATGGATCGATGTGCCTAGGTATCCATGGTAACTCTACTGGTTCCTTCCAGTGCAGTGTCAGTGCGTTCACAGGAGTAGAGAGTCGAAACTGCCAGACAGCTCCTCCAGTTCTGGAAGCCATGTGACCAGGGAGAGGTAAAAGAAACGTTTCCTAGGGAAATCTAATAAACTTGAGAATGTGGATGTCACTGAGCTCCAGGTTCCAGCTAAAGCAGATGACCCCTCAAAGGATAGCAGGAGAACTGTGGGTAATAGTGCCTAGCTGAATGCCACAGCTTTCTGAGATGGCTTTGGGAGGCCCACAGTGCAGCCAATTCTATGAGGTCAGTGAACACATAACTCAGACAGAGTGGTACTCAACAAAGTGCTTTTTGTATCCTGTGATGACTACTCTAGTTGACCACTGTAGCCCTAAAAAATATTCCTCAGGTTTTATAGGGATTTTCAATGACCTTGCACATAACATAACATCATCTAGCATGCCCAAACCCAGAACACCTATTTCAAGGCTAAGGACAGGTTAGGGTAACTTGAGGTACTGCTGTTTGTTTGTCTTTTCTGAGTCTTGATGACTTTGGTTTATTTTTTATGCCCTCACTGACATTGACAAAACACTATCCTGGAGGTCTCCCATACCCCCTGAAGTTGTTAGTCCCTGCACTTTATCACCAGCAGTCTCTATGGGATTTTGAGTTACATAATATTCAGCTGTTTATGTAGAAAAAATACTTTTAGTTCCTGTTCTCTGCCTAAATCTATTGATAAAAAGAGTTTCAACTTCATAATTAGGAAACTATTTTTTATTTTTTGCTAAGAATGTAATTCAACCACAAAGAACTCTTCAGCTGTAGAATAATTCCCTTATACTAATTTCTTGTACCGCTTTATCCAGAACTCAATATTCCTCTGTATTCTACCACTTCTCCAGGGGTCTTCAAAGCTTTGGCAGCTTTTCCAAAAGCACCATAGACATTATATTTAGAACAATTTTAGATTCACAAATAAATTGAGTATACAGTACAAAGAGCTCTCATGTACCCACACGCTGCAACACACACTGCCTCCTTAGCTATCACAGCCTCCTCAGCTATCAACATCTCCCACCAGAGTGGTACTTTTTTTTTTTTAACAATTGATGGACCTATACTGACACATCATTATAACCTAATGTCCAAAGTTTATATTAGGATTGACTATTGGTATTGACATTCTATGAGTTTTGATGACCATTGTTGTATCATATAGAGTGGTTTACTACCTGACAATACTTTCTGCTCCATCTATTCATCCCTCTCTTGCTCACAGTCCCTGATAATCACTGATCTTTTACAGTTTTCATAGTTTTGCCTTTTCCAGAATGTCATGTGGTTGGAATCATACAGTATGATTCCAACAGTATGTAGCTTTTTCAGATTGTAGCTTTTTCAGATTGACTTCTTTCAGTTAGTAATATGCATGCAAGTTTGAGCTATGTCTTTTTGTACCTTGATAACTTTTATTTTTAATTACTGAGTAATATCCTAATGTCTGGATGAACCAGTTTATTTAGTCATTTGCCTCCTGAAGGACATATTGGTTGCTTTCTAGTTTTAGAAATATATGAATAAAGCTGCTATAAACATTTGTGTGCATGTCTTTGTATAGAAATAAGTTTTCAACTCATTTGGGTGTATACCAAGGGGTGTAGTTGCTATTTTATTTAGGAACATGATAATGAATGATCACTTTGATTAGGAGACTATAGTTTTTGAATAATCAATATCAAAATTAGAGGTATCTATTGAATTTCTGAAAAAAATCAAATACAAACAGTAGTTCTCAATAGGAGACAGGCTTACTCCTTAGAGGACATTTCCCAATGTATGGAGATATTTTGGGTTATCACGGTTTTGGGGGGGGGAGTGTGTTATAGACATCTAGTAGGCAGAGGTCAGGGGGTTGCTAAATATTCTACACTGCATGGGACAGCCCTTCTGAACAGTTATCCAGGCCAAAATGTCAAAACCACCAAGACTGACAAATGCTTCAGAGTGACCCCAACTTGTTATTAAAAGAAATGCAATCCTTAAGAGCTGTTGAAAGAAAGATTCATGCTGTGGTCTAACACCGACTCAGTGATATTCTTTATAGGATGCTCTGACCACTGACTTTATTATTCAATTTAAAATGAGATATCAGTATTTGCTCACATGTGACCCAGAATGAAATGCTGCACCAAAGCTTACAAAGTTTATAACTCTAAGATCATTTTGAACCTTAACATTAAAAGTCAGAATTATATACCACCAAAATATAGATTAATTTGTAAGGCTGTGTATATTTTTATGTATACATAAAGAAGCAATTTTGTCTTGAAGTGAGTTCAGAGAATCGACAACAAGCTGCTTAAGTGAATTCCATTATTTAAAATTATTTTCTTAAGAGTACCCAAATTTAAAACAGAATCAATAATAGCACTTGCTGTAATTTTTATAGATCTGATGGTTCAGTAAATATAGGCAATCAGAAAGATACTTTGTAAGGAAAAGGACATGTAAAGTTGGTACCTGGGTCTGCAGCCCCTGGAGGATACAGGCTACTTTTACTAAGTCATTTGTGCTTCCTGGCTTCAGTTCTCCGACACATGTGTTGGCCTGCATGACTTGCACAATCTTTTCTAAATTTTAAACTTCTATGGGTCTACGTTATAGGTCAATTATTTGTGTGTGTGTGTAAATTGTAAATTTCCTTTCCATTATTTTAGGGTTATATTTATGCCTTCTCAATAGCACACGAGGGGAAATTGTTATAAATTAACTCAATTTTCCAGTGCTTTGGCTTATGTGGACTGCACGAATGACTGACACCCCACCTGCAGAGCTGAAAGTTTGGCTGGCGTTGTCATGCACAGCAAGTGTCCACAAAACCTTCATTTAATTGCATCACGGAGCATGTGTGCCTGACTGTGCTAATGTCTTCACAGCACACTTTGTTTAGGAGGAATAGGCATTCTTTCAGGTCACTTTGTTCAGGTGTTTTGGGTGGTAGGCCCTCAAAAGTTATATTTATTCAACATTTTTTAACTAGGGTTTCAAGGTTGCAGTAGTCAGCCTACTGCCACGAGCTTTAGGGAGTAATCAGCTGCAGCGATACAAAGAAACTTTTTTATCTAGAAGGACATTGCTCTTTGATTCTTCAACGTACTGGCAAATTCTCATTGTTTTTCTAGGCATTTCACCTTTAATAATATACCAAGTCAACTCCTGTTGGTCCAAACATGTGAATGCATCTATAAAATGTCAAAATTTTGGCCTCTGTTTAGGAATTGCCCATGAAGTTACTATCACCTTCTCCAAAATTGTTTGCAACAAAAATACATTTTTGACAAGTTAGTTAATTTATATACTCATTCATTACTCAGGCTTTTTTTGAGTGTATCTGCAGGGTGGGGATATCTGTGTGTGTGTGTGTGTGTGTGTGTGTGTGTGTGTGTTTAAAAAATCACCAAAAATAAGTTAGGTTAGAACTGAAAGAAAAAGTTTAGAAGATCTCTGACTTAATTTATCACAATATTTTTTTCTCCCAGATATAATTTCCTTTTTTAAGGACCCACCAATGACACTGTAAGTAAAAAATTAATTTTCTTACAGTGGAAAATCTCTTTGGAAAACCTGGAATAATGAGAAAAAAGTATTTGTGAGCTCTGGAAATTATATAGGGGTGGGCAAAGGTAGGCTTCCAGTTGTTTGTATGTAAAAATAATATAACAATAAATAATAATAAACTCTGTGTTTCCTGTACTCATAACTGTAAATCCACTTTTGTCTACTCCTGAATAAAGGTTTCTGAACTCCTGAGAGTTTAAAATGTTACTCACCTAAGGTGACAGCCTGGACAAGCCTCATGGATAATCCACAAAAAGTTGCATTGCTCCTCTTTTATACTCCTGCTTGCATGATTTAAAGAGCTCAGTATCTGCTGTGTTTTTCAGATCAGGCTAACTGACCCACTACTTTACGAATTTAAATCCTTTATGAACTAGCTATGGGTTCTTGGTTGATTAAAGTGATTCTAAAATAAATCATGTCATGTGCCTTGTGTCACTAGATCCAGTCATTAATCTCACTCCATTAAACTACATCCCCTGAGTGCTTGGACTCTCACACAGGCCTGGCCTGCAGACAGCTCTCCGTGTCTAACTTGCATAGTGACTTAGAGGCCTGTTTTTGAAGCAATCCAGTGTCGGTAATACGCCACCATTGTGTAGACACCAGGTTTGTTCCTTTGACCACAGTTATCTCCCCAGCTCACAATTCCAATGAGATACCAGGTATCTTTAACATCCTTTATGACCAAAGGCCCCCCAGAATCACCCTGAAAAGAAATGAAGAAAGAAGATAAAGAATATTAGCTAAACATAAGGCTTATTACTTAAGATTTTCCAATGAACTACATATTTTATTATTAAGCATATGTATAGATTACCAATTTTAGGATAATTAACTGAAACATGGATTTTAAAAGTTACAAAAGTCTTTAAAAACCTATGAAATTTCAATTTTCACATTTTGTTTTTCAGCTTTATGGATACAGAATTGACAGATAAAATTGTATATCTTTAAAGTGAACAGCATGATGATTTGACATACTATACTTTGTGAAATGACTAGCACCATGAGGTTAACACATCTACCCCTCACATAGTTACCCTGGTGGGAGGAGGAGGGTAAGATGCTTCAGGTCCACGCTTAGCAAATTTTAAGCATGTAACACAGAAAGTCAAGCTGATGTCATTTTTCTTCTGACTCTAAGCAGGGTGCTTGGACTTCCCTGTTCTCAGACAGACTAAGCCACATGCCATGCACCCAGTTGCAATCAGTGTATTCCTGTCTTGGACCCCTGTGGCTGAGTCCCTTCCTCAATAACTTTCCCATTTTTTCTATGATTCCAGCTTTGTCTTATCACTCACTTGCACCGTCATGGGTTAGGAATCTTATCTCTGCTCCCCAGTCCAGGGAAGTCTCTTCATGACCACCAGTCCTTCCTGAGACTTATCACTTAAGCTCACCATTTGCCTAGGTTCCCGCATCCTGTCTGCTCCTAAACTCCTGGCGCTACCTGCCCCGTCTGTCAGGCATACACCTCTCTCAGGATTCCCCGAATCCTAGCTGCCTTCCTCCATATTCTTAACAACTGAGGCTAGATGTGTGTCAATCCTGCTCTTGTCCAGCCTGTATGCTACATAGAGATGTAGGTGGCATACCTTTTCCTGACAGAGGTTGCCCATGTTGTGTAAATCTGTGGGACTCGGGGAAGGGCTTGCGCCACCTGATATCAATACCATTCGAATCATTTCCCCAGGTAGAATCATCTCCTTTGTGTTTTCAAGGATCTCACAGTATAAGGCAAGTGCCTCTAAGAAGAAACACACTTGTATACCTTGTTAGAACACATACGTGCAGGACAGATACTGGATGACAGAGGAGGACATGGTGGAGCTCCAGAGTCATGACATGGCCTGATCCACCTTGTTAGTGTTTGCAGTTTCTCCCCACTCCTTAGGCTGAAACCCAGCAGATTACTTGGGGCCCCCTCGAATGTGAATTGTAATTTCACACCTTTGTAATTGTGGCTGTGCTCTTCCTCTTTTCTGTAGTATTCTTTTCTTACTCTATAGCTGTGCAAGTGCTATTTATCCTTCAGGCCTCATTGAAATGCGATCCCTCTGATAACTTGCTATGAAATCTTCCCTTCAAGCTAAAAATATTTTCTCTTCATTATGTCATTTATGACATGACATCATAGTTCATTGTTCATGATTGTATCCTTTCCAAATGTGAGCCCTTTAATGAAATGAAGTTTTATGAATCTTTGAACTTGGGTATTAAGAAAATTTAATTTTATAGTTAGTTTGTTTGATAGCATCAGTGGAACTCTGATCATTTCATTTTGCTTAATAAAACATTTAAAATATGTATGTTGTGAAATTTGCATTTAGAAACTGTTGAACTGACAAGATGTCTGTATTTTATACTAGTATAAAGAACATAGAACATTTATTAAGCCAGATAAAAAAATTTTGAGTCAATGATATTAAAAGTAATCTCTCCCACCTACCCTGCAGGCATCATAAATGCCTTCCAGATATCCTGCACAAAACATCCCAAACTTTATGTCGCTGCCATATACTTGTGGTTGCTTGCATACATCATCGCTTATGATCTTGAGTCTGGCTTCTCGGAGATCATTTTGAGATTCCCCTTAAAAAAAACAACAACAAAGTAATTTTAGTGTTTATGATCAGCATCCTTCGCTAGAATGAAGTGAGCAGATACTTTTAGAATCTTTCCTGTAAGAAATTTGTCAACACAGCATGAGGCTGTAAGCAGTTTCCAGAGGGGAAATATTCTGTGTAAAATCTGGCACATTTAAATGATTTTTATCCTCATCACATTTTTATAAATACCTAAAACTGTTTTGTTTCTTTTACTGGAAAATCTTTGTATCTTTATGTTAAAAATGATTGATTTATATATTTAGGAAGGTATTCATTTTAAAAAACAAAGTTTGTATTTGTAGGTCTTCATAGTTTTCTCTCTTGGCTTGATAAAATAACTGTAATACCATGTGTATTTATTTTATCCTTTACATTTTATGGAGAACTTTCACACATAAAATAACATTTAAAGGCAACAATTTCATGTTCTATGTATTGTAAGTCTGGGGCTCCAGATTATAGACTAGGGGTTGTAGAAACCAATATTATGGCTGGAAGACAATTGCCTGTGGTACAAGCAAGGACTATCACAAGTGTGCACAAATACTTTATATCAAACCTCATCGTTGTTGGGAAACTGACACTATAATATACAGGATTCAGTGATGATGCCCACGATTCCGTTGTGATCTCCTTCCCCCTAGTTGGAATATAATGGATGCATTCTTATGATTATGTTGTTAGGGATACATGACAGAATTTTTTAGGCGTAATTAAGATAAATTCCATTTGACCTGAGTTCTTCAAAAAGAATGGATTATCCACAGTGGGCCTGGCTTAATCAGGTGAGCCCTTTTAGAGAGGGCTTAGGCCTTTCCTGAATTTAAAGACTTTTTTCCAAAGATGGTGAAAAAACAAGCTGCCACAAGTTCTCCAGCTGCAAGAAACTGAACTCCACCAACAACCAATAAGCTGCAGATGAGACCTCAACCCTATTCAACACCTTGATTGCTATTTAAATAAATCCTGGAACTCCCTGAACTATTTCTCAACTATTGTGGGGGTACTGGATAACATTTCTCATAAAATGTAGATATTTTGAAAGGAATGAACCATTTCATTAATTTTCTTTATTATTTTCTTGCTTTTGTTTTTATTAAGTTCTAATTCTTATTATTTCCTTCTTTCTGCTTGTTTTAGGTTTATTTTGCTGCTCTTTTCTAGTTACTTGAAGTGGGAACTTAGGTTATTGATTTGAGAACTTTCAGCTGTTCTACTTTACACATTTGCTGTAAATTTCCTTCTCTGCGTTGTTTTAGCTGCATTCTGCATATATTGATATGTTGTTTTCATTTTAATCCAGTTTTATGTATACTTAAATTTTTCCTCAAGACTTCCTCTCTGCACTATGGATTATTTAGAGGTGTATTGTTTAATTCCTAAGCATTTGGAGACTTTCCTGTTATCTTTCTGTTACTAGTTTCTAGTTTGATTTCATTATGATCAGAGAGCATACTATGTATGATTTTAATTTTTTTAAATTTGTGGAGGGTTGTTTTATGGATGTAAATATGGTCTATCTGGGCGAATGTCCATAGGTGCTTGAAAAAGTGGGTCTTCTATTGTTCAGTACAGAGTCATACACATGTCAGTTAAATTTTATTGCTACTTAAAAAGTATTATGCCTGGTATAATTCTATGCCAGCCTCAAACTCCAAGCCAGGATCATTTCATCCCACCAGCCAATGGGAATCCAGCATGCCCCTCCCATCATCATCAGGGAAGCAGAGCCTGCAAACTCTGTCTTAGGGTGAAACCTGTTAGGTAGAGTGCAGACATAGGGTGTCAAGCCTACAGCTCCACTCAGTCACCCCTGGAAGTGTTATGAAACTATGGATAATAATTTCTGTGGTTGGTAATATGACCTTAAAAAAGCAACACACTTCTCAGCTTGTATAATATGGAATGAAAGCACATGGGGCATCTATTCTTGGCCACATTAGTGAAAGGTATTCCTAGTTTCTTAATAGAGACTGAGAATTAAGGGTGTATTCTTTAGAATTTATTGTATATAAATTGCATAGAGGTCTGTGAATGGATTTTGTCATTCTCAGAAAACCTTTTCTTTTCTTCTGAAGCTCAGAGTTAAAGAAACACACTTGCTATTGTATATGTATATGCCTGGACCAGATTTCAGAATCCAGAGTATGTCTGACTAAGTATGCCCAAAAACATTTAAAAATGAAACCATTTTTATTCTTAGGAGATTAATTAACATTATCAAGTTAAATCATCTTAGAGAGAGCAATAGAAGTACTGTTATCAGAGATGATTTATTTCTACACAGTATTCTTAGTTCTGATCACTTTAAAATTAGCCTCTTGTGAAGCAGATTTTGCTGCAAATGGAGATTGTAGCTCAGCAAAGGAAAATTTTGTAAGGCCACTGAGGAAAGTGAAAGTCTGAGATGGAAAACTGAGAGGAGGAGATGGAAAGGATAAAGAAGGCCCACAGAGATGGGGCTCGGTGTGAGGGAGTGTTGGAGTGAAGGTGGGCATGAGGATTACAACATAGCAATGTATACCTGGCATTGTATAGAGAACAGCATGTAGAGATAGAGTTTGGTATAACTGAAGGAACATTTTTTATGACTTTTAAAGCCTACCCTTTTAGAACTTCCTCTTCCCCATTGCATGTGATTCTGACCAGGCGGCCAATCACAGACCTGCTTTTCTTGGTATAGGCTTAGGTTGTGTATCTGAATTAGCCAGCCAATGAGAGTGCTCCTGCACACAAACTGGGCCAAAAGGGGTCTTTCAGGGAGTAACAGATTCTGGCAAAGAGAGAGATGTGTTCGTCCCTCAGGATCTTGTAGGTAAAGACGGTGTGAACCCTGAGCTGTTGATGGCCACCTTAGAAGCTGGAATCTCTCCATAGGAAAAGGAAAACAGAGCCAGAGAATGGAATGATGCAGAAATTTAGAGCCTGATGACATCATGAGCCCTGAAACCAGCTGTATCTGAAGCCAGACTAAACTCCTTTCTTGATTCCCAAATTACAAGAGCAACATTTGCCATTTTATCATTATTCTTTGCTTTAGCTAATCTGATTTTGAATTTCTGTCACTTGCAAGACAGGAGCCCTAACTAATCCAACCAACTTGTGTGGAAATGGCCAGCAGGGATGACATTGATGGGAAAATGAAATCACGCTGCTCTAAACAAGGCTTAGTACTACTCTGTGATCCTTTCTTGAGATACCCACCACCGTAGTAAAGCGCTCCAAATCCTGTGATATAGACAGTTGAATTTGGTGGGAAGGATGCAGAAGCTTCTGGCAAACAAACCCGGCGAATGTCATCAGTGAAGGCAACTCTGGGAGAAAACTGCACAACAGCAATGTCATACTCTCTTGCTGGGGAGTGATACCTTTCATGAACAATAATTCTTCTGACATTTCTTTTCATCAAAGGAGGATCGATGGTTGTTCCAAAGCTAACAGTCCATTGACGTGGATTTGCACTACTGGGAAAGATGAGAAATGAACAGACTACAAACTGCACAAAAATAATTGTATGTAGGCTAATAAAAAATACCATACTGAAAATATTTGGTTGCAATAATAGCTTTCTTTTACTATTTAAATATAGTCTAGTGCTATTATTTTAAAAGACAAAACATATATAAACAGCATCTTTGAGCTAATACAAATTATTAAATTTTAGAATTGCAAAGCACATAAAATATCAGTCATTTATCTCTTCATCAAATATTTATTGAACATTTATGTGCTGAGCACTATTCCAAGTGCTGAGGATAAAATGGTGAATAAGAAAGAAAAGTTCTCTGAGGTGAGAGTATTACTTCCTTGTGAAAGAAAAGAATGAAATCAAGAAATCGATAAATAACCAAACAGTGATAAGGACTATGAGTAAAATAAAATAGATCAATGGAATAGAGTACCAGGGGGTAGTTAAGGAAGGTTCTGTTGAAATATGACAATTAGGCTAATACATGGTTGATGGACAGTCACCTGTGAGAAGATTGGAAGACCAGTTTCCAGACAAACTTCCCAAGTTTTTCACCACATGCACTGCAGTACAAGGTGCAAAGGAAGGTTGGTGGGGGGATGAGGTTGGAGAGGTGGGTGGGAACCAGATTACAGAGTGCCTTTGTTTTTTTTAAATAGAGAATGTGATCTTTAGTCTTTTGGTATTCTTTTTTTTTTTTAAAGATTTTATTTATTTATTTTTAGAGAGGGAAGGGAAGGAGAGAGAGAGAGAGAGAGAGAGAGAGAGAGAGAGAGAGAGAGAGAGAGATAAACATCAATGTGCGGTTGCTGGGGGTTATGGCCTGCAACCCAGGCATGTACCCTGTCTGGGAATCGAACCTGCGACACTTTGGTTCCCAGCCCACACTCAATCCACTGAGCTACGCCAGCCAGGGCTTACAGAGTGTCTTACAGGTCATGAACAAAGTGCCTGGCCTTTATTCAAATGACACAGGAATTCACTGGATGATTTTAAGATGACAGTACTTTAGTCTCATTTAGATTTTTGAAAAATCATATTGGTTCTTTCTGGAGAATAGATTGTTGGAGGGTAAGAGTGGATGAGATAAATGGTTATGTGAGAGATGGTTGATTGTGTGTGACTTTAGCTTATGAGCTTCAGTAACTGGTGGATAATTGTACATATAGGGATTGGAAAGGTCATCTAGTAACAGAAGATCATCTAGTAAGGAAAATAAGGCCTAGATGGGCTATACTGTTTGCCTAGATCACATGTCTATTTCTCTCTCTGTTTTTCTCCTTATAGGACATGTCCCTCACCCAAATCTATTTATTAATAACAAGATAAATGTTCCTTAGTTAATTAATTGAACATTATCCACAAGGTATAAGCAAAGAGACAAATACTGCCCATATAAAGACTTGTTTCTCAACCTAATTATTTCTTAATAGGTAGTATCATAGAAAGAAGCATTTATTATAAGCATATCAGTGGAACTTAAGTCCAAACTGACAGCTGATGGGATTATTATTTTTATTTTTAAAGTAATTTAAAGTTTTATTTTTATGCATAATTTTGATGTGAAAACATACTAATGAGTAAAGCTAAATAAAATTTGTTTATAAACAATTGTTTATGTAGCATAAATAGACATTTTTATTTATAAATCAGTCTTTTGTGAGATTTATTGGTGCAAATCTGTCCTCTCAACTTAATCATGCCTAGATGAACCTCACATAAATTAGATATTTTGAACTTGGAACAGAAAAGAACAGAATTGTATTTACTCAAATGGGAGTGATCATTCTAACACTTTCCAACAATGGTTTGACACTATTTAATATAGGTTGTGTTAACTACATATGTAGATTACAAACCAGAAAGAAATATCTGACATGAGAGATGCTAAGTGAAGATTATGAATAAACTTAAAAAATTTTAAATCTGGCCCCAAATCAATAAGATGCAATTTACTGGTGATAAATATAAAAACAGTAATTTAGATCCCCAAATAAATTGTAAGAAATTGAAAGTGATGACATTTGGTTTGAAAACCATCCCTATAAAAAGGATATGGGAATATTGTTGAGCTTTAAAAAAAGCACATAATGAGGCTCCTTAAAGGACTAACTCAATATTATACTACAATAACATCAACTCATCTGAGTAGAAAAGACCACACCAAGTAATTTAGTTCTCTCACGGAGCCAGTGTCTGAGAGATGGGGCTTGCAATGAGGAAGACAGATTCTGTGTTCAAGTCTACCATCTCCTAACATTGTGGCTTTTGGGCAAGTTACTTAACTTTCCTTATTTCCCTCAGTGAAAAAGAGCTTACTAAGTGAGGTTTACCAAGTGAGGTGGGTGCAAGAATCATATAAAACGAACCTTAAGAACCTAACCATGTGTTTGTGACACACTGGGGCTTATGTAAATAATGGTTTTTATGAGAACACTCTCAAGTGGTGATTGCACTTGAGCCCTTCTGCAGTTGGGGCACCTTTGCCTTAGGGTCCTTTCTTTACCTTGGAACCTTTCGTCTTTAAGTGTCTGTGGCTATTGACAAGTTCTTACTTGATTATGTAGTTCTTTTCCACAAGAAAATATCTCAGGTACATGAATATAATTATGTGTCATCTCTGCCAGAGCGTTCTCAGGATAAAATGGTCTTCCAGAACAGTTTCTCAAGCCTTAATGTGTAAATAAATAACATGGGGAGCCTAACAAAATTCGGTGCCTGATTCTGTAAGCTGGAGATAGGGCTTGAGATTCCTGCATTTTTAAACTAAATTTATTGGGGTGATATTGGTTTGCAAAATGATACAGGTTTCAATTGTAGAACTCAATAACACATCATCTGCACGTTGCATTATGTGCTCATTGCCTGAAGCAAAGTCTCTTTCCATCCCCATCACCTACCTTTGCCTGCCTCCACCTAGCCCACAGCCCACACCCCACCATCCCCCTCTCCCCCTGGCTATCACCACACTGTTGTATGTGTCTGTGTGTGTGTGTAATATATACATTTGCTTAATCCCTTCACATTTTATCCAGTCCTCCAACACACCTCGTCTCTGACAGCTGTCAGTCTGTTGCACTTATCCTCTGTTTCTATTTTGTTCATCAAGTTATTTTCATTAAATTCCACATATACATGGAATCATATGATATTTGTCTTTCTCTGACTGGCTTATTTCACTGAGCATAATCCAGCATTTTTAACTAGTTTCCTAGTTATGTCAATGCTGCATGTCTGTGAAGTATGCTTTGAGTGGCAAAGCTGTATGGATATTCCAGCAACGTTGTTTACCACCCAGTACTCTCCACTACTCTAAGAGCATTTCATTTTGTCAAGTTCTTGTTAGGTGTATTGTCCTGGACAGAATTCGCCATTCTAGGCAGGATCTGACTGACAACGAATCTGACATCTCATTTATTGTAGTTTTTACATTTCTTTTAATGTAATCTAAATCACGATGTAGTTTTGTGAACAGCCTTCTCATAGTATATCTTCCAACAAAAATTCCTGAGCAGTTTTCACATGTTAAAGCATGTATCTGCTTTCTGTACTGATGTACTTGGATTTTTACAATCCATGTTAGAGCCTTACATATATACCTACTAAATTTCATCATTTAATTCTTGCTTATTACTCTAACATAAAGTCCTTTGAAATTCCTTTTTTCAAACCCACACATTTATTTTTCCTTTCCAGTGCAGGCTATCATCTACTTTGTTGGGGATTACTTCCACATCACCTGCCAAGACTACAAAATATACCGTTTTGGATAGGCTGCAGGGTTGAGGTCTTTGATGAGCCATAAAAAGTATCCTCAGTCTTTCTACAGCAATTCTTAACCATCATCATTTGATAAGAATCGTTTAGTTACTGAGCTACCTATTACCCTTACATTCAACGTATTTAATTTCCCCAGAAGCCTTTTTACTTTACTTTGTCATTATATCAATTATATTACTTATCTTGAGAAGTGTGTTTAGTTCTTGGAAGCATGTTTTAAGGGACACTGACAAAATCGAGAAAATTCAGAAAAGAAGCAGACATGGGCAAGTTGATGCTGTGAAATAAAGTAGTGATGTTTATTTTCACATATGCTTTGGATATTCCCACTAATTTTATAATGTTTTGCCTAAAAAGGAGAAATGCAGGAATAGCCCTTTTATCAGTGAAAGAACAAATATCAATGGATAGAAGTTATTCGAGTGCAGATTTGGTCACTGGTGTTATAAAGACCTTTGCAAAAGCAGAGCCATCTACCACAAAATTGGTGAACTTTGGAGCAGTATACCCTCCATCACTTTGAGATATTCAGTCCTACACTAGGTACCTGCATAAAAGATTTCTATGCTTTCTAACATATTGGCCTATTGAGTTCTCATGTCTTTTGAAGTTCAAGGATCCAAGTCTCTAAAAAGACTTAGACTCATAGGAAGGCAGAATTTACTCTAATATCAAAAGTCAGGGTTTTAGGGCTCCAGAGGAACATGAGTCCATCTATTTTTAACACACTATGATTTAATAACTTGTCCAAGATCACAGAGATCAGGCACAGCTCTCCTACTGTCTGGGACAATCAGTGTTTTGTTCCCTGAATCCTCCTGCCACCTGCTTTACAGAAAGACCAGGAACCCCTGTTATGTCCATGATATTTGGTGCTGGAGAAAGGTCATAAAGTGAATCTACTTAGAAAGAAATCCAAAATTTAAAATGTAACAGTAATAAAAAAGTGACTGGCTATTTTTTGAAAAGTAAAACTAAAATTATGAAAAATCATTTTATATTTAGAGAATGTATATTGTAACTATGCTTAGAATGTGTGAAGAATTGTTAACTGTTCATCTGAAACAATTGTATGATAGCAGAAATGCTATCTTTCCTTCCGGTTTGCCTTTTGCAGTACCATGGTCCAGAGGGCACTAGAAACCTTATATGAAGGTTTCGTTGGGTGGCCCACGGGTGTCTTAATCTTTAGTTACTCAGAGGGATCTTTTTCAAAGTGTGTTCTTTCATGTTGGTAATTTTCTCATTTTGGTTGTGAACTGCTATAATTCCATCAGCTCTTCATATCAGTGCTACAAAATTTGAATTGATCGTTTCCCTGTTATCACAGCTACCAACATTGTCCATCTATTGAAGATTTCAAGTTCACTTTGTAATTAATTTATCTGTGATCAGGATGAGTTTGGCCCAAGTGTTTGGCAGAAACAGACACTAGTATCAAGTGAAGAGGATTGTTTGAGAAAGTACTTATTATATATGTTAATAGTAAATTCTTTGTGCTAGGATGACTTTGGCTTCTTTACACGATTTCTTTAGAACTCTGTGAGCACTAGAATAATGACTACTATACCCACACCAACCAACTTTCCAAATTAGTATGCAAGTGTAACATTATTTTAGAAAAGAACCTGAAAGGAGTTTCTCATTTTACCTCAGTAATATTTGGAAGTATTACTTATCAGTCAGAACATAATAAAACTTAGAAGTTGTTTTTTTTTTTAGCAGTAGTGGGGTCTAAGTTAAGGTCTGTAACTTACTTCTTAAAGCAGTGTGCTGCAGTGACGAGCCATGTATTACTAATCAAAGTGGCCCCACACTGATGGACATTAAAACGCTGAAGGGAAGCTTGCCACGGCCAGGCAGCCTTGGCCGCAATGTCTCCAGACATTATCCTGTTGGCAATTAATGGAACAACTCGTTTACCACAACCTGAAAGAGATGAGATCATTAAGTTATAGAAATGTCTCTATAATTTTTGATACAAAGATCTTAATAGAGTATTACAATGCAATATTTACATCTATTGTTATTTAAATATGCTCAATATTAATAGCTATCCTCTGTATTTATTGATATACTGATGTTTTGCTCTCTCCCTACATGTATAGATGTGGCTATATATTGCCTACTGAAGCTATGTACAGCCGCAAAGGGTTGACACACTACAAAGTGTGTATCCTAAGACTTTGTGGTGTCAGTTATCTATATGTCCTGGAAGCTCATATAAGATCATTGTTTTCCAGTTTTAGGTGATTCAACAGTGTTACTTTGACATAAACTTTTCAGAAGAGAGGTGACCAGACAAGTAACTTCCTATTTGTTGGAACTCCTTCTCCTGTATGTTTTTCTGAGTGACTAGTTCATAAAGTGTGCATGAGTTGAATGTATCATGATCAGTCTCTCACTCTCCGGGATGAGGGTCCCATGTCTCCACATAACACCACATTCACTCTTGGTGAGAATAAATATGTATTCTGTTATGTGCTCCAGATCAGAGATTGGTTTGCTCTTTAGGGGTCCTGCTATGAATTAAATCTGTTTAAAGTATGGTGCTAACAAAGAAAATATAGTCGCTTCAATTCTTGATCCAACTAATTAGGTATCAAAAAAAATTATTTTACTGGTATTGATTACACTCCAACTGTGGCCAGTCATTTTAGAAATCTCCATCACTCTGCCATCATTCAAGTTTGCACTACCATTTTTCTTATCTGGAAGACAGCAACAGTGTCCCCGTTTATCTCCCTGACTCTATCTAGTCTTGTTCCTCCAATCTGTTCCCCACACTGAAAACTGTGTGGTCTTCACAATATGAGTTAAACCCGCCAGTGATTTCTCACTGCTCTCCAGATACTGAAATGCTACAGCATGGTTCGGGCCTTTGGTCACCATTCATCATGGTTTTTCTGATACCCTCAACCCCCATTCTATGTTCCAGCCACACTGGAACAATTACAAGAAATGACCGTGTACTTTCTTTTCAGAAGACATTTTTACATACTACTTCTGTCCAGGACACCACTTGTCACCTGACACATGGCATCTCCTCTTTGCTGTCTTGAGTCCCTTTCTGACTGGACAAGATGAGGTTAGCTGACTGTGATTTACTGTCATACCAGTGTGGACATTCTCTGTCATAGCATTTATCATAATATTTTAAGATTTCCTGATTTATTTATGTCTTCCCCTACCTTCAAATTCTTAATTTTAGAAGTAGGATCATGTCACTTCTGATTATATTTACTTTCTGGAACTTGGTAGATGTTAAAATGGTGTTTGTTGAATGAATGAATGAAAGAAAGAAAATGTATAGTGTGGTGTGTTTGTAAGATACATAGGTGAAATCATAAACACCTTTGCTCAAATTCATCATCACTTTTATAAAACCTTTGAAAATTTTGACCACAATGACACAAAGTAAGAAAGTGGAGCTGCTGTTCACCATGAAGGTGAGATATACTAAGCAAGTTTTATAGGTCAGTCACAGATAGGGGTTGATCTCCCCACTTATCACTTTCTCATTATTTTATTTCTCAGCAGAAAGCACATTTTAATAGCATTTTAAAAATTTAGAAAAGCAAGTCCATTTATTCCAAACCAGAAATATATGTAGCGTATTCAAATTGCTTCAAAATTTCAACCATATGAAATGTTTTTCCTTTTTTAACTTTATTTTTATTGTTTACACTGTTATAGACATCCTCATTGCTTTCCCCCTTTGCCCACCTCCACTTGGCCCCTGTAACCCCCTTCCCTCTAGCCATCACCACACCATTGTCTGTATGTATGGGCTATGCATATATTAAACTATTTTTTTTTAACATGAGAAAAGATCTGTCTCAGAGTTAGAAAAAAAGTATTTCTATATTGTAAGGTATTTCTATAGTATTTCTAAAGTATTTCTATAAAGAATTTTATTCTTTCCCAAAGAAAAGTTGCACATTGATGGGAAATTCTGAGGTAATATTCAAAGATATTATCCTTTCTGATATAGAAAATTGAACTTGTTTTTATTAGCTAACTAGACTTACATGCTTGGACAGTTAACTTCCCTGTTGATGAGCTCATTGCTGAAAAACAAAATAGAACAAGTAATAATAATTTGATATCCTCTTGATTGGCCTGCATAACCTTCATTATCAGAGAATATTGACCATATATATATTCTAAACAGTTGAACATACTCATCAGTCAGGAGAACGGCTATCTGATACAATAGGATATGGGTATACTTTTTATAGAGACGTATAAGCAACCTTCAATTAGGTAGGTGTCTAATACCTCAAGCAGTGGGTGATTAAGGCACAAAGAGTGGATAATTAAAACTCACAAACAGTTTTTGAGCAGTGGTTTTCCAATGGTGTGGGATAAAGCCTCTTTGGATTTTGCCTCAGAAGACAGAGAAATCAAGGAAAGAGAGAACAAGTAGATGGGGTTTTGAGGCTCAAACACAGACTTAATCAGAATAGATCTGCTTTAACCTATTCTATTTAAGAGTTCATATAAGCCTTTCTTTGGTGAAAGCATTTAGGAATTAAAAAAAAAACTTTAAAAACTCTGACAAAAACTGTGTTTAAAACACAATTCCTAAACTATCAAAATGCTTTTTTTCTGAAGAATGAACTACTGTGTTTTCTTATCCAACATCTGATGAATATATTGGCAAAGGTCAATTATTGGATATAAATTAAGATTATATCCAATAATCTTAATTCTGTTAATTTCCAACAAAGTTAGGAATCTAACTTAATCTTAATTCTGTTAATTTCCAACAAAGTTAGGAATCTGATACAGAAAACATGAACACTTAAACTTAAGTTGGGAGACTTCCAGTCAAAATGATGGCATAGGTAAACATGGTTTGCCTTCTCACACAACCAAATCAAAATTACAAATAAATTATAGAACAATCATCACTCAGAACAGTCAGAAATCGAGTTAAATGGAAGTCTGACAACTATGGAATTAAAGAAACTACATCATCCATCCAGACTGGTAGAGGGAACAGAGATGTAGAACAAGTGGTCCCACATCCACATGTGGTGGGTAGAAATAATAGGAGAGATATCTCAGGAGTAAGGAATCCCAGCCCCACACCAGGCCACCCTGCCCAGGGTGCCAGTACCAGAAAGATAAGTTCCTATAACCCTGGCTGCAAAAACCAGCTGGGACTCAGCCAGTGGAAGAAACTTCTGGAGCCTCAACTAGTTCCTCTTAAAGAACCAACATACCAGATTTACTCAGACTCACTCCCTCTGAGCACCAGTACCAGAAAGGTAGCTTGAAAGGTACCAGTGGCATACAGGGAGGAAATGAAGTGTCTGGCATCAAGGCAGGAGCTAGGGACAGCTTGCTCCCAGACAGAAAGGCAGGCAGAGGCCATTGTCTGTTTTCTGAACTCTCCCCTCACAGAGCCACAGAGCCACAGAGCCGCAGAGCCATAGTGCCAGCAGCCTGGTGCCATATCACAGGCTCCATCAACATGGTTAACACTGTTTGACCCACCCTGGAGATCCCTTGAGACTCCGTCCCACCCAACTTGTGGGCCCACCCAACTTATGGGTCCACCCAAGCAACTTTTCATATGAATGGCTCATACTTCACAATTTCCTAAATCCTCTAAAACAAGCAGTAGTCAGCCTCCATAAGTCCCTAGCTAGCTCATTGCTAGGGTACCTATTGCTAAGTGGGCCCAGCCTAGGTACTAGAAGCAGCCAGCCTAGATTCACAACTTGGTTTTCCCTGGGAATCTCCAAGCACAGCACAAGTGGCAGCAATCTCAGATTGCTTTATAACTCAGGCAGGGTGGCCCTCGGCAGAACACAGGTGGCAGCTGATGTTGGCCTGTACAATCTGGGAAACCCTAGGGTTTATACACCCAGTAGACAGCTACAGACCACAATGGAGAACCATCACCCTGCATCTGCACAGCTGATCCTCCACAGAGGGCAGGAGGTGGTCGTGGTCATGACCATGGTCAGTGGCCACAGCTAGTCCTTACAACTGAGTGGTCTGGGTAAGTCCCTCCCACTGACCTGCAACAGCAATCAAGGCTCAACTACAAGAGGAGGGTATACTTAGCCCACACAAAGGGTGCACCTTGATTACCCAGCTTGGGTGACATGGGAATCTGTGCCACTGGATCCTATAGGACACCAACTACATTAGGCTATGCTACCAAAACAGGGAGTCACAGCAGCTCTACCTAATACATAGAAACAAACAAAGGGAAGCTGCCAAAACGAGGAGACAAAGAAATGTGGACCAAATGAAAGAACAGATCAAAACTCCAGAAAAAAAAAAAAAACTAAACAAAATGGAGATTAGCGATCTATCAGATGCAGTGTTTAAAACACTGGTTATAATGATGCTCAAGGAACTTAGTGAGGACCTCACCAGAATAAAAAAAGATCCAGTCAGAAATGAAGGATATACTAATTGAAATAAAGAATGATTCACAGGGAAACAATGGTAGAATGGATGAAGCTGAAAATCAGATCAATGGTTTGGAATATAAGGGAGCAAAAAACAACCTATCAGAATAATAAGAAGAAAAAAGAATCCAAAAAAATGAAGATAGTGTGAACAGCCTCTGGGACAACTTCAGGCATTCTAACATTTGCATCACAGGGATGCCAGAAGGAGAAAAGAAAGAACAAGAAATTGGAAATCTATTTGAAAAAGTAATGAAAGAAAAATTTCTTAATTTGGTGAAGGAAATAGACATGCAAGTCCAGGAAGCACCAAGAGTCACAAACAAGATGGATGCAAAGAGGCTCACTCTAAGGCACATCATAACTAAAATGCCAAAGGGTGAAGCTAAAGAGATAATCTTACAAGCAGCAAAAGAAAAGCAAACCTTTGAGAAAAGCAATTGGTTACCTGCAGAGGAATTCCCATAAGACTGTCAGCTAATTTCTCAAAAAGAACTTTGCAGGCTAGAAGGGATTGGCAAGAAATATTCAAAGTCATGAAATGCAAGGACCTACAGTCTAGATTGCTCTGCCTAGCAAAGCTATCATTTAGAATCAAAGGGCTGATAAAGAGTTTTCTAGACAAGAAAAAACTAAAGGAGTTAAATATCACCAAATCATTATTATATGAAATGTTAAAGGGACTTACTTAAGAAAAAGAAGATTTAAGCCCTGGCTGGCGTAGCTCAGTGGATTGAGCGCGGGCTGGGAACCAAAGTGTCCCAGGTTCGATTCCCAGCCAGGGTACATGCCAGGGTTGCAGGCCATAACCCCCAGCAACCGCACATTGATGTTTCTCTCTCTCTCTCTCTCTCTCTCTCTCTCTCTCTCTGCCCCCTCCCTTCCCTCTCTAAAAATAAATAAAGTCTTTTAAAAAATTTTAAAAAAATGATTGCTTTAAAAAAACACTAGAGATCAACACTAAAGAGATTAATAAAATGTTAAAGAAAAAAGAAAAAGAAGATTTAAACTATGAAAAATAAAATGGCAATAAATACATATCTATCAACAGTTGAATCTAAAAAACAAACTAATTGTGCAAAAAGAACAGAGTCATGGATTTAGAAAGAGTTTTGATGGTTGCCATATGGGAGGGAGATATGGGGGAATGGGTGAAGAGGTAAGGGGATTAAGGAGTACAAATAAGTAGTTACAGAATAGCCATGGGGATATAAAATACAGTATAGGAAATGGAGTAGCCAAAGAACTTATATGCATAACCCATGGACATGAACAATGGTGCAGGGATTGCCTGTGGGAGTGGGGGTTTCTGTGTGTAGTGTGGCAATGGGAGAAATTGGGACACCCATAATAACATAATAAGATAAAACTTTAAAAAGGAAAAAACTTAAGTTGGTAGAAGATTGCCAAAACCTACGACAATTTTCAAGATAAAATTACTTACTGAGCAGAATGAAGATAAACTGTTTTACAAATTTCTACTAAGTGGCATGTTTCTTAGACTCATGTTCTCTGCATCTAACTTCTTATTGTGTAAAATAAGAATGCTTTTTTTTCTACTTACCTTCTATCAATCCCATTTGTTAAACTAGTGATGATAAGCTCTGCAAAGTAGGAGTTTTGAAAATATTGACTTCAAAGATAGCCTTAAAGGCATGCCCAAGTCATTCACTGGTAAAGAATCATTTTCTCAAGACAGATTCTCAGTGCTTACTCTATGGAAAGTACTCAATGTTCTGTCAAATGTAGTTTGTAGGAAATTTCTTGTTTCACTTTTTTAAACAAACTAATTTAATATGTCCAATATTAGTAGTGAACTAGAATGGAAAACAGTATAATGTTAGATTCTTCAGTTAAAACTTCCTCAGCTTAGTTTGAGCAAGATGCAAATATCCCCTTTCCAGGAATGATATCAGGCGAAGTGTAACGGTTGTAAGTGTAACTGGGTTTTTAAGGGTTGAAGTGTTAGGGAGAATGACTACACCTGGAGGCACACTACCTATACACAAGTAACTAGTTATCAAAGGTTTCTAATTCTGAGCAATCTCTTCACTTTTCACGTCGAGGAGTGCAAAGAAACATAACACCCTAGTCTTGAAAGTAACTCTCTAACATGTTTCTGAGTTAGGAGTAATGCAGCTAGTGTCAAGGGCTATACACGCTACTAGTGACATGACGGGAACTGGAGCGCCCACACTGCATGTGGGCAGTGAGCGGCTCTTCCACAGCCATGGCCATGTTTGCAGTGCAAAGGTGTTGATTTTGGCTTTGCTTTGAAACACTGCATTTTGTGAAGGACCCACACCACACAGTTATTTGTCAGAACAAAACACATATTTGACAAATTATGGCCAAATCTCGGGCAGCAGTTTTCTATTCACTGGGAGTCCCCAGAAATTGTGTTCTTAGAGAGCAATGGTTTTGCCTCTAAGAACTGTGTTGAGGTTTCTTACTGAGCTTTCCACTAAACGGGCCTTTCCTAAGTGTTAGTAAACACTGCTATTTTTACATTTAGAAATTTGGAAACCTTCAAGGTTCTAGCTTTTTCTATGCTACCAGTCAATCACTCACATTGATGCTTTCAGATTTCCAAAGTGTATGCGCTATGTATGGTACTAGTTTTCTAAGTGGAAATAGCCTATATGTTCCATGTTATAGAGATTTTTTTCTACATTTTCATGGTATTTCTATGATTTCAGGAAAAATAAACATTATCACTGCAATTTTATAGAGGAAAATATGGAGAAAATAGAGGGAAGGTCATGGCTCAATTACTTGGGTGGTCCTGCAGCGACTCAGTGGAATTGGAATTAGAATTAGTCAGGTAACTCTTAAATCAGATTCTCCATCAGCACATCCTGTCCTTTAATCTACTACAGTCATTAAAATAAACTGCAGTTTACAAACTCAGCCTGTTAAGAAGCAAAAAGGCCAGACAGTCCAGGATCATTCCATGCCTTACTTCAGGTTTCAGATAGCTCAAGCTTTTAGATTCCCAGCAAATTAACTGGTTATTGGAAATTAAACAGAACATATCATGTAACTTATCAGGGTTGCCACTATTTTGTAACCTTGATTCATTTATTTTCCCACTTAACAAACACAGTAGATTCAGCCCTTGACAGGTTCTTCCCTCTTGGGTTGGGAGAGGTCCCCAGCTTTATTCCGGGAGTAGATGACTCTTTGCCACATCAGCAAGCTCCTGCCCATCCCATTCCCTCAGATTTTCGCTTCCTGGTGAGGTTTCTCTTCAAGAGTCAGCCAGACCCTGACAAGGGCAGGGCGTCCTGTTTCACATGTGATATTAGTCACTCTGGTTCTGTTCTGTGACTCCAAATAGATGTCCTTAGTAATTTGTAGGGGAAATCTGCACTTCTCTGCCGGAAGTAGATGCTTGTGGAAGCAGCTTAATGTACAAGGGTAAACAGGTTTCTGTCTAACTGGACTCCTCAGAGTTTTTACTATGCTAATGTAGGAATGCATTTCCAAGAGATGAATCTTAAGATAGAATTTCTAACATGCGTTTGACCACATAGCTTTTTAAATGGAGACTCTCAATAAATGAGAGACCTAGATTTGAATCTTATCTCTTTTTAATAATTAGAGTCTTTAAGTTTCTTAGTCCTTCTTTCACATCAATCAAAGTGAATTTGCCTCCTTCATAGGAATCTGGAAATTAGATGCTGCATGTAAAGGGCATAGAAAGGGCCTTGATAAAGGTTGATTCTCTTTTTTAGAGAAGTGATAATGTTATCATAGTTATAATAATTTTTTTAGGTTAGTTATTTTTACTTATTGCTTATAAAATGGCTTTAGTGGCTTCAAAATTAATTTACCATTTTTCCAAATGCTCATAGGAAGAAAGAAAACAAAAACTTTATAATTTCACTATATACAAAAATTATTCACATTTTAAAAAGTCAAAACATGAGTTTATGTGTCTCCCAGAAAAGCAGTTGTTACTAAATGCTTAGATTTTCACTTAGTTGTGGAGGCAGTGGCTGGGTCAGATGAACTCTCTGTCAATGGTAGAAGCACCAGTCAATTTCTACAGGAAAAATCTATTAACAACTAACTTCAGACATGCTTTCATTAGAGAATAATAAAACTTTGAAATTTTACTTTAACTTGAGTTTTTATCTATATTCTAGCTATTATTTGGCATAGAAATATGGCATGCAAATTAAAGATTAGCCATAAAATGAACTTAATAGAGAATCTCACATCACATCAAAAGGTACCTACTTACCATCAACTTGGACTGATGAGGCATTTATTGACAAGGCTCTTGTGTTCCTTATCTTCTGGTTTAAGATGCTGTGGATTTTCTTCTTCCTTACTGCCCTTTGCTCAGCAGAGGGGAACTGGAACACCATAATGACATCTGCTTTCACACCATCTTCCTCTGGACTGTGAGACACAAGAGAAAGATAATTATTTCAAGGATACATCTGGTATCATCTGACACTGTTTCCTGTTATTTTCTTCCCTTGAAGTATGCCTCAATCGCTGAAAATGTCAAGTGCCAATCCTCTCCCACTGGCACTCTTTCACATGTGACTTTCTGACCCACGGCTATTTCGTATGCTCTCTCTTCAAGTTTTCATTATCTTTTGAGTGCATTTTGCCCATTAATTTGAAGGCTTGTTATAGCAGTTAAATAAGACTCAGTCATCAAAAAATTATCATTGAGATCAGAAACTCTGAGAATTGGAAGAAACTTTAGTGATCTCTTTGGCCAGCGTTATCTGACACCAGAATTACCTCTGCAGCTTCTAGGACAAGTGGCCCTCTAACCCCAGCTCAGTAATTAAAATAATGGAAAGTTTACTTCCCTAAAGAGGCTTATTTCTCTGTGGTCAGCTCTGACTTTAAGAGAGTTCAATCTGAGTTGAAATATATCTCCTTACATAGTCCATTCATTAAGCTGAGATCTACCAGGTGAGACATACATAAAACATCAATCCCTTTCCACCTAAAATATTTGAAGATAGTGATGTTTTGGTCCCCAAGTCTTTTCCAGATTAAACATATCAAATTTTTTAACTTTTTAAAAAATATAAATAGGTTCAAGTCCATCCACCTGTGGGACCGAATTTTTATATACTCTTAAAGTAGGAAAACAGTTAAATGTCTTTAAAAAATTAAAACATGTGCTTTGATCCACCATGTCTCTTACTTGTACACTTCATAAGATTCAAGCTCTAAAAAATATGAATGCCTTACTTTCTGGAATCCTTTGACTACAAAAAGGAACTCATATCAATTCCGTGGCATTTTTATATATTGTGGTGCATTTAGGCTCTGGAATATGGAGATATTAATAATTAGAATTTTACATCAACTTAAAAAGCATATGACCAAGTAATTTTCTCCATTTTATCCCAGGGAACACATTGTTTACAAGGTGGCATTTCTCTGGATGCACACAACGATTCATTGATGATGGCTACAAATTCAAAGGAGTTCATAAGAATACAATAATGTTGTTAGAATATTATGGCAAATCAGAATTTGAAAATAGAAGGCATGGAATGTAGACAGTTTCAGCAAATATGTGCTTTTTATATCTTAAATGTTATAAAATTTATATTATAAAATTTTTCTGGAGATCACTAGTTACTCAGTAAAGGTGGAGGCAACTTGGAATAAGTCTGTTAATAGGCATTAGTCTATTGGCCAGAAAAGTGATTACTTCCTTCAAATACATCTGTCTGGATATATTCATTTTCTTTAAGATGACTCATATAGGCCTGTAGGTTTGCACCTATTACGTATATGTTTTGCTATGTGCTTTCCAAATAACAAAATTGAAACCTCTGAGCAATTTCTGTAACTGATATGAGTTTTCCCCCTCAACCACAACAAACAAAAAATGTATTAAAACAGAAACATCTTTTTGTTTAGGTATGCTTCCTGACACTGGGGCCTTATTACAGGTAAATCTCGTTATCCCATAGGGTATTCAACTTTGCCTTCTTAATATTTTTGAAATGATGTATTTGTCCAAGAAAGATACAACTTTGTGCCTGCAGTGACATGTTACTGGGTTTTCCCAAGACCACAGATTCTGGTAGTTCCAGGCCTTGCAATCACTTGATAGGGTTCGAATCCTCATTCTGTCACTTGGGAAAACTGTCATTTGGGAAACTTTGAACATATCACTTAACCTCCCCAAGTTTTCATTTTCTCCTTTACAAAGTGTAGGTCAACACTATGTCTTGAGACTGTTGTAGAGATGATGTTTATGAGGGACCCTAACCAAGAGCCTCACTCACAGGGGTGCACATTCCATGAGGGTTCCTGTCCCCTTTGCCCTTTGTCCCTAGACTGTGGCTCCACCTTTGCCCAAACATACATACGTCAGTCTGACTACTCGATTCTTGATATAATGCTCGTTCAAGGCTGAATCTATAAATGTGTCATCCACCTGTTATTACAACAAAAGAGAAACTCTGTCAATAATGTATTTTGTCATAAGAATATACCCCTAATTAAATGTTAAAGCAGTAAAAAAAAATTTACAACATGAGCAATATCATCATTTAAACCAGTGGTTCTCTACACTCACAGTGCAACAGAATCATCTGTAGAAACTTTTATTTATTTATTTATTTTTATTTCAATCATTGTTCAAGTACAGTTTTCTCCCCCAACTCCCGTAACTTTTATTTTTTTAAATTACAGATGCTGGAGTTTATCTTCCAGAGGTTTAGTTACAATTGGTGTGGAAGGTACCTCGGCATTCATATTGCAAGAATTTCACTAGGTGATTCTGAATGTGCTGGTGCAGGCATCTTGGGTAGAAGACACCTAAACCCCATGGAAGGTAACGCAGAAAGGTGCAGAGCAGAATGGACCATGGGGGGAGGACGCTTGAGAGGCAGTAGAGAGAGAACCTTGGCTCACTCTTGGGTTTGAAGCCTCTCCTAATGCTCACAGATTGAGCCAATTTGAGTCTTAGTTTCTTAACTTGCAAAACAAAGATATGTATACTGCTCCTAGGGTTTTAAGTATTCAACACATGTAAAATACTGGATGTATCATGGTAGTTAACTCCTAGTGGTTCCCAGTCTCCTGGGCATTTCAGGTCTCAGATTCCCTTGTAGGTCTTTGGCTGTATGTATAGGAAAGAGGGATTAGGGATTTAGGAGAGAACCAAGGATTTTTAAATTGTTGATTGTGAGTTCTAGGGTAAATCAAAAAGGAAGAAAGAGTAAGGTGGTATTGCAGGTTAGATAAAAGTTGTGTTACTCAGGTTATGTCACTAAGGAAGGAGAAGAGAAACTACTGTTTTGGTCCACATGCACATGTTTAATTGCCTGTCCTAGCATTATTATGCCCTGATGTATGGTGCATAGATTTTGGCTTGCAGAATCCTCAAGTGACCACTTGGTGGCAACAGTGTCATTGAAATGCTAGCGCTGCATTTCACATTTGGTAGTAGATGAGCCACAGGTGCAGAAAAAACAATGTCCTATGTGCTTATGGAAGGGGCAAGAAGACCAGCTCCCATTTTGAAAACCATAAAAGATGGAAATAAATGGAAGGCTATTTCAAAATCAAGGAATTCATGACTTTCTGGGCATTATCAAGCATTCATACATGCTTGAGAAAAAAAATTAATGATGTCCTTTAATCCCTACAATAATGCTATAAACTAAGAATTTTGATTCTTATTTTACTTGAATAGGAAACTAGGACTCAGAGACATTATATGAATTTCTCTGGCATTGCACAGATAATAAACTGGGACTTAAACTTAGGTCTTCTGTTTGTAGGTGCATCTCTTCTCATCAAATACAACAGCCTGCCTGTTAAATGTAATGTACATTTCACTTCAATTCCTTTTATAGAAAATATGATAGAAAGTTATCAAATAAGTAGTTAGTTGGCTTTAAAAGATAAAGTATAAAAGTTGTAAAGATGTGTATTGGAAAATAGCTGTACATTTAAGATTAAAGGCAGTGCTTAGAAAACAGAAATTGCTGGATCCAAAATACAGTTTTATTTATATTTAAGTAAGAAAAGCTTAATGGGGCTGAGGAGGTGTGGAACTTACACACTAGAAACAAAACTGTTTTGGAAGATACAGTTTGACAAGAGTGCCATCGTTATAATCATTTCTCTTCTTGTCACCCACAGCCAGTCCTATTACTCAGTATTCCAGGGAAATCCAAAAGAAAAGCAAAGACAAGCAAACAAACAAGCAACAACAACAAAACAGGGATAAAAGTGACAAATATTGAAAAGAAGAAAAGTTAAAAGCAGTTGAAGATTTTAAAAAGTTTGGTTTGTAATTATCCTCTGAAATTCCAACCACAGTTGATCCCTTGGCCCTTTGTAATTTGGTGAAGGTATTGGAGTAAGTTTTGGGCTCTGCATGATATCACTCATATGGCAACATGGCTGCTGAGAAGAATATCTAAACCCAGTATCAGTTCTATCTTTGAACGGTCCAACTGAGAAGATAGGAGCTGAAATTATAACTTAAGGATCCAGGTAGAAGTAACTTCAGTGATCATAGAAATAAAGAAGTTTTTTCTTTATAACTCAAATTCTAGGACTCTGCCTCATTGATTAGGTCTGGGATCACATGCAGACTCTACCAATATTTTGGAATTCTAAATTCCTAGAAATTTTGGAGAATGCTTTTTTTTAAAGTTGTGTGCCAGCTTATTATAATTTTATTATTTATACCACTTAATAGAGTAAGTGATTTCTAAATCTATCCTACTCCCCATTGAAGGCATTTGTAGACTTTTGTAGTTGGTGTTAGTCTCCTAACATTGAATAAAAGACTGCCTTTCAGGGTAGTATCTCTTAGGCTCGATGATTCTGACATGCCGGTAATTGCACTGAGATTAAATTCTAAGAGGGCAATTGGAGGTTAGTTGGGTGTTTAATGAAAGAGTTAGGGAGAGGCTGTCAACTCAAACAAACAGACCTCACCCAGCCATTAATAATCATTCCCAGACTCTGCTTACACACGTAGCCTATCTTTCACTGTCAGATGCTCCCAATTAAACAATCTCACAGCAGTCTTTGCACTCACATAGGGGGAGTTTCAGGGCTGAGATAGTTAAGCCACTGAAAACTGGCCACTGGAGATGGACTAATGGGCTGTAAAAGCAGTTTCTGATGTCTTGACCATATGTCAGACTAATGGACCTAACAGAACATTTTATCCAGTAACAGCAAGCTATACATTCTTCTCAAGTGCACACAGAGATTCTCCAGAGTAGATCAAGGTCATAAAACAAATCTTAGGAAATATTTAAGGAGGTTGAAAATATATCAACAATTTTTTTTTCTATCATGGTGTGAAAGTAGAAATTAATAACTGGAGAAAAGCTAGAAATTTTACAAATATGTGGAAATGAATCAACACACTTCTGAACAACCAATGGGTTAAAAGAAAATCAAAATAATACCTTAAAACAAATAAAAATGGAAACACAATATACCAGAACTTATGGGATGCTCAAAAGCAGTTCTTAGAGGGAAGCTCATAACAGTAAATGCTTGCATTAAGAAAAAAAGATCTTAAATAAACAATCTAACTTTATACCTCGAGGAACAAGAAAAATAACTATATCCAAAGTTTGCAGAAGCAAGGAAATAACAAAGGCCAGAGCAGAAATAAATGAAAAAGACATCAGAAGAATAACAAGAAAAGAAAAAGGAAACTAAGAGCTGTCTTTTTTAAAAAGACAAACAAAATAATCAAACCTCTAGTGAGACTAAGAAAAAAGAAAGAAGACTCAAGTAGATAAAATCAAAGATGAAAGAGGAGACATTATAAATCATACTACAGAAATATAAAGATGCACAGGAGACTGCTATGAGCAATTATATACCAACAAATTGGGTAACCCAAAAGAGATGGATAAATTCCTGGAAATAAACATCCTTCTAAGACTGAATCATGAAGAAAATCTGAACAGGTCAATAGTAAGTAAGGAGACAGAATAAGTAATCAAAAACTTCCCAACACAGAAAAGCCCAGGACCAGATGGTCTCACCAGTGAATCTATCCAATATTTAATGATTAATTAATATAAATCCTTCTCAAGTGCTTACAAAAAATTGAAGAGTAAGTAACACTCTCAAATTCATTTTAAAAGGCAAGAATTACCCTGATACCAAAGCCAGACAAGGACACTAAAAGAAAACTATTGTCTAGTATCCCTCCTGAATATAGATGCAAAAATTCTCAACAACAATATTAATAAACCAAATTCAGCAGCACAGTGAGAGGTTCATACACCACACTGAAGTGGGATTTATCCCTGGGATACAAAAAGGTTCAACATAAGTAAGTTAATAAATGTGATACACACATTAATAGAATGAAAGATAAAAATCACATGATCATCTCAATATATGCAGAAAAAGCATTTGATAAAATATAACATCTGACATGATAAAATCTCCTGACAAACTGAATGTAGAAGGAACATAACACAACGTAATGAAGGCCATAGGTAAGAAGCCCACAGTTTACTTCATACTCAGCAGTGAAAGGCTGAAAGCTTTCTGTCTAAGGCCAGAAATGAGACAATAAGGGAATCCACTCAAACCACTCCTATTCAACATAGTATAACATAGAGATAAAAGGCATCCAAATAAGAAAGAAGTGAAACTGCCTTTATTTGCTGAAATATGATCTTATATATAGAAAATCCTGTAGACTCCACCAAAAAACTATTAGAACTAATCCATGAATTCAATAAAGTTGCAAGACACAAAATTAATATACAGAAATCAGTTGCATTTCTATACATCAGCCACAAAGTATCTGAAAAAGAAATAAATAAAGCAATCCCATTTACAATAGCACCAAGAATATTGAGCTACCTAAAATGAACTTAACCAAGAAGGTGAAAGATTTCTACACTGAAAACTGTAAGAAAATTGAAGAAAACAAAAACAAATGAAAGATATCTTGTATTCATGGATTGGAAAAATTAATATTGTTATGGTGATAATCATTTCACAGTATATAAGTGTATCAAATTAACATATTTTACATTTTAAACTTATACTATGTTATATGTCAATTGTGTCTCAACAAAGCTGGATAAAAACTGATACAGGGAAGTAAAGAAAGGAGGATAATAACATCTTTATATAATGAGAAGACAATATGTTGCTTGAGTAAAAGCAATCAAGTACTATATGAGATTCATAATCTTTATGGATTTAAATAGTAAATGAGAGATGCATTAACATAGGACTGAGTTTTCTCTCTTAGCTGAGGTTCTTCTTGACAGTATACCAATTTAGTGGAAAGAGAATACATTCGAGTTACCTGTATGGTTTCAAATCTCCCCTCTATCATTTTCTATTTGTGAACCTTAACCTCAGAGGCTTAGTTTTCTTATCTGTAAAGTGTGAGTAATAATGCCTCCCTTTCAGTGTTGAATTAAGATTTGACATGAAATATACAACTAGCTTTTTCTTTCAGGATTCAAATTAAAGACATTGAAAGCAGAGATAGTGTTACACATCTTCCTCTTTTCATCATGTCTAATTTATAAATACAAAACAAAAGTAAGTCTGAGGTCTCAAGTAAGAACTCAGCCATTCTCTATATGTGATTTTTCTAAGCTCTGAATATAAAGTCTCTTGATAACATCTGCTTATTTTTTTCTCAAGCTTCCAAGTCCAATCTGCTCTTTCTAGGCATAGGGCTGCAGCCCTTCACCAGGTAGCTCCATGCATCTTTTACTTTTCTTACCTTATGCAGTTCCAAACTTTAAATAGCCGGACACCTTTGCTAAATTTAGGTTTACCTTGACCCAGTTGCTTCTTCTCAGTAGAACTTCCTGCTTCAGTGTTGATCTGAGCCAATTCTCACGTTGCCTTCTAATTCATTTAGAGAGTGTTCCTAACTGCATTCATCTCCTTGCATCACTTTCCGTTTCTAAGTGTTTTTGTCACTTCAACTTTACATACATAGACTCAAGGATACTTTGAGGATCATTTCTGGCCCTGTTCTTGGGGTTTCTGGGTACAAAGGGGATAAAATTTAGAACTGTTTTGGGTATAGAAGTAGTATATTTGGGAGGAGGGAGAGCCCCAATAAGAAAATTCCCAACTGTTGCCTTTGTTCGTGCAGATGATGATCACTAGCTCATGTTGACAGTGTAGTTGAAAGAGACTAATGTATCAGGAATAATTACTTGATTTCTGGCACCTTATGGGATGGTAGATGGCAAGTAAAATCACATAGATGTTTCTTATGGATGACAGGTTAAGAACTTGTCATCTCAAGTCCTAACTATATCATTTACTGGTTCTATGATCTTGAGTAAATTAACTTTTCTGTACCTTGGTTTTCTCATCTGTAAAACTGTGATGATAATTGTACCTACCTCATAAGGCTATTTTTTAGAATTAACTAAATAACATAAGATACTTAGTGTGGTGCTTACCATTCAATACATGTTAGCTATTGTTATTTGTTACAGTGCTATGAATTTGTAACTTTCATATTTGGAATGGCACTATAACTTCAAACTATTTCTTGATATTTCTGAAATATATTTTTCTAAGTGAAGTACTCCATCTGTCAGTGACCCTGCTCAAACTTATAATAATAATGAAAGTGACCTACCTATTTGGGAATATCATGAATTGCTGGTATCTGGTTACTGGAGTCTACTCTGAGAATGTTGTGAAAAATGAGATATTGTGCCAATATCTCAAGGAACTGCAATGAGTTTTAGCAGTCTCTGAGCATGAATTCATTTTACTTTTATCTCTCCATTTGCATTCAAATCAGTAAATCCCAAGTTAGGAGGAAGAACAGGACCTATAACCTGCTTTTCTTGGCTGTCTGGTTAGCACCCATATAGGGCAGGGAGAAGAATCTGGTTTTATTCACTGGAATTTAGCAACAATAAACAGGAGTGGCTCAGGATGAGGCATGACCCTTCCTGTAATTCTTCTAAAGCTAACTTAGTGGGGAGTGGAGGGAAAGGGACACCCGTCTTATTTAAATAGGGCTAAAATAATACAAAGCCATTCCTGACCACGGGAACCCTAGTTGAGCTTCCTTTTTCCTTTAAGTTCTTCTGTACTTATTTCTTCAACATGTAATTTAATCTTTAATTATATCATGTCATGCTATATGATTTCATATGCATTATTCTCATCTCTCCAAAGAGACTGGGAGCAGTGAGGAGACAGGTCATGTTTCCTTTTCTGCAAGACCCAGACGCCAAGAAATGTAAAGAGCTGAATAATCATACCGTATATTGATTGGGAAAACAGAGTCTTTAGTTAAGTTGGGAAAACTGGCTCACTCTATGGAGAATAACACCTGTATCTCTACCTAACATCATACTCAAAGGTGGACTCCAGGGACATTGAAGACCTAATGTAAAATGGCAAACTATCAATTTAATAGAAGAAAATATAGTAGACTACTTTAATATAGACTTAGAGGGAATGATTTATAAAAGAAAACTTTATAAATACAACCATAAGGCAAAGAAAATTGGTAATATGATTATTTAAAAATTATGAATCTGTTTCATGAGGGATATCATGGTTCATATTAAGAGCGGACAGAATGGATAAGTACAATGTCGATCACCAACAAACTGTTCATGTCACAACATAAGGAACTCCTGCAAAGCAATACTAATATGACAACCTTAATAGAAAGACAGGCAAAGGATAGGTACAGGTAATTTATAGAAATGAAGGCCCAGAAGTCTAACAAGTATATGTAACATGCCAACTCATTAATAATTAGAAAAATGCAAATTAAATCACAGATAAGATACAACTTAATGGTTGGTAGAAATTGGAAAGCCAGCTAATACAGGCGTTAGCAAAGATGCAGGGACACAGGGATCCTCATGCCCTGCAGATGGGAGTGCACACTGAGTCAGCCATTCTGAAGAGCACCCAGCACCAATTAGTTAAATTAAGTGTATGCACACCTAATGACCCAGTAATTCTGCTTCCAGAAGAGCTTGCATGGGTTCATAAAGGGATAAACAGGAGGCTTTTTAGTGCAGCATTTCTTGGAATAATGAACAGGAGGTAAAACATGGTAGACATTCACTGTAAATCATTATGTAGCTCTTAACAGCAACTAATTACAAGCACATGTAACAACATACAGCAATCTTAATAAATCTGACTAAAAAAGTATGAAAAAAGTGATACAATGGACTGAATATTTCTTTACCCCCAAAACTCATATGTTAAAATCCTAACCCCCAATGCAAAGATTTTAGGAGGTGGGGCCTTTGGGAGGTAATAGGTCATAAATGGGATTGGTGCACTTATACAAGAGACTCCAAGAGCTGTTTAGCTCCCTGCTGTCTACCATGTGAGGGTATACCCAGAAGTCTGTGGTCTGAAGTGAAAGAGGGCCCTCACCAGAACCTGACCATGCTGGTACCCTGGTTTTAGACTCTCAGCCTATAGAATTAGCTATGTCTATGAGAGAGAAATTTCTGATGTTTTTAAATGATACTTTGGGACAGCAGCCAAAATCGACTAAGACAAGTACTTTATAACACAAAGAATTTAAATCATGTGAACACAAAAGGACAAAATGTATTTTTGCAAAAATGAATATAATTAAAAGACTACATTACACATGAAATATAGAATGGTTGCCTGCAGAGGAAAATGAATGGGAGTGTGTTATGAAACTAAAGGATAATGAATAATGACAACTAGAGAAGGACCTTAATGATAATGTGTCATTACTTAGCCTCTGCCTCTGAGGGTCCTTCATTCCTAGAAATACATGCTGTACTGAAACTTAAAACAGCTAATACATTCTTTTCCACTTACTTCATTAAAGACAACATCTTAGCCTAT
Source organism: Phyllostomus discolor (assembly GCF_004126475.2). NCBI lineage: Eukaryota > Metazoa > Chordata > Mammalia > Chiroptera > Phyllostomidae > Phyllostomus > Phyllostomus discolor. The sequence goes on from NC_040903.2 coordinate 41,803,821, forward strand.
AACAACAACCTTGGGCAGAAAACAAAGAGAACACAGATTTTTAGCTGTCCCAATAAATTATAACATTTCTCATTGTTCAAAGAATCCGTATATCTTTTTAACTAAGGCAAACTAATTTTTTTTTTTATTCAGGAGGTTTTGTGGCCACTCAGGATTAGAGAAATAAAGGAAGTACTGGGGTATGTATCTCATTTTTACCCAGCATTCCTCAATAAATGATCATAAGTCCTATTTTCTAAGGTGCTATGAATATAAAAGAATATAAGGATGTATATCAGTCCATAAATGTTAATTATTGATTTTGGGGGATGAAAATTCAATATAGAAAAAGTGCATGATTTAATGATAACTGAAAATATACATTATAAACTTCATCTCCATATTTATTGTATGTTGTAATTGAGTATGCCTGGGACAAAGATTGGATGGTGATATGGAAAAATAAAAACTGGTTTGAGAAAGAAAGGAAATGTTTTTGAGGGGAAAAATATATAATATACCTGTCATTTTTACCCCTTTAACATAACTGTGCTTCTGTGTTTCCTTGTCAGAGATGTTAAGTGGGGTGTAGTATTTAAATGAGCATTCACAGGTATCCTGAACAGAATTATTACACAGCTAATTCACTTTTTTTCCTTTTAGGAGCATTTCATTATTTTAGTTTTTAAAAATTTGTAGCATCTCATTGAAATATTATGCAATAGGCCCGTGTATTTTAACTTTATTACTATGTTAGTAAGATAAAATGAAACTTATGGTCATCTTTCCTCATATATTTAAAAATATTTTAAGTTTAAAATGTGGTATTACAGCAAAATGAGCATATGGTCTTACAAATAACCACTTTGGGTATGGGTAAACTTTTCCATTTGGGTAATGTGGTGGAAGGAGGGGAGTGATGGGCTGGGATACCTTGGCCTCAGTTCTCTCACTTTTAATTGACATGGTTAAGTCAGAAGGAGTGGTTTATCAGAATCACCCATTTCTTAGACATGCTGATTACCTTGCAGCCCTGTGCTTGCCTCCCCTTCTCATCAGACACCGATACAGTGGGTCTGGAGTGGGACCTAGGGACCTGCAACATGGTTCTGATGCAGATAGTCTGAAAGTCATATTTTGAAAACTATTGAGGGGAATCATCTACCAAATCTATTTTACCCACATTATTCTATGATAGAAAGAACTTTATCTGACTTACCAAATTTTCACTCATTTCTTTTAAGTCCTTAAGTTGATATTTGCCATTTTGTCTGGAATCACTATTGATTCGTAGATCTAAAATTTTAAAGGTACCATGATAATACTCCATTCTCTGGCCTGTGATGAGGAGGAAAAACAGGAAATTAAGTGGTTTTGGCATAGAGTTCAGGATCTAACTATAATGAGGCTAATGTGGTCTCGAATATGTTGCTGAGATTGTTTTTAATTTAGTTTCATAAAAACAATGATTAATGTTTTACATTAATAACAGCAGCTTATATTTGTTTAATGCCTACTATGAGCCAAGCCCTGTTCTGGGCACTATACATGTATTAATTCCTCACTCCAGCTCTCTAAGATTATAATCACCTCCATTTTAGTGATGAGAAAAGTAAGGCTCAGAGGCAGTAGGTAACTTGCTCTATGTTATTCAAGTGGTGAATGACCTACACATGTTTTATGCTCAGGCGGTCTGGCTCTAGCACTGGAATGTGTAGTTAGCATATCACCCCTTGCTGAGTTGAAATATATAGCATCTTATACTCTCCTTGAAGTAGAAGTAAAGGAACATCCTTATAAATTTTGGTTTGTAATGTGAGAGCCAGACACACTAAGAAATACATGAAAAGAAAGGCAGGGGAAAAACTGAGGTTGAAAGTGAGAACAGTGTGTAACCAGGATGAATTAATCAGAAAGAAAAGAGAACAGAGAACCGTGGAAACTCCTGAGGAATTTGGTAATTTTAGGAGTAAAAGCTGGGGCTCGAGGGCAAGGTAGGCTAGAAAGCTACGAAACAGTTAAGAGGCTGAGAACAGAGCAACCACTAAACAAGCTATCTCCTTCGGGAGCCTGGCTTAGGGAAGGCACATGTGAGGATGGCCCAGCTCTGGACCTAGGGGAGAAACAGGGATCTCAGCATGGTCTGTCTCCTAAATGGGACATCTAGGGGTATGTAATGGTTTTGTGGTTCCTTTTACAATCCATACTGTTACTAGTCCTTTTACTCATGGTACAGGAGTTTTTGTGTAATTGATTTAAATGACCTTAGAATCTTTTGATATTGGTATAAATTATAGGTGAGTTGGGTTGTATACAGGCCCCAGCACTGTGGCCTTAAGCCTTTAAATCTCTTCATAGAGTTTCCACTTCCTCATTAAGTCTGAGGAAGGTGACAACAGGTAAGACCATTCAAGTTAGCGCCTGGACTAGTTGTTTTATCTCATACATCTGGGTCAGAGTCAAGTTGTGGAAATTTGTTAAAAAATGTAAGTGTTCTGCACTCTGTGCAAGAAAGATGCAATACAAGAAGAATTCTAAAATGCATTGTGTGATTATAAATATATCAGGCAATACAAATATCCCTGGATATTATTTAGGAAAGAGTGAATTTTTTTTCTCTAACAACATTGTGTCATATTTATAGTTTACCAGTCACTTCAAAATTCATTATTTCATTGGACATGCACTTTTCTTTTACATCGAAATGTTGGTAGGCAGAAAAATGATGGGTAAAACAGCCAATTTCAGTAATTAACTTATTAGCTAATTTATCACAGCTTTTCACTTGAATAAATAATGAATGACTAGACTTGTTAATTATGATTACTAGTAAATTTCAGACAATTACTATCTTTGATTTTTGTGTAGACTGTCAAAAGAACACTAGATTGTGAGAACTAAGGAGAAAGGAAATTGTCCTGCTTTGCATAGTGCTGTATTTTTGAGTGTCCAGAAAAGCGGTTGTGTATAATAAGCATTCAATAATCATTTGTTGATGAAATAATTAAATAAATAAAAAATATTCAGAATGTGGGCATTTATAGGTAAAAGTACAAAGGTCTTTTTTTTTATGGAATTATGTTTACATATATGCAAGTGAAGCTTTACAGAAAAATGATCTCAAACTGAGCAAAATTCATAATTTTACCTACCGGGAACTAAGAAGTGAGCTAGAAGACCGATGGCCACTGCCACCACAATCAGCAATAGCACAATGAGAAGGGCCACCATCCATGGTTTCAAACGTCGGCTTCGGCTGCCAAATCCTCTTGCTCTGCATAAAGGAAAACTCACCAGTTACTCTCATGTTGTAACGGTTACAGGCTTGCTGGTTCTACTTGACTAAGTGCAAGTTGCTTCAGCCTGCCTTTCCCAGCAAGAAGACATTTGTCTTCAAATTTGGTCAAAGTCATCTTGGTGTGAAAAAGATTAGAATTTGGGAATTCATACTATTGCTTTTGGTTTCTATTTCTAGAGGTAATTGATGGCTCTCTGTGGTGGCCAGTTCTGATTTCTCTCGACTGTGGTCCAAAGTAACACACGCTTGAAAAGGACCCTTCTTTCTTCCTCCAACCCTTTTTTAAAAAAGTCTCTTTTATCTGTCTATCCTTTTAGAGTTTACAAAGTGCTTTGAAATCTGTTATCTCATTTACTTTTTATCTTTTATTTTTTTAACTTGCTGCAGAAGGCAGTGTATCCTTTGGAGGACAAGAGCTAAGGTGTTAGAAGCTAGAAGCAGAAGCTCCATGGGGAGCAACATTACTTAGTCTCTTAAATGGCTTAAAACCTAAAAATTCAAAAGTGAAAGAAAATTTAAATCCTATGTAGTACAGTTTAATGCATTTTCTAGATGAGAAAACAGGGCAAGAGATGAATAAGTGATTTCCCCAATATAATAGAACCGGCAGTAACCTTACATTCATGTGTTGTCACTCCTAGGACACAATTTTTTCTGTGCCAGACTGCGTCTTCATCAATGGCATTTTAATTTTTAAATATATTTGTTATTTGTATATTAATTTAGTCACTCATTAATTCTTCATTTACTTGACCATTCATTTCCTCAGAGAACCTTATCAGTATGTTTCTAAGTCCTTCAGAAGCACAAAAAGAAACAAAGGACAAAAGCTAGGATGAAGGAGTTTTAGGAACTCTAAATTTGTCTGCTTGGCACGTGGCCCACTCCATTTTCAAAGCCATCAATGGTTAATCTCTCTCCTTAAGTCCCTCTCATGTTCTGAATTTCTCTCCAGGTAGAGCCCTATTCTTTTCAAAGGTATCACCTGGTTAGGTTAGGCCTACCAAGGATAATTTCCTCATCTTAAAATCCACTGAGTTAGACCTTAATTGTACTGCAAAATCCCTTCATAGCAGCACCTAGGTTAGTGTTCAAATAACTGAGAGAAGGAATATATACACCAAGTGATGGGAATATGGGGTTCAGTCCTAGAATTTTATCACAATATACAATGACTTTCATAAAAATGAACAGAGACCTATAGCCTTCAAAAAAAAAAAGCATGTGGGATGTAAATCTTCTCTAATAATTGTGAGGGTGGTGGAGAACTGTTTTATTAAAATGGAATTGTATGATAACACACAATTATTAAAAGTCTATGAAATTTTCTTCCAAGCAATATTTCGAGGAAATACAAAGTGAACTATTGGAAATTAAAATGGTAAGAAAGATAAAATTAATCCCTCACCATGACCTAGTTGGCACTGTGCATTCCATGAAATCCAATTTTTCATATCTGTTACAACTTCATTAAGTTTGATTATTCAGTATATTCTTGACCTGATTTTTCCAAAGATGTTGTCAATGAAAACATGGTAATAATTTGAATAGTTTTGTGACTTCGCTTTCTGCAGTCTTGCAGACTGAAACCTGTAACTCTTGAAGAATATATAGAGTAGTGTGAATTATTAATGATCAGAGTTGGGATATCCATGTCCTCAGCAACAAGCTTTAGGCTGAGACTCCCTTACATGTGGGTTCAAAGATGACTTGAATTAACAAAAGGCTCTCCTGCTCTTAGTGGATCTACCTTTTTCTAGAAAGGCCTTCCCTGAAGGCAGCCAATCTGGCTCACTGCCCAGTCAACCACATGCCCTTTATAATTTTACCTACAAGGTCTAATCTTTCCTTTTTCAGGATTATTTTTCGGCTTTCTTATAGATGTTATCATTTTGCAAATGTAGATAAGTGTGATTGTTTTACAAATGCTGATTTAAAGATAGGTTATGTTCCACCCTGGCTGGTGTAGCTCAGTGGATTGAGCGCGGGCTGTGAACCAAAGTGTTGCAGGTTCGATTCCCAGTCAGGGTACATGCTTGGGTTGCAGGCCATGACCCCCAGCAACCGCACATTGTTGTTTCTCTCTCTCTCTCTATCTCCCTCCCTTCCCTCTCTAAAAGTAAATAAATAAAATCTTTTTAAAAAAGATAGGTTATGTTCCCATAATTCTTCATTCATAAAGACAGTTGTTGAAGTTTAAAATATGCTATCTGATTTAAAAACAAATTACTGGTTTTCCAGGCCAACCTAAACATCTATTTAACTCCTAATGTAATTGGACAAAGGTGCTAAATGAATAAATTCCTGGGAGCCATTTGGTGCAGAAAACCATTTCTCTTTTCCAACCTGGAGAATGAACCTAGAGGGAAGTTCTTAGAGAACCAAAGTGCCAAACTCTGCTTTCACCAATGAAAATTATCATTCCCTCTGAGCCACTGAAGTCAACCATTTGTTATAGAAAAGCATCCTATTGTGGGGGCCTAATATATGAATATGTGTCTGGATGCCCTGTAATTACTTTAGAATGATCATTTCATACTAAAATTGATAAGAATAAGAGCTACCATTAATAATGGAATTGTTAACTTTGTAGGAGTTGTTGCTATACTATAACATTTCATCTTCCAAAACTCTCACCAGGAGGATTATTTACCTTCATTTTACAGGCAACAACTTGTTCAATTCACACAGTCATCATGTGGAATTAGAACTTAATTTTGGCCACTAGCACTCAAAGCCCATTTTTCTCTGTGATATCAAACTTCCTTTAGAGAGTAATTTATTTTTTATTTTTTAGAACAAGCTTCCTGTTAATCCAAAGGAATAATGTATGAAATTTCAAACAGCATAAAAAACAAGTGAATAGATACCCAGAAGAGGGGTTGCAGATTATATGGGAATTCTATTCTTAATTTTTTTTGAGGAAACTCCATACTATTTTCCATGGTGGCTGTACCAGTTTACATTCCCACCAGCAATGAATAAGGATTTCTTTTTCTCCACAACTTCTCCAACACTTGTTATCATTTGTGTTGTTGATAATAGCCATCGTTAGGTGGTATCTCATTGTAGTTTTGATTTCCATGTTCCTAATGCTAGTGAAGGTAGCATCTACCCAGAATATTTGAAAACATTTATTTGCAAAGATATATGTGCCCTCATGATCATTGCAGCCCTGTTCATTGGCCAAGACATGGAAGCAATGGAAGTGTCCTTCTATAGATGATTGGATAGATAAGATGTGGTGCATATATACAATGAAACACTACTAGCCATAAGAAGAGATGAAATACTGTCAGTTTCAACAACATGAATGGACCCTGCTAAATGAATGAGTCAGACAGAAAAAGTTAAGAACCATATGACTTCACTGATATGTGTGATATAAAAATGAAAGCAACAAATGAATAAATAAAAAAAACAAAAACAAAAACTCATAGTCTCAACAATAGTATGGTAGTTATGAGAGGGAAGGAGATGTAGTGGGTAGTAAAAGGGTGAAAGGAGTCAAAAATATAGTGAGGGAAAAAGACTTGAATTTGGGTGGTAAACACCCAATGCAATATACAGGTGATGTACTATAGAATTGTATAGTCAAAAAAAAGAATTATACACTTGCAAACTATATAATTTGATTAATCAATATTATCCCAATAAATTTAAGAAAAATCAAAATAAAAAAAGCAAGTGTGCCCTGGCTGGTGTAGCTCGGTGGATTGAGTGCTGGCCTTTGAACCAAAAGGTCACTGGTTTTGTTCCGTTAGGGCTCATGCCTGGGTTGCAGGCCAGGTACCTGGTGGGGGGTGCACAAGAGGCAACTACACATTGATGTTTCTCTCCCTCTACTTCTCCCTCCCTTTCCCTCTCTCTAAAAATAAATAAATAAAGTCTTTTTAAAAAAGCAAGTGGAGGGTTTTGTGAAGTGAAGGTTATTTTACTCATCAGAGACTACCCATCTTCGTTGTGGGTCTCGAATTTGTTTCCACTTTCACATACCCTTCTTTTCCACTGGTTTTAAATTTTCATAAATTTTCAAAAAGTTAGGATTCTCTTCTCCCCCCTCCTAAGTCCCTTGGGATTTCCTGATAATAGGGAGGTCTTTTGTTCTCATGAGGTAACTCTTGTGGGGACCCCAAATAGATTCAGGATGGGTACTAGCCACCAAAAAAACTAAGCCATGGTTAGAAACTTTGAATTTTTCAGCTCCAACTCTCACCCCTTATTTTTGGGAAGAGGAGAAGGGCTGAAGATTGAGTTAATAATTGATCACACCTATGTGATGAAGCCTCTATAAAAATCCCAATAGTATCGGGTTCTGGGAGCTTTTGGGTTGGTGAATACATCTATATATTGGGAGGGGGTGTGCAATCCAGCTCCTCAAGGACAGTATTTCCTGTATTCAAGACCATTCTGGACCTCTGTGTGTTATTCTGTCACCTGGCTGTTCATTTATATCCTTTAACATTCTTTGTAGTTATCTGGTAATCTATCATAGTAGGTAAACTGTTTTCTTGAGTTCTGTGAGCTGCTCTAGCAAATTAATCAAGTCTGGGGAGGACATTGTGGGAAACTCCGATCTATAGCCAGTTGTCAGCAGTACAGATAACAGCCTGGACTCTCTACTGGCATCTGAAGTGGGCCAAGGGCAGTCTTATGGGACGGAGACCTTAACCTATGGGATCCATGCTAACTCTGGTTAGTGTCAGAATTGAACTGAATTATGGGACAGCTGGTGCTGGAGAACTCCTTGGGGAAACCCCCCACACAGGTGGTGTCAGGAGTGCTGTGAGCGTGGTAGTTAGTGTGAAAGTAAAGAAAAACACAGAGTTTTTCTGAAATAAAGATTAAAAAATGTCTTTAAATCTTCACCTGCCTAGACAAATCCGTAGACATCCTGTGTTGCAGATGGCCCTGCCTTTTAGGTAGGGTATGGTTTGGCTACATTCCCTGCCTGTAACACTTTAACACATATCTTGAAAAATTTATGAGGCCCCTCTGAATTTCAATTTTCCCACATGACAGTAAACAGTGACAGTAAATACTACCCAGAGGGAGGCAATGAAGTGAGAAAGGAAGGACTTGAACGCATATCAAAATCTCTGGGTCAGGATTTTTCTTATGGGTTATCTCATGTGATTGTCACTGCAGCTTGTGGAGTACTGAGTAACTAGCAATAATAATCTTTTACTCAAATTTTAAATTAAAAGCCAAAGTTATTTTTTCTTGAAAATTATCAAAAGACCACCACAACAAAAGAAAAATATCTTAACAGTTAAGCTCTGTTTCCAGGCTGCCTCAAATCCCAAATCTTTCACTTCATTAGCCTGTGATGATGCAGTAGTGCTAAGTACTTTTTCATTTATAAAATGAAGATAAAAATAGTACATAATCATAGGATTATTACAAGAATTAAATGAGCAGTTATAATGTATCACATATATAGCACATAGTAAGCACTATGAGTTTGCTGAAAACTAGTCAAAGAGTAAAGTTTAATTGATAATTTATACAGTTTAGTAATTAGTAAAAAACCTGAAGGTTTTACTTCGCTGTTTTGATTTCAACTCTGGGGTCAGAGTTTCTGACTATGTTAGAGAATGGACTTAGAAAATTAACAAGTTGATTAAAATGAGTGTTCAGAATGAAATTAGAATATGAAACATGAATGTTTGTAAAGACTTTCCCAGGACTATCTTCTTCTCTAAAGGATGATAATAGAGAGGAGAAACCTAATTTTTACATTCATTAAGCAATGCCAAAAATAATAAACTATAGGAAAAGGGAGAGATGCAGACTTCTGGGCAAAGGACAACAGTCTCAGATGAAGAAGTCACTTGGTATTTTATCTTTTATGAGAGAAATAACTGAGATTTTAAGTGAGTGATTCACCCAGTTAATACATTTCTATGGAAGGTAGGGGGATGGCTATTGCTCAAGACAAATGCAAATGGATATTCACAGCAAGGTCCAAAAGCTGAAGACATCTCTGAGCTGTAGAGAAGAGGATCACTAAACCCACAGAGAAGAGATCTAAGGTTCAATATGGCAAAAACAGCAAAGGTTAAAATCAAGTATATTTTGACAAGGGTTATGTGTGGTGTATTTTGTGAACAGAGAAGTAGGAATGGTGAGGATGATGGCAGAATGTGTTGTAGAATTAGTAGGTGAGACATAGGATGTCTTAGCACTGGTTTCCCCCTCTCTCTAGAAGTAGAGTATTCCTACGGAAGCTTTTGTAAGCTGCAATGGTGTAAAATAAAGAAGCACTTATTAATTTATAATAAAACATTTTGAGCACTCCCAGACCTCCAAAATAACCTATAAAATTATACCAAATGACACATAAAACCTGAACTAACACTAACACGTAGTAAGGCAGGAATGATGATGATAAATACACAGCCTGCGTGAAGTATGTTGAGCTTGATGGTGTCACTCTTGCTGCTTGGGGTGCAGACTGCCTCTGTCATGGCTCACTGCAATTCAAACACTGAATGTTTTTGCTTTTCACCTTTTAAAAAATTTTTTGTAAAAGCGAAAATCCTCTTTGGGTTTCTTTCAGTTAACAAAAACAGGTACTAATGTAGATCTTTTGTAAAAGTGAAGTGGCATAACATAAACTTTTGAAAGCTGGGGGAATATCGGTAATTATAAGTATTTGTTTTGCCTCAATCCTTAAATTTACCTGTTAGTATGAACTTCCACCTCCCGCAAATCCTCTAAACCCTGGATTAATGTTCCTTGAATTTATCTTAAAGGAACTATAAACATTTGGTATTCCCTACTGTCTGCCCCTTTTCTGTACCAACAAATGTCATGGGTGTCCTTAATAATAGCATTGGTTTCCAATATTATTCTGTAATTTGCTTCCCTAAAACTGAAAACATTCTAATAAACACAAATGTTCATTAGAAAGGACGACTTTTCATGTCTATAATCATGAGACTTTATATTTTTAAAAGAGTAATTTGGGGAGTGTGAAATCTGAAAGGTTGAAACTACTCCTTTACAACTTCATAATTTCCATAAATACTGCATATGCATTTTCAAAAATCAATGAATTTTAGTAAGCAAAACATTAATGCTGGTCATTTACATTTGTTTACTCATTTGTTTACTAAATATTTATAGAGTGCCAATTATATGTGAGACATTCTAGACCCTTTCTAAAGATATCAGAGACACTTGGACAAATACTATGTGCTCACTAAGGAGCTGAACTTTTCCAGGATGAACACTTGCAAGAGTCCAGGAAGCCTGGGCTTAAGTTGTGCATTGCGACTCTCTGATTCTGTCATCACACAGCTCTGTGGACCTGGCAGGTCCCTTCACTTCTGGTTCCCTCAGACTTCTCACTTAAAATTGGGAGTTAACGATACCTGTTCTACTGATCTCACGAGGGTGTCCTGGCTATTAAATGAAACAACACAAATAAATATGTTTCAAAAATGGCATAAACCTAACTAATGGTGAAGTATTATTGTCATCATGGAGGCTTAAAATCTCTATTTTATTTGTATATAAAATTATGTCAAGAAATTTTTTTCATTTTCCTTTGCATGTAGCAAACCCCACTTGAAAAACAAAAACCTTGAAATAAATCACAGTTTTCTTTTTTTTCTAATTTTGAATAGAAAACATTTTTAGAGAATGAACATGTTTTCCCCAATCTGGATCTCCTGGGTTTTTTTTCTCTCCTCAAGGTCCCTACATTTCTGTGATGAAGGCAGGTGTCTCCAGAGCTGTTGACCACCCAGTCTGCATTACTTCCCACAGACTGTCTTTAAGGTACAAGAAAAAGCAGCTGAAGGGGAAGTGCCATGAAGAAGCTACATTTAGTCCGATTGCTAACAGCCTTTTTAAAAATAATGAACACTGTTCATCTCCCCACCAAATCAGAGTCAATCAGGATGCAATGTAATATAGTTTTCATTAACTTCTAAGATCCCAGCTATTAAAATTGGCAACATGAAATAATGCTAACAACGATCTTTTTAATATAAAATATTGATTTTAAATATAGATAGTAATCCATCTGCTATAATAATTCCAGAAATCTCACAAAATCCAATACAGATTGAATTCACTGAGGACACCTCCCAAGAAGTTGCCCAATACACTAGAACTAGCCATTGACAGACAGTAGAACAAACAAGCCACTTACAAAACAAAACTGAACTTACCGATACATCATCTACAGGAGAAAAACTATGATCTTGGAAGCATGCGCCCACTGAACTTGTCTTTCTAATCAACTATCATCTCTAGATATATTAAAGTTCTACAGCTAGAAGAAATAAGGAAACAAATTACAAGTAGTTGAAATGAAACTAGTTCGACAAGTCTGGACAGAAAAACCTCAACCTATAGAATAGCTCAAAGAAAACAGCTCAGACATAGCATAGTTCCAACAAGAAAGCAATAACCTCTTCTAGTATTGACTAATTTCATCAAAGGAGAAAAAACTGGTTGCAAGGACTTGCATGAGAAATACCTAAGGAATGCACTAGGATTAAGAGTTTAAAGAAGATTATTGGTAGGTATACAGATATCTTAAAGAAGCCTTCACATAAAAGTTCTGAATAAAATCAACCAGATATCCTTAAAATCTATATTCACTCAAGAGATGCTCTTTAAATTTTTTTGTTGTAAAACAACTACCTCCATGTATCACAGGGGTATGAGAATTTATTAATATATATTACTTTTCTTCTAAAAATACCTATTTCTGAGAGAACATATAGATACATTTATATTAAATCAAATTTTTCCCAAAATGACAATGTAATAAATATATATATTATAACTCACATTTATGTTATACACATTACATGTATATTATATGGCTCTCTATATATGGAGACAAAATAAAGAGAACAAAAAGACATCCGAGGAAGAAATAATATTTTCAATTAGACAAATAACATAAGTACCTGCTTCTTGTGAATATTGAAACATTAGTAATGAAATTGAAGCTCTGTTTAATCTTGTCCTAAAATGGTCCATCTTTTTATAAAGCATAAAAAGTATTTACACACATACATTTATATCTATAAAAACACATGGATATTAATTGAACAGTATCATATTGCACATATTTTTGCAGCTTTTTTACTTAATATTTTTATTTTTATTTAAATTTTTTTTATTGTTCATGTACAATTGTCTCCATTTTCCCACCACCACTTGACCCCCACCTCCCACCCTCAATCCTTTTTGCCTTTGGCTTTGTCCATGGGTCTTTTATACATGTTCCTTGATAACCCTTTCCCTTCATTCCCCCATTATCTCCCTCCCCCCACCCCTCTGGTTACTGTCAGTTTGTTCTTTTTTATTTTTTAATTTTTTTATTTTTATTACTTTATTGTTTAATTACAGTTGTCTGCATTACCCCCCACTGCTCCCCCACCCCAGCCAATCCTACCTCCCTCCCTTGCTTCCACCCACGTCCATGGACAAACCACCCCCTTGGTTTTGTCCATGTGTCCTTTATAGTAGCTCCTGAAAACTCTTCCTGACACTGTCCTCTCCTCCCTCCCCTCTGGCTATTGTTAGATTGTTCTTAATTTCAATGTCTCTTGTTATATTTTGCTTCCTTGTTTGTTTTGTTGATTATGTTCCAGTTAAAGGTGAGGTTATATGGTATTTGTCTTTCACTGCCTTGCCTACTTCACTTAGCACAACATTCTCTAGTTCCATCCATGTTGTCATGAAGGGTAGGAGCTCCTTCTTTCTTTCTGCTGTATAGTATTCCATTGTGTAAATGTACCACAGTTTTTTGATCCACTCATTTACTGATGGGTATGTAGGTTGCTTCTAGCACTTGACTATTGTAAATTGTAATGCTATGAACATTGGGATACATAGGTTCTTTTGTGTTTCAGGATTCTTAGGGTATAATCTTATTTTGAAGATCTTTCTATGTTAGGAAATACAGTTCTACCTTATTCTTTTGACAGCCAGATGAAGTATGAATGTACTATTCAGATTTGATTATAATTTTATAACTTACCCATTGTACCCATTTAAAGGGAAACTGTACTTTAAATAAGTATTTTCAGCAGTTATTGCTTCTAACACTTAAGGAAAGTACATTTGAAATAATGTTTATACTGCATAGTGCTTTAAGTGGATAAACTCTTCAGAATCAGAGTACCAGAGTTCAAATCTTAGCCATCTGTAATATACAAATAGTAGTGACTAGAGGACCCAAATAAATAAAATCATCAACAAAAGAGGAAAAATTACAACCAATACCACAGAAATACAAAGAATTGTAAGAAATTACTATGCACAAGTATATGCCAAGAAATCTGATAACCTGGGTGAAATGAAAAAATTTCTAGAACTGTATAATACTCCCAAACTGAATCAAGAAGAAGCAGCCTGAATAGACTGATAACAACTAGTGAAATTGAAGCAGTAATCAAAAAACTCTCAGCACATAAAAGCCCTGGACCAGATGGCTTCACAGGTGAATTTTACCAAACATTTAGGGAAGTGCTGACTCCTATCCTTCTTGAACTGCTCCAAAAATTTCAAGTATAGGGAAGACTCCAAAACTCTTTTTATGAAGCCAGTGTTATCCTAATTAAAAAACCATGTAAAGACACAACAAAGAAAGAAAACTACAGGCCGATATCAGTATGAACACAGATGCTAAAATCCTCAAAAAAATATTGGCAACCTAGATCTAGCAATATATTAAAAAGATCATATACCATGATCAACTGGAATTCATCCCAGGGATGCAAGCATGGTATAATATTTGTAAATCAATAAATGTAAAGCATCGTATAAACAAAATGAAAGACAAAAGTCACATGATCATACTAAATAGATGCTGAAAAAATTTGATAAACTAAAGCAGCCATTTATGACAAAAACACTCAGCAAAGTGGGAGTAGAGGGTGCATACTTCAACATAATAAAGGCCATATATTGAGAAACCTACAGCTAACATTTTGCTCAATAGGCAAAAACTAAAAGCTTTCCCCTTAAGATTAGGATCAAGACAAATGTGTTTGTTTTCACCACCTTTATTCAACATAGTTTTGGAAGTTCTAGTCACAGTGACCTGATAAGAAAAAGAAATAAAAGGTATCCATATTGGAAAGGAGGAAGTAAAACTGTCATTATTTGAAGATAACATGATAATGTACACAGAAAACCCTACAGGTTCCACCAAATACTATTCGACCTAATAAGTGAATTTGGAAAAACAGTGGGATACAAAGTCAATTCGTGTGAAATTGAAGGCATTTTTGTACACAAACAATGAAATATCAGAAACAGGAACTAGGGGGAAAAGTCCCATTTACTAAAGCAACAAAAAATTAAGTGCCTAGGAATAAACTTAACCAAGGAAGTAAAAGACCTGTACTCAGAAAACTACAAAACACTAAAGAAAGAAATTAAGGAAGACACAAATAAATGGAAGCATGTACTATGTTCATGGTTTGGGAGAATTAATATAATTAAAATGTCCATATTACCCAAAGCAGTTTATAGATTCAATACAATCCCTATTAAAATATTAATGATACATTTTACAGATTTAGATAGAACAAATAGCACAAAAATTTATATGGAATGAAAAACAACCCTGAATAGCCTCAGCAATTTTGAGAAAGAAGAACAAAGTAGGAGGGATCACAATGCATCAAACTATATTACAAGGCCACTGTAATCAAAACAGCTTAGACTGGCATAAGAACAGACACATAGATCTGAGAATACAGAACCCAGAAATAAACCCAAATCTCTATGGTCAATTAATACTTGACAGAGGTGGCAGGAACATAAAATGGAGTAAAAAATAGCCTCTTCAATAAATGGTGTTGGGAGATCTGGACAAGTACTTGTTAAAAAATGTAAGTAGACCACCAGCTTACACCATACACCAGAATAAACTCAAGATGGATAAAAGACTTAAATATAAGTCATGACACCATAAAAGTCCTAGGGGAACACAGGCGGTAAAATTTCAGATATCCCATGCCGCAATATTTTTGCCAAAGCATCCTCCAGGGCAAGGGAAATGAAGGACAAAATAAAGAAATGGGACTACATCAAATTAAAAACTTCTGCATGGCTAAAGAAAACATCAGCAAAATGAAAAGGGAACCACCTGTATGGGAAAACACATTTACCAATGATACCTCAGACACAGGTTTGATCTCCAAAATATATAAATAATTCATACGACTCAATACCAGGAAGACAAAAATCCAATTTAAAAGTGGGCAAAGGCCCTGGAATAGATACTTCTCCAAGGAAGATATACAGAGGACTCATAGACATATGAAAGGATGCTCAGCATCACTAGTTATCAGAGAAATGAAAATTAAAACCACAATCAGATACTACCTCACACACATCAGAATGGCTGTCATTAACAAATCAAGAAACAAGTTCTGGTGAGGCTGTGGAGAAAAGGGAACCCTAGTACACTGTTGGTAGGAATGCAGAATGGTGCAGCATCTCTGGAAAATAGTATGGTATTTCCTCAAAAAACTAAAAATGAAACTGCCTTTTGACCCAGTGATCCCACAGCTGGGATTATACCCTAAGAATCTTGAAATGCCAATTCAAAAGAACTTATGTATCCCAATGTTCATAGCAGCACAATTTATAATAGTCAAGTGATGGAAACAGCCTAAGCATCCATCAGTAAATGAGTGGACATTTACATAAGAAAAACTGTGGTACATCTACATAATGGAATACTACACAGCAGAAAGAAAAAAGGAACTCCTACTCTTTGTGACAGCAGGGATGGAACTGGAGAGTATTATGCTAAGTGAAATAAGCCAGGTGGTCAAAGACAAATACCATATGATCTCACCTGTAGGAGGCACATAATGAACAAAACAAACAAGTGAGCAAAATAGAACCAGAAGCATGGAAAGAGGGAACAGACTGACAATGACCAGAGAGGAGGGGGAGGGGGATAAGGGGGACAAAAAGGGGAAGGGTCAAGTCAAAGAACATGTATGTATGACCCATGGACATGCACAACAAAGTGGGGATTGACTGTGGGAGTGTGGGGATGGGGATGGGGCAGGGGAGAGCAACAGGGAAAAATTGGAACAACTGTAATAGAATAACAATCAAATAACAAATAAATAAGTAAGTAAGTAAATAAATAAATAAATAAATAATAGTGACTACCTTGTAGGGCTTTTTGAAATGTAAATGTGTTAACATATGTAAAATGCTTAGCTTAGCGGCCTGTGCAGTGGAAGCACTACAGAAATTTAGGTAATGTTTTTAGGACTGCTTAATTTATATGCATATATTTTCTTAGCTACTGTTTTTAACAGAGAAACCCTTAGTGAAGCTCCTTTGACTGAACTAATGAGGAAGGAACACACATATCTACCTTCTTCCCTTCCTTTTCTTCCCTTTCTCCTCCCTTCCATCTTTTTCCTCCTTTTTTTCCCTGACACAGAGCTTCATGGAATATTGAAAAAAGACATAGATTTAGAATGAAATTCTGACTTCGGATAGGGGAACTTGCACAAGCTACTTCAACCCTTTGAGCAAGTTTCCTCCTGTATGAATGAGCTAATGCCATTTGTGAGCAGGACTTTTGTGAGAATGAAATGACATAATGTATTTGACACCGCCTAGCACATGGTCTGGTCCTAAATGGCAGCTTCCACTGCAGGTGGCAAAAGGCCTGGTTCCTTTCCAAAGCTCCGTCTTTAGAGGGAATTATAGCCGTCCGTAAATCCTGGCTCCCCACACCACTGCTACTTGGCACTTCTGCCCCTTAGCTTCCTCCTCTGTACATGGAATTAATAATAGTTTTCCAGGCTATTGTAAGAATTAAGTGAACATGTACATATTAAATGCTACCCATGCTGTGTGGTACATGTAAGAACTGAATTGTGAATGGTGTTAGAATAAAATCGTGACTGCACTGAATGTCAGCATGGCAGCACATGGCAGAAAGTTGGCCTAGAATGTATCTAATGCCCCTGATGTCTCTGTCTTCTTAGCTTTCTGGTCTTTGTTTACAGGAGGGAAAAGGATTAAATCACTGAATATGAAGGTAAATTCAAGAATTGGTGGTGAAGATTTAATGAGCCATTGGCTAACAGAAGGCAATATGGCATAGCAAATATGAAATATACAACTCTGAAACAAATAAAACTGGAACCAAATTTCTAACCATCACTAACTATAGCTCTGAGTAAGTTAACTAAGTATACTTTCTTAGTACACTTTCTAAGTATACTTTCTAAGTTCCTAGAAAGTATAGCTTAGAGCTATAGCTTAGAGCTATACTTTCTATCATTTTCCTCCTTTGATAATAGTAATGTATATGAAAATCAAATGAGATTACCTCAAAGGGGCTATACTGAGCAAAAGAATCTAGATTCAAAATGCTACATATTGCATGATTCTATTAATATGATATTCTAGAATAGGCACAGCTTATAAGGACAAAAACAGATCAGAGCTGCCAGAGTCTAATGGCAGAAGGGAGGCATTCACTACAAGAAATGAAGAAAATGTTATTTTGTGGTGGTGGCGATAGGCTGTATGTGTTTGTCAAAACTCATAAAACTTTACTAAAAAGGGTGAATCTTACTGATTGTAAATTATGTCATATGCATAGTCAAAATAGAAAAACAAATGAAATTATAATAATTGCAAATAAATGGTACTTGTCAACTTTCAGACATTGTCATGTAGTAAAGGAACAAGTGAAAAGTGTCACCTAGCTAAGGAACCATGGCACATAGCAGCTGAGATTCCACTGTATTGTATTTATTCCAGAGAAGCCTACTATGGTAAATATCATGCCATTAAGTAATGCATTAAACAGATATTTGTTCTGTTCCTCTGATGTACTAGGGTATATTTTAGGTACATGGAGATTAGAGTAGTTAAAAAAAAGACAATCATTGAAATTTTGTCTTTATATATATTGTCAGTTCCTTTACTTCTGTTTCACTTTATACTTGCTCAATGAAAAGATAACCTTGAATAAATCTGAATTTCTATGATTCTTTGCCTGTATGCTTGTGCAGATAAACAGACCTGTAGAAAACTACACAAACTGATTGATCTAATTTTAAATTCCCGTTTTTGATCCCAAAGTAGCTCCAAATGCTGCAGGCAATCATTTTATAGGTTTCCAGGCCATTGACTTTCCCACACTCCTGGACAATTCTCACCATTGTTCTTTCTTCCACCCTTTTAGCTACTCTTCCACTCTCTCACTCTTAGCCAATGACCTTTCTTCATACATAATGTATTAGGTTCCTGAGGCTGCTATAACAAATTACCATAAACCTAGGGGCTTATAGTAAGACAAGGTGTAAGCAGTATTACACTCCTTCCAAAGTCTCCTTTGTCTCTTCTGCTTCTGGTGGCTCCAGGAGTTCCTTGGCTTGTATCTGCACACTCCAGTCTCTGCCTCAATCTTGACATGGTGGCTGTCTGTTCTCTCCTCTCTGTGTTCCCTCACATTCACATTGTTCCGCAACCATCACCATCATTCATCTCCAGAACGTCTTCATCTCCCCAAATTAGGACTCTGTACCCATTATACATTAACTCCCAATTACCCCTTTCTTCAGTCCCTGGAAACCACCATTCTACTCTCTGGTCCTATAATTTGACTAGCCTAGGTACTTTATACAATAAATTTTATGGTCCTGGTTTATTTCACTTATCATAATGTCCTCAAGGTTCATCCATGTTGTAGCACATGCCAGAATTTCTTTCTTTTTTACAGCAGAATAACATTGCGTTGTATGAATACACACATTTTGTTCATCCATTGATCTGTTGATTGCTTCTTCAATTGCTTCCACCTTTTGGCTATTGAGAATAATGCTTCTGTGAATGTTTGTCCCTGCTTTCAATTCTTTTGGTTAGATACCCAGAAGTGGAATTATTGTTTCATATGGTATCGTTATGCTTAATGTTTGGAGGAGCCACCTGTATGGACTAAATGTTTTTCCTCAAAGTTTATATGTTGAAATCCTAACCTTCAATGTGATGGTATTAGAGCACCCTCAATGTGATATTGGAAGATGATCAGGTCATGAGAGTGACCCTATTGAAAGAGATCCCAGAGAGCTCTCTTGTTGCTTCTTCCAGGTGTGATCACAGCAAGAAGATGGCCATCTGTAAACCAAGAAGCAGGTTCTCACCAGACACCAAATCTGCATGCACCTGGATCTTGATCATCCCAGACTACATAATGTGAGTATTTTAAATATGACTACATATTTTTTGTTGTTTAAGCCACCCAGTCCATGGTGTTTTTGTTATGGCAGCCAGAATGGGCTAAGGCACTCCATACCACTTCCAAAGCAGTTATACCATCTTACATTTCTGACAGCAATAAATATACATGGTTGAATTTTCTGCACATCTTTGCCAATACTTATTTTCAGGGTATTTTTTCCTATCCTAATGGCTATGAAATGGTATTTCATTGTAGTTTTGGTGTGCATTTGTGTAATGATTAGTGATGTTGAGCATCATATCATATGCTTACTGTCATTTGTATATCTTCTTTGGAGAAAGATCTATTCAAATACTTTGGTCATTTATAAATTTGGGTGTTTGTTTTTTAGTTGTTGAGTTGCAAAAGTTCTTTAGATATTCTGGCTATCAATTCCTTATCAGATATATGATTTAAAAATATTCTCTTTCATTCCATGGGTTGCTTTTCACTCTGTTGATAATGTCCCCTACTGCCGAAACGTTTTCAACTTTGATGAAATCCAATTTATCTCTTTTTCTTTTGTTGTCTCTCATTTTGCCAAAACCAAGAAATAATTGCCAAATTCAATATTATGAATGTTGTCCCCTATATTTTCTAATCTACTGCCACAGATCCAAATATCACTGGTATGAATTTTACCCACAAATCTTTGAATACGTTTGTAATTTTTCTTCTGTGTTAAATGTCTGGCTCCTGGAGTAGTTCTATATGAATCTGTTTCTGACACCTCAAATTCAATATACTAATATCAAATACTGTTCTTTAATTCCCTTCTATCCATTTCGGTGTCTCCCCTGTCCATTGACTTATCATGACCTACATTGATTATTTTTACATTTTCCCTCCATTTTACACAAGATCTATACCCCAGCTCTTTTCTTATTTCTATTAAACTGGGTCACAAAATATAATGAATGCCTTCCTAAAACAATGAATTAGAGAAGTTGTTTGAGGTGGAAATGGATGAAGCCATGGAACCATTTGTTCTAACTGAATTGTATGCTGAAGCTAAATACATGAAAGAAATCACACTGGAGTAGTTCTGGTTGAAGTGAGCAGAGCATACCTAGAATCCCACTTGCTAGCATCTCTGTATCTCCTGAGAATTGTTTTTTTATGAAAGCTATTGTCCTGGAGGTTTAGGAGGAGACTGTTTATTCAGCTCCCTGAAAAAGAAAGAGCGTGGCTTGGATACTGAGCTAGGAATATCATGGGCATAACTCCCATACTGTCCACACTTTTAATTAAAGAAGAAGAAGGAGGAGGAGGGAGAGAAAAAGGAGGAGGAGGAGAGTGTATTAATGCACTTATTTTAATCAAAAATGATCATGCAGTTAGTTACAAGTGTAAGTTTTACAGTATAAGAATCTATTTAAATCAAATGATTAAGGTACTAAATCTTTTTATTGCCTGCAATCCTGAAAGATGAAATCTATGTTGGTTATCTTGCATAGAATGTGAGATTAATTCTTTACTACTTACTCTAATAACCTTGAGAAATTTATTTAAACTGAGCAAAACCTTCTCCATCCTTTAACAATTAAATAGAGGTGGGTCATTGATTCTGAAGTCTGTGAAGACTGGCAGCGTTACTTAATGTGTTTTCCTTCTGCTATTCTCAGAGCTAAACCCATGTCAAGTGAAAAATACCCATGTTCATGATTTTTTGTTTGCACTTGAAATTTTATGGGAAAATTAAAACTTTTCCAGCTAATGTAATCTGAAGAAAGTGTACTGTAATATAATTTGAAATTCACTTGTGCATGATACAGAAAATTATAGAATTTGGAGGTCATGGGACATTAAATATATTTTCCCATTCTATGGATATTTACCTAACAGAAGTAGTGACTAGTCAGATGCATGTTTTATTTTTTTGCCTTACAGTTGATGCTCTTTATGGTTGGCTTAACAATCTGTTTCTTATCCTGAGTCACAAAGACAATCGTATGTATATATGATCTATATAATATATAAAAATATTCTTTTTTTCCTTCTTACTTGTGTCTCTAATTTATTTCTGGAGTCTACCTTTGTGCATAGTTTTAGGCAGGGATACACAGCTGTGAGAATGGTGGAAATGCACCTCTCAGCTCTCCAGCTCTGGAGAATGTCATTGATATACGGCCCCAGCTGTGGTGCTCTGAGTTCACCACTGCACTCACACTGTAGCTCTGCTTCCTCCAGGCTTCTCCCAGGCCATGGTCAAGCATGGCAGGGTTGTTAAAGCAATCTTATGCCTGGGAGAGCTGGGACTCCTCTGGTGGGTGACTTTGACTTGAGGACTCCCCAGAGGCCTGACCAAATTTTCTTGAAACGACACTGCCATGTGAGAGTTTCCCTATCTGATTCTTCTTCCTCTCCTGCTTACTGCACAGGGGTCAGACATGAACTGCCTTCTGAAGGGTATTTTTGACTCTTCTAGCATATGTTCCATTCTTCACTGAAATTTCTTCCAGGATCTCTCTTTTACCTCAAATCCCATCTTGTGGTCTTACTGAGCAGTCCAAGAAAATTGAGGGCCGACTAACTTACTTCACTGTCCGTTGGGTAAAGAGGACACCAGTGTAAGAGGCATGTGGAGCACAGATAATCCCTGTCATAAGGTAGTAGCTGACTGACTAAAGATTTCACCAGCAGTGACCTGCAAAAACTTTCTGGTAGAGCAGACACCACTGCAAGTACAGTGGTCTGAGTCACTGAAAAAGGAGAAGGAAAAGTGCTTACAAATACAGTAGAGCTGGCTGGTTCCTGCCAACATGCCCTGTTGCATAGGGATAAGGAGAAACTGAGGCTTATTTGCAATCAGTTGAAGGTTAAAAAGAGGCCCTAATCTCCTACAGAGGAAGAGTAGACACAGCTAAGCATCTGGCTGAAAATTTGATAGAATGCTTAGTCAAAGCAGATCTGCTATGCTTAGATCAGAGCTATGGTTGGGAAAACCTAAGACTTTGAGGTGTAAGGTGGAGACAAGTGGATGGATGTCATGAGGATATTGGTTCTGAACCCTCAGAACTTGCAGAAGTAGTCCCTTATTCTTTAGTGAGAGCCAGCCCTTTCTCCCTTGCTGAAAGATGCTGCAAAGCCCTTTCTCCTGCAAGAGAACAGGTGCCTCCACAAGAGATATTCCCACCTCTTCAATTGACAACAAGACCAATAAGTCAGCTAGGAATGGACAGTACATGCTAGCAGCAAGGGGGCAAGAAGACTATGCACAGAAAATGCTATACAAATTAGTGAGTATGTGTCTACAGAAGAACACTCCTGTTTCTGACATTGGCTTTTGAGGATGCTTGATGAAGGAGGGCTGAATGGAAGATATTTGAATAAATAAAAATTCATTGACTTTCTCTATATATGGTATTTCACACACTGGCAAGGACCCAAGGAGATGAAGCAAACTTGCTTCTAGGGTGACTCTTAGCCTGAGGAAGCAATAGCCAAGGCTGAGTGAAGCAGAAATGCCCTATCTGTCCGGGTACAGAGTGGAGAAAGAAATACAGAGGCTGAGGCACATAGAACTGATAAGTTGTGTGAAACTGGAAGACTGACCCTTCAGGGGTATGTTCTGTGGGGTGGCCCAGAGCATAACTAAGAAGTTCAATGTTGGCTCTTCCCTGTGGGTGAAGGCTGACCACAGGAAGAGCAGCTACAGAGCTAGGTTCTTCAAGTGAAGCTGCACTGGGAGGAAACAGCACTGGCCCTGGAGGTCTGGAGGAGCAAGGGTAGGAAGAGAATACATGAAAGTAGCTTATTAGTTATCACCTTTTCTAGAAATTCTTCTCCTTAGTAGGCATCTGCCTTGATACTTCCAAAATTTCTGATCTGGATTGCTGTGACTGGTTTCTGATATGAAAAGCAAGAGAACATTATCTCAAGGCAATATCAGGAAAGGCAGGGTACTGGGAGGACAAGAGAGTAAAACTTAGCATTTCTTTTAAGTGTTCCTATTCTACTCCAGGCTTCAGCTGCCCACCCTCCTTGCATAGTCCAGTTCAGGAAAGCACAGTCTCCTAGTCTCTCACTTCTGTTATAATTTTCTGGCCTGGAATTCATGTTTCTTCTATAGTTTATCTTATTGGTTTTATTTGGAGGGAGCAACTATCCTATGTGCATATATGCATATATATATATGTGTGTGTGCATATAAAATGATGCCTTTTTTAAAAAAAAGTGGGTAAACTCTTTCTAAGTGTATGGATTGTTTATGTTTTTATAAACAGAGAGAACAACATGAAAGGATATATAAAACTTTAAACTTTGATGAACTTAGGAGAAAATTGGGAGAGATTACCAGATTTTTCTTTGTATTAGTCTACATTGGAACACAGTTCATGTAAATTATAGCTTGAAATGATGACAACAGATAATTTAAAAATAACAATGACCAGGAGATGGCGGCATAGTAACACATTTGGTTTAAGTTTCTTAGTACCTTGCAGGGATTTATTTTTTTTTTTAATTCAACTTTAGTTGGCATGCATATTATATTAGTTCCAGGTGTACAATATAGTTATTCTACATTCATGTATTTATATATTTTCAGGATATTAGTGACTATATTCCCTATGCTGTATGTTAAATTACTGTGACCTATTTTTTAACTGGGAGTTTGTGCCTCTTGTTTCCCTTCATGTTTTTTGCTTGTTAGTCTTTCTCTTCTGGCAACCAAAACTACATCACAGATTTCACAGTCCAATCCTTGCTTTATTTGAGTTGGCTTCTTGCTTAAAACATCATTTGATATTTTCAACTTTGTGACGAAGTCACTGTGATTACTTCTCCATTACCTGGTACTCTTTGCTTTGGTTCTCATTAATATATCTTTTTGGGTTATAAGAAATTCCCTGCTTATTAAAAAAGCAAAAAAAATAACTCTGATTCTTTGATATGCCATTAATTGTGGCATTTCTGGGATCTTTGGAAGGTGGAAGGCTGGTTTCTAACCACTTCCATCTTCCTGTGAGGGTCTGGTGGGCCTGCTGTAGTTCATACAGAGTTTCACCTCTCCACTAGCGGACCAAAGATTTGCTACTTTCTACAGTGGTTATCAAAAACACTTTTTACCTTTTTATGTGGTTTTGAATAGAGGACTTGGCTTTATAACACAATTATGTACCCAGTGTCCAGAATACCCAATGTCTGACACATAGAGGCTCAAGAATTATTAAATGAATAAGTGATTATATAAGTCAATAATTTTCAACAGGTGTGCTACCAAATTTTTAAAACATGCAATATTTGACTATTTAATTAGGGGCACTGCCCTCGTTTCCTTTAAATTGTCAAATAAAAAAATAACAACAGCAACCCAATAGCCATTTGGTGTGAATGAATCAAAATTATACCTATTTTTTGATGTGCCACAGAATTTTTGTAATTAGTTTGTGTGTGCCATGAAATGAAAAAGGTTGAAAATCCCGATGTAAGTAGTTACATTGAATGTTCTAGGTCAATAGTTCCCAGTGAAACTTTCTGCGACGATAGAAATGATGTATCTCTGTGCTGCCCAATGTGCCAGAGGTGGCTATTTTGTGTTTAAAATGAGATTAGTATCACTGAGAAAATGAATTTTTGTTAGTATTTAATTTAAATTAATTTAAATCTAAATAGCCCCATCTGATTAGTGGCTACTGTATTGGACAGTTCAGCTTTTAGTGCATAGTGTGGCTGTGCACTTTTCTGCACTCTACACTGTTGGTGAATGATGGACTGGACCATCCTGCCTTAGCCAAATACAAAATGCTGTTTCAAGTAGTATCTATTTATGCATTTTGAAGAGATACTGATGAGTATATATGGTGAAAATTTGCAGGATTTAGGTGTTTGAGAAATCTCTCTCAAGATCTCTCTCTCTCTATATATATATATACACACACGCGTGCACATATACACACACACACACCTCTCTATATAGGTCTCTGTATAGTTCTCTATATCTATCTATCATCTATCTATCTATCTATCTACCTACCTATCTATCTATGTAACTATATATAAAGATATAGATGGACAGACAGAGAAGAATTATTGCCACTGCAGCTCAGCCTTCAAAAAGCCTCCTCCCTCTAGCCAGGTTTAGGTTCCAAATAATGGTAACGTGGCTAGAATGGTCTAGACACAAGTGTGATCATGATGGTCTCATAGTATCCTCAATGCATCAGCATTATAAAAAGGGGGAGAAGATATTCCCAAACTCAATAAGGAAATTATGGGTGCAAGGTTTTTTTTAAAGATTTTATTTATTTATTTTTTAGAGAGGGAAGGGAGGGAGAAAGAGAGAGAGAGAGAGAAACATCAATGTGTGGTTGCTGGGGGTCATGGCCTGCAACCCAGGCATGTACTCTGACTGGGAATTGAACCTGTGACACTTTGGTTCGCAGCCCGCACTCAATCCATTGAGCTATGCCAGCCAGGGCTTGGGTGCAAGATTTTAACAGTGAATTTTTCCTTTGAGTATTGACCTCATGGCAATAGTTCTTAATCGAGGGTGACTTTGCTCCTCAGGGGCCATTTTGCGATATCTGGATTTATTTTTGTCTGTTACAGCTTGGTGGGGTTACTGCTGGCCCCCAGTGTGTAGAAAGAAAGAAGGCTGCTAACCCTTCCACAAAGTGGGGAGTAGCTGCCACCCTCCATGTGCTGTGCCCCCAAAGATTAATCTCTGACAAAATGCCAGTTGTACTGAGGATGAGAAGCTTTGCTGTATAATAATGAGTCAAAGAGAACAAGTTTCACTTTATCATCATAAATATATTTTAATATATATAACAATACTATGTGCAGAAAAAGAGATTCTCTCTTGATATAAAACTAAAAAAAATCTTAACATTGGCACTTATTTCATTAACTAAATTCATTGTAAAAAGAGGAGGGGAAGAAACTAAAGGTTTAGTTGCACAGAAAAACTTTCAGTTTTGTGGCAGTTCAGCTTTTCAGTGTGGCAGTTTTGTGGTACCCTTCATGTACAGTGCCACAAACATATATTTAAATATATTAAACATGACTATTTTATCACAATAATTAAACCATATTACAGATGCTTTCTTGATTATTTGACTATTATCTACAAATACCACTCATCAAAGAATGGCTAACTTTTTAACAGAAAATTGAAATATTATACAAGGTCTTTCCCAAAATCTTGTATTGAATTGTCTACAAATGTCTAATTTTTTATTGGCTTCTGGTGTAAGTTATTTGTGAATATCTTTGTATTGACTTCTCATTCTATGGGTTACTTAATTGTTCTGAAGTTGATTTTAAAAACTGTTTAAAAAATAAACTGCATTGGGAGATAATTAAACAGAATTGAAAAGTAAATTTACACCAAGACTAGAACTTCTCCCATTTTTTGAGGGAAAGTTGCTCCTTTTCATCCAGTCGTTGCCTCTTCTTCTCACTCCTACCCAGTGAAAAGGCCAAGAAACTCTATTTTCTGAACCTCAAATGACATTTTTACAAGTTTAAAACAAAACCCGGTGCTAGGCAATATTTTCAGTTCTCCTGCTGTGTGATTCAAGGATTTAGTTATCATTCCAAAGTAAAAATCAGTGTAGTTGTTTAAAGAGATTAAAATCTGCTTTGTTGGGTGTAAGTAGAAATTACAACTCTTTCCAAGTTTCAAAGACAGGTTAAATATGCATCTGAGGGCACAGGGGGAAGGACTCACAGCAGTGCTACCTCTTAAGTCCCAGTTTCATATCTAGTGCCCCTCCATCCTTTGTGATAGCATTGGCCAAAACTAATTACCTTGATTTGTCTAGTATATGGGCCTATAGATTTTAATGAGAATCATATGATGAGGAAAGTAAAAACAGTGGAGTCAGATGAGAGCAGTGTGCTCTGTCAGGGAAAAACACAGAGAATGCTTAGCCGTTTGGTACTTAATGTTTAAATTACTGGATTACTCTAAAATGAGAAGTTGTGTCGTAGGGACAAAGGTGAGGAAGGTGGTCACCAGAGACACTTGGCAGCAACCTTGGATTTTTGAGGAGTTGATAAGTATCTTTTATGTTCATGGCCACAACACTTCAGATTATGTGGAAGAAAGCCTACTTTTTCCTCTTGTTTAAGGGGAAAGTTGTCAGATCATGCTTAGTTGCATCTTGAACTCGAAGACAGAATATATGGCAGCACACTCTAGACACAATTTGCTAGACCACACATGACATTTACATTTTGGAGGTAGATGATTGTTGCATTAGATGTTAGTTTTAGATTTAATCCAGTCCCGATAACGAGTCACTTTTGTATAAATTCCAGGCTTGTTTTCTTTTCCACAGTCTATTCCCCAGCTTACTATTCCAATAAGATACCAGATGTCTGTATCACGTGCTATAACTAGAGGTCCCCCAGAATCTCCCTAAAGAAGAAGAAAAAATATTGTTAATATAATAGATAAAGGAGTGTAAGAATGAGTTAATCAGCATCTAAATGTCTAATACATTAATATGTTGAAGTATGTAAAATTAATTCTATTTTTACTTACTTTTAGTATTAGTATGATAATTGCGCTTATCATATTATCTCTGCTTATCTCTATTAATGTCTTTGTATTACCCTACATTGGAATGCATCTCATATAAATTATAGCTTGAAATGGACCAGGACATTGCAGCATAGCATAGTAACACATTTGGTCTAAGTTTCTTAGTGCCTTGAAGGAGTGTTATTTTTTAAAATTCAAGTTTAGGGGTATAACATATTCAACATTTATATATTTAGATATTATTGTGGTATTAGTTGTTTGTATTCCTTATGCTGTATGTTACATCACTGTGATTTATTTTATAACTGGAAGTTTGTGCCTCTTATTCTCCTTCATGTTTTTTGCTTATCACCTCACCACCCACCTTCCCCTCTGGCAACCAAAATGTCACTAACATATTGCACAATCCAATTGTTACTTTATTCAAATTGGCTTTTTGCTTATCTCTACTAATATTTCAGTTTTATCCTTGTATAGATTTTTAGTTTTGCTTTATCTAAAGAGAGAGTGAAAACTTTACCTGAGTTTAGGCATTCAGTTCCTACATAAATGATAACCTCAAGCTTCAACTAAATAAAGCCTCTCCTAAGTCTATTATATAGCAAAAATCTCTTGCTTTGAGTTGAATTCTCTCTTTGTTCTACTCACACCAGTTGATAGGAAGGTGTCCGAGACACTGCATCACTGTTTGGCAGTAGGTTTGAGAGGATGAAGGTATGCAAAGGGCACTCAGAGCCAGTATACACCATTTATTGCACACATCATTTTGCTTCCAAACTAAGGTGGAATCCTTAGCCCTAGTGAGCTGGTTTGAAGGTTGTGAATCTTGAGGACTTCCCTAATATCTCCAACCATAGGTTTGAAGAACTGACTTGTAATTTCATCTTTTAGCAATGAACCTATGCATTCTAAAAAAAGTATTATGTGGAAGCAAGCACCTTACAGACTTCTTTTTTAAATAAGAGAAATAATCCCATTTAAAGTAGACATGGTATCTCAGTCTTGTGCCTTTAGTTCTCCTTCCTTACCATGCTGCTCAGTACACCTCAGTGCACTGTGGACCCAGTGTGAAAACCCTGGCCTACCAAAACCTATCCTTCTTAATTCCTTTCCCGTAGTCCCACAGCCTAATACAGGTTCTCAGTATGCTAGTGGTGAAGGAAGGAAGAGAGCATGAACTAATGCAGGGAGGGCATCTGCCCTCTTACAAACTCAAATACAACTCTCTACTCAACAGATTCATTGTTGTGGATTTGAAACTGTTCTAATTATAGACGTATCTGTGTTCCTCTTTGAAAGACATGTTATCCATTTTTATCTTGGACCACTCATGCTGTTTCACTTCTTAAGAAGTAAAGCCAATAGAAGGAGACTTTGTATTCCAGAATATGTAGCCAAATCCTTGTCTCTTGTTCATTGCTTTTAGTTACTTTTATGCTATATTATTAGACTATAAATTCTTTGTGGACTTGTGCTGTTCTGAATGTTTATGCTTCTTCCCTCAGTAATTGCCATAGCCCCAGTAATTCACAAAAATTTACATGAAAAAGTGAGTGAATGTTTACCATTACATGACAGACAGCCAATGGTAAATCAATGCTAGCACCTTTGCATGTAAGAAAATTGCTCATATGTGTGAAACTCTCAAAGCTATTCTTAATCTTTGAAGAATTGTGAAAATTTTGGACCTAGTTTCTAATGCTATAGATAAAATCTTTATTAATTTTGATATTTATTTTTCTCTTTAAATAGCCAGACTTTAAATGTGATATTCTCTTTAAGAGCTTTAAATGTTTAGACAGTTTTTTTTTTCCTCAATCATGTCATTCTATCTGCATGTAGACTATTTAAGGTCAATGGTTCAAGCACTCATAGGATGACATTCTATTGGCTATGGAGATATCTGTTGATCCCTTCTCACAGTGGCTTACAACTTGTAGGAATTAGATATCTAACCATCAATTATAACTATGGCTTGAAGCAATGATTATGTGATTTAGTTTCTCTTATCTGCTGCCACACCTTTTCTCTAATCAAAGCCCTAATGAGGATCAAGGCAATAATAGGAGTATTTCTTATGGTTCTCCCATATCTTGTTTTTATACTCTGGTCTCTCCTCCAAGACTTAATTGTATGGAGTTCCATTAAGTGACATTGATCTATGGTCAGTGAAGTCATCTCTATTCATCAGATTAACTTTTGTGGATTTGAGTCTATTCTTACCTCACAGGCATCGAGTTTTCCTGACAAGAATCCAGCACATATCATTCCTGATGACACAGCACCACCATATACATTAATTTGATTACATATATCATTACTTATGATCTCTATTTCAACTTGCCTCAGAGTATTGGGAAAGGGACCTAAAGAAAAAAAATACATAAATAGGTAAAGAATTTCCAAATTCTTGTTTATGATAGTTAATTGTGTCTTGCAAAGCACAGACCAATGACAAAACATAGTCTGGAAGTTGTGGGACTCCGGGCTTGATGACAGTGCCCAGAATCAAATTGTATTTCTTGGATGCCTTCTTACTTTCTACATGTTAGGTATCATTCTTGTCACATTTACTTCCACTATCTTAATTCTTGTAACAACCACTAAAGGTAGACATGAATATTCTCTTTTTCAATGAATAAACCAAAGCTCAGAGAGTTATGTGCCTTGCTATGATCACTAGCTAAATGGGGACAACATTAGATTTAAACCCAGAGCATTAATCACCATGTAATATAATCTGTGCCAGTTAACCTAATTTACCTGGCAATTTGCCTTCATTGCAAGTTGAGAATTTTTTAGGAAAAGCAATATAGAATGTGTCTTCACTCTCAGGAAGTAACTTCAATACTAAACAGATGGAATACTATTGCTTCATTAAAAAGGCCATATTTACTTTGGTAATAGCTCAAATTGCTATCCAAAAATAATACCAAGGTAAATAACAAATACCAACATAAGAGCTATATTTCATTTCATTAATGACCCACACATTTATGATTTGTTATAATATGAAAAGTATTATTTAATTGTGCATACTATAGTTTTAGCCAGTTTGTTCTCCTCATTTCCTTTTAGTAGCTTTTATTTTAAAGACTGTATTAGTTCTTCATATAAAGATGATACTCTGTTTATAACAGGTTCAAAGACAATTGAGAGGATGAAAGAGGACAAGGCTATTAATCTGAGGAGCAGGTCAGGGTAATTCTGTGCTAAGGAATCTGGTTTTGAGGAGAGAAGATATGAGTTTGTACACTTTGAACAATTTACATGCTGTTTGGCTACTTAATCTTACTAAATGCCATTCTACTCACTGTAAAAAGGGAGAAAATAATACCTATCTCACATATTTACTATGAGGGCTAAAAAATAATGAATACAATAAGTTATAATAATGCCTTGCCCCATATTTAGATTTCAATCAGTGGAAGGTATTGGAGAAATAAGGTTATGTATTTGAAACCCTAATGGTCTAAAAGCTGCACTTTAATGTTAATGAAGGATGGTAAGAGCAAGAGCTTTTAGAAAAGAAAATCTAGGTTACTAGGAATTGTGTCATTCATCATAAATAAACCTAATTCTCTATTTCTGAAACCAGTACATTCACTTACCTAGGACTGACCATCTCGCTGATAAACTAAGTCTTACTCCTCTATAGTCATTAAAGATTCTCTGGGGTCTAGTGAATCTTTCATCTCAGTCATCATTTTTAAGCATGGGAGGGTCATTAAATGACCATTTTCTCTTCACTTCATCTCTGAGTTTGCTTGAAATGCTCCCAGTGAATCTGCTTACCACCTCCACACAGCTGTTCTCCCCACAGCTTTTTTTTAAAAAGTATTGTTTATTGATTATGCTATTACAGTTTTCCTATTTCCCCCCCTTTATCCCCACTCTGCCCTGTACCCCCCAACCCTCCAGCATTCCCCTCTGCTTAGTTCATGTCCATGGGTTGTACATATAAGTTCTTTGAGTAGTCTGTTTCCTATACCATTTTTCCTCTCTCCCCGTCTATTTTATGCCTACTAATTATGCTTCTTCTTCCCTGTACTACATAGCTTTTTAAATAATACAAACTATTTATTTGTGTATGTGTGTCAGCAATATTCAATACTATCTCTTTTTCTGTCTCTAATCAGCATTTGAAATGTATAGGTATTAACAGGCTTTAATCAACTGTGCCCCAACTACTTTTAATTTCCATGTGCCTATTTTTATTTTAGCTCATTGTTATAGGGTGCTTAGTTTTAAATTGTAAGTGCTTTTACTTCTTTAAACT
The DNA here is from genome assembly GCF_004126475.2 of Phyllostomus discolor. NCBI lineage: Eukaryota > Metazoa > Chordata > Mammalia > Chiroptera > Phyllostomidae > Phyllostomus > Phyllostomus discolor. The sequence continues at coordinate 41,836,123 of NC_040903.2, forward strand.
CAAACTTTAAAAAGTAAACTTAAGCACTTAACAATATAATAAATATAATAAGCTATTTTATATCAATACACTATTCAAGGAAGAAACTATCCAGAATAGAAAGTTTTTGTTATGCAAATTGGTAGTGAGATTTTCAATGAGATACAATGGGATAAATATTGGAAGGTAGAAAAAGAAAATCTGGGTAGTTTTTTTTTTTTTTCAGTTTAAAACTGCAGGGAAAAAACACATAAGCAAATATCTAATACTAAACCTTAGTCTGATGCCTAACAATTTCATAAGGTTATTCCTGAAAAGTATGCAACTTGTTGGAACAGAGAAATCAGTGCACAGTAATCTGTACATTCTTGGGCATTGAATAATTCATGATGAAGTCACAAGTCACTCCTAAACTACTACTCTTGAGAGAGGTGGTCTTAAGTTTAATTAGATTTTAGAGGAAGTACAATAGTTCTGCCCTATTGGTAGATGCTGTATGTTCCTACTCTAATCAGTAAGTGGTTTGTCTAATCCCAAACGATTTACTTCCCCTTCGTATTTATCTCCATTGTCTATAGAACAAGGCAGAACTCCCAGAGACAAGGAAAAGAACTCTCAGGTTATAACAACAGTGTATCAACCTGGATCCCATGTCAAAATTTTGAAGAACATATTGAAGGAAAACAGACTCCTATGAAATTCAACTGATGGACACTCAGTAGATAAAAGCTATACTTTGAGCCAAAAAATAAATAAGAATATAACTTCATAATAAGAGCCTGGAACGAGAATCAGAAAATCAAGGGCAGATTAAATCATATATAAAAAGTGCAACCAAGAGAGACCCATATTAGTATCTAAGTGCCTATCTGTGGTTTATTGTGTATTTATTACTAATTATAGTGAAATATCTACTTGTTAGCTTTATAAACTTTCAAATTCAAAAACTGTTTCATAGACACATGGATCACATGACCCCATGTAATATTTAGCATTAGAAATGCTATTCAAATTGCTTACCAAAGACTATTGCTGTTTATTTATGATACATTACAGAAGCTTATTGTTAGTACTGTTCACAAATAACGTACTTGAAGACTCATGCAAAACTCATATGTAGAATCTCTATATATGAAACACAGCAACAAAAGAAAAATCCTATGAAAAATTTTGTTTGAAAAGAAAATTATAACTACTTTTTTGGTTTTTTATTTTATTTTAATTGTTGTTGCAGTACAATTTTTTATCTTTTACTACCATCCCAGCCCACTGACCCAGCTCTCCTCTCCTCCCTCCCATTTTCACTCACCCTAGTTTTTTATCCATGTGTCCTTTGTACTTGTTCCTGTAAACCCTTCCCCTTTTCCCCTGAAATTCCCCTGAAATTCCCTCCCCTCTCCCCTCTGAACACTTATACTGTTCTCTATTTCAGTGTATTTGGTTATATTTTGCTTGTTTCTTTGTTTTGTTGTTTAGGTTCCTGCTAAAGGTGAGATCATATGGTATTTGTCTTTCACCGCCTGGCTTATTTCACTTAGCATAATGCTTTCCAGTTGCATCCATGCTGTTGCAAAGGGTAGGAGCTCCTTCTTTCTTTCTGCTGCACAGAATTCCATTGTGTAAATGTACCATAAGACCCTATGCACCCCAATGTTCATAGCAGCACAATTTATAATAGTCAAATGTTGGAAGCAACCTAGGTGCCCATCAGTAAATGAATGGATCAAAAAACTATGGAAAATTGTAACTATGTTTTTGAGAAGCCCATAAAGAAGACAATAGACATAGATACTGTGAAATAGTATCTAAGCCAAAGTTTTCATGATTCACTATATCTAGGCTTTTGCTTGTTGTTTTCACCATGTGTTTCATGGGACCCATTGATTTCACCTTTTATTTTCTATATTTTGATTTGGTAACTTATTTTATATCTCTATTCAGATGGAGGTTTTTATCTTTTTGCTTGGGTGTTTTTACTAAGATACTCACCATTTGCTTTAAATGCTCCCCATCCAGTGACAAACACTTTACTCTCAGGCAAGACTTCAAAAGTAGTATCTGGGAGACAGACCGTGTGCACATCTTCGGAAAATAGGACAGGGGTGGAGAGCTTCACCACAGCGATGTCGTCATCATGCTTATGGGCAGCATAGTTTTCATGAATGATAATTGACTGCACCTTTCTTCTCATTAGTGGAGGGCTTAGAGTTGTTCCAAAACTAGCCATCCAGAGTTTGGGGTTTTTGTAACTGATCACAGATTGAAAGGATTATGGTTGGTTCATTTCTGATCTAAAGTAACCAGGGAGGGACTCTGGATGAGCATGGGTGGGAGAAGGGCAAATTGTTTAAGATGATAGTTGATTGGGATCCTCCCAGCTTCTCATCTGAGGCTTCTCCCCTAGCTCTGCTTTGTGTTCATTTAGCGGATGACAAATCCCCCACCCTTCTAATGTAGCTCTAATTACTCTCCCACAGGCACAGTTTGTATGCTTTTTAAAGGAAACAATGTGTGTATGTTATTGCTATGTTGAAGAAAATGTAAATAAATAAAAATTAAAGATATACACACATATACACTCATATCCATGCATAGTTATACATATACATTTTTGTACATATATATGTATATGGTTATAGAGAGAAAAGAACAGAGAGAGCAAGTGGGGGGAGAGGGAGAGAAGGAGATGGTAAAATCTGAAGCAAAATAGATAAATTCTTCAATTCTTTTCTCATCATTTCTTTTAGGTTAACATTTTATCCAGAATATTTTCCCATTTTATATGAATTTCCCTAGAGGCTTCATTGTTTCCAAGGTTCCATATGTTAAATCTTCAATGAGGATATAAATAATCAAAGTAGAGACCAAAGATATTCATGTGGGATAATCAGATGTAAATTTGTGAACTGGGACATTATTAGCAGAATTTTTAAAAAATCTACAATATAGATCCGGAAAACTGGTGTGTTTACATTTTGACAATGTTGGCTTATTCCTAAAGTTGAGGCTGCTGGGTATATATATTCAATTAGAACTGAAGCTATTCTGTTTACTTTTTTCTACTATTCAGTAATTGTTACTTCTCCTGAGCCTGCAGGAAAATCGTCAGTACCATTGGTGGGGGGGGGGCTAAGATGACTAATGAAAAAATGGATAAGTACTATAGAAAGTAAAGGTGAGAAAAATAAATGAAATCTGTTGGTACAGACAGAGGACTTACGTGTCAAAGCAATGAGCAGCTGTCAGGAGCCACTCCTCACTGATCAAAGATGCCCCACAGAAATGCACGCCATCCATTTGCAGGCTGGCTTGCCATGGCCAGTCGGCTTTCTTGGCAACATAACCAGCAGCAATTTTTTCCATGGACGGGGACTCTCTCCCTAAACCACAACCTGTCACAAGACAATAAGACGGTTATTTCCAGAGTTATAAACGTGTGTGAGTATGTTGGCACATAATAAAGTTGGAAACATTCATAGGTTTGCCTTGCCTTAAAAATTAATCAAAATTATATGATAGAATGATAATTATTCACATTGAAAAAAAGATTAACTTTAAAAATGACATATTTAACACCATCCCTGATATATTTAAAGCAATTTCACTCAATTTTTTAAACATATATTTTTTGGATCATGTTCTTATTTATCTGCAGCATTTACCCCAGTGACATTTGACAACTTTGATTTTAAATGTACACTAATTATTGCAGAAAAATGCTATTTTTACTATATTAAAGTACTTGTCTAAAATTACAACCATTACATTACTATAGTATAAATGTGACAGTTTACATATTAAAGTTAGTGAGGATCATTCATTTCTAAGCAAGGTTTTCTACTTAAAGTGAGCCAAATAAAAAGAAATAAGATAAAATGAAGGCATTTTTAAAGAAGTCATCAGTGAAATCTTCTGTAAGGAAGAGCAACTTATTTCCAAGGAGTCCATATGACATTCCTCACTATTAGTAGTAATTATTTTCTCTTGAGGAGACTTAAATCATGTATCCACTCAGAGATATTACATATGTTTGGAAATGTCAATAGTAAACATGAGAGTAAAGAAACTCTCCCAAGTGTTTTTAATTTCTATTATTTGATTTATAACCATCTCAGGGGTGTTCTTGAACTTACCACTGTTGAGAAGGTGCTCTGCTTGTGCTTCATTTACAGCTGGAAGACAACACAAGATGATCACTCCACAGTGGAACAATTATAACTTAAAGCATTGTACTTATATGACATGAATATTTCTGGTTTAGTTTAAAGGCAATAGAATAAAATCCTACAAAAAGAAGAGGCTTAGAAATTTATTATAGTCTTCACTGACTACTACACACAGACTCCAGGAAAACACTGGTTCATGATTATAAAAACATTGGCCGAGAGAACAGCATGTAATTAATTAATGCCATACCAATTTATTAAAATATAAGTGAAACAGAAGAGGGTCTAAGAATATTTTTACGTGCTCTACCATACGTTGGTTACCATTCTCCACTGCCCTCATGTGCACGGCAGTCTCACTGTAAAGTGCTCAAGAATCTCAGACACCTGGAATCTAGGGTTGGTCCACAGATGCTCCCTGTGGAATCAAAATCCACCAATGTGCTAATGAATCCTCAAAATAAGTTAGGTATGTTTTCATGAAGTAAAATAGAAAAAAATGTGATTAGTCACTGTTCCCCACAAGAAAGATGGACTCTTTCTTATGCCAGATAGTACCCTGAGCGACCTAGAACCACACTTTGTTACAGCAAAAGCTACTGTAGCGTTTCAGTAAGCCTGCGAATTAATGAGCCTTTAATGTAGGGCAGACACTGCAGAGGATTATCAAATTTTTCTGCAGATAATGATGGGTAGGGAGTTTATTAGAATAAGTCCCTTAGAATTAAGTTTTACCAACAATAACACTTCTTTAATGGCCCCTGTGGCCTTTAGAGTAAACCCAAACTTCCTACCTGATCTGCATGCCACAGTCCCTATTTATGTCTTTGTTTGTATGTTGAACTACTCTTGCTTTTAGCCAACCCATTTGCCAACTTGATCTTCCTGCTTTTTTATTGTGCCCAGGTGTTTCTGCCTTTTCTTTGTTCTAGCTGCCCCTTCTGCCAGGAATGTTCTTCCCTTGGCCTTGTGTGTGTGTGCGCACGTGTTTGCGTGTGTGCGTGTGTGTTGGCTCCCCATTGTCATTTAGAGCACAGCTTTAACTCTTCTCCTCAAAGAGACCTTCCATGCCAACCAAATCTAAATTTTCCTTCTATTCTTTGCATAAAATTTCATATTATTGGATATTGTCTTGCTTATAGGATCACTATCTTTCTTACCCCAGTTAGAATGTGTGCTCTGTGAGAAGGGAGAATTTAGTTCTTGGCAAAGATAGATTCTCAATAAATAGTTACTGAATGAATAGATGGGCAGTAATGACAACTAATAACTTATTATTATATGCCAGGGATTGTGACAAACATTTCACATTACTTAGTTATTATATCTTCACAATAATATTACCAGCCAAATTAAAGACATGACTTAAATAGTTCTTGTGGCCAAAAGCTTGTCCTGTAACCATTTCACTGTAAGGTCAGTTATAGTTCAATGTCACCTTCTTCATGTTATGGATCAGTGAGAGAGAGCTGAAATTATGGTTGGTTCACAGCTAATTTTAACCCAGGCTCATATATATGAAGAAACTATTGATGAACCTCTATGATGATGCTATATCTCACATGTGAACATTATCCAATAGATGATTCTACCTGCAGCATACAAATAACTAACTACTCTAAAGATTACTCATCAGATAAAAAGAAAAGAACTCTGGAAGCTGGAAGGAAAAAAGGCAGAATGACTAGACACTTCACAATTTCAGGAAAGACAATATGGTGGGTTTCCTTGGTTTTCTCCTGTTCTCACATATACTTTGGACTGGAGACTGAGAGAGGCCTGCAATCTGGAATCACTGAGAGGCATAAACAAAAAGTCCCAAGAGGAATGTTTTACTCTCCATCCAAATCCAAGGAAAGAAGAAGCACAACAGAGACTTAGTGGGGAGCCCAAAACTTCTGCTTTACAACCCAGGACTGGCCATCCATTCTGCTAGCAGTAGTAACATCAATGACAGCAGAAGTCCCTGATCATCCCAACGTTCACTTCCCAACCAGGCCCCCAACTGGCAGACTGATATACCCACAGTAACAATATCAACCTGCATCCACCAACCAACATAAGTAGGTTCAGGCTCATTGTATGCCTCCACAGTGTGTGGTCCAGGGATAGAAGGCAGCCCAGAGAATCATGTTCTATTTCCACACATGGTACCAGCAGCAGGATTAAGAGGAAACCTCAGAAAACAAGAATAGCACTGTAAGGACTCTGAAAACTAAATTGTTATCAAAATGACAAAAGTAAGTGAGAATCAAAACTTTAAATCTAAACAGGTTGGCTGTTTCTCCCACAGAATGGGAGAACATATTTGCCAGTACATCTACTAAGGGGTTAATATCCAAAATTTATAAAGAACTTACAAAGCTCAACTCCAAAAACAACCCTATTAAAAATGGGCAAATGTCTATTCAGGACCTGAATAGACACTGCTCCAAGGACATACAGATGGCCAGCAGACATATGAAAAGATGCTCAAAGTCATTAATCACTGAAGAAATTCAAATTAAAACCACAATGAGATATCATCTCATACCTGTCAGAATGGCTACCATCAATAAAACAACAAATAAGTGTGCTGGTGAAGATGTGGACAAAAGGGAATGCTTTTGCACTGTTGGTGGGAATGCAGACTGGTACAACCATTATGGAAAGCAGTATAGAGATACCTCAAAAATTTAAAAATGAATCTGCCTTTTGACCCAGCTATCCTTCTGGGAATATGTCTGAAGGAACCCAAAATACTAATTTGAAAGAATATAAGCACCCCTATGTTCATTACAGTGTTATTTACAATCACCCAAGAAGTAGCCCAAGTAAAGTAGGTCCATCAGTAGAAGAGTTTATAAAACAACTGTGGAACATTTACCCAATGGAGTACTACTCAGTCATAAAAAAAATAAAAGTTTGCCCTTTGTGGTAGTGTGGATAGACCTGGAGAACATTAGTCTAAATGAAATAAGCCAGTCAGAGAAAGACAAATACCATATGATTTCACTCATCTATGGAATCTAATAACAAACTGAACTAACAAGGCAAATGGAGACAAACTCATAAGTAGGGAGCAGGATGACAGCTAATGGGTGGAGGGAAGGTAGGGGGTAGAGAGACTGAGCAAAAAGGAAAAAGGACTCATGTGCATGGACAACAGTGTGGTGATTGGTGGGGGAAAGGGACATAAGGGAACTAAATGGTAATAAAAAATACAATAAAGATTAAAAAATAAAGAATTTTTTAAAAAGTCTTGAATATTGCCAAAAAAGGAAAAAATTAAAAAGTACATTAATAATTGCCCCATGGAAAACAAAATATTCACTTTTAACTATAATGAAAGTGTGCAGAATTTGTATACTAAAAGTTACAAAATATTGTAACAAAATATTGTAACATTTGTACAAAAGAAGTTACTCAACATAGTAAAAATGCTAATTATTCTCAAATTATTCTATAAGTTTAGAAAAAAATTCTATCAAAATCACAGCTGGTTTCTTAGTAGACCCAGACAAAATTATTGTAAAATTTATATAGAAAGGAGTCAGAGTATTCAATACAGTTTTTTAAAATCTTCACCCAAGGACATGCTTATTGTTTTTTTTAGAGAGAGAGAAGGGAAAGAGAGGGAGAAAAACATCAATATGAGAGAGAAACCTTGATCAATTGTGTCTTGTATGTGCCTTAATCAAAGACAGAACTGACAACCAAGATATATTGCCCTCACCAGGAATTGAACTCATGAGATTTCATTCTAGAGGAGGGCTTTCTAACCAAGTGAGCCACACTGGCCAGGGTAGTTTTGATAAAGAATAATAAAGTGGGTGGAAGCATTTTCCTCAATGCTAAGACTTGCTATATAGCTACAGTAATCAAGAAGGCAAGATCCTGATGAAAGGATAGGCAAATCAATGAAACAGAAGAAAAAACTCAAAATAAATCTACACAAAAATGCCCAAGTAATTTTTGACAACAGGGGAAATGGAATTCAATCAAGGACAGACAGCCTTTGCAATGAACAGTGCTGAAGCAATTGGGCACGCATTCGCAAAAAAGTGAGCCTCTACCTACACTTCACGGCTTATACAAAATTTAGCTCAAAATGGCTTAGAGATCATATGTTATACAAAACTATTAACATGTATAAAAATAAATATAAATATATAAAAGATATAAGTAAAATAATGTAAAATTATAAACATATAAATGTTGGGAACCGCCCTGACTGGTATCAGAAGCTGAAACCCCCGCCTAGGCTAAGGCTGAGGGAACGCCCTTGGAACCATAAGCCAGCAAGGAGACAAGGGCTTATCTCCCTGGCAGGAATGCTGCTTCTGCTGCTGAACCCCAAAAAGCTTGGTCGGTTAGCCAAAGACGGGTAAGATTCCCCACGGGGGGAATGACCTAAGCCAGGCACGATCACTTTGGGAGGCCCCCCAAAAGAAGGACTTTGGGGGCTGCAGCCAAAGAGGGTGACGGACCCTTGCTCCTCGGCTTTGACAGAGCCTGAGTTCTCATCGTCTGGGAGAAAATCTCCTTATTGCCTTAGTTCCCACCTAAGCCTGAAACAATGACAGGGTGGTGCAGCTCTGTGCTGAAAAGGGGCGGATTCCCTGGGTGATCAGGCCTAAGAAAGAACATGTAAATTACTGTGAAACCTTCTTTGTTTCAAATGCTCTCAGCTGAAAGAGAGGGGTCCAAGGAGGAAGTTTGTTCCTCAAAGTCTTACAGCTCTTTGACCCCCACTCAATAGACCAGCAGAGTTCCTTGTTTTCTATGGTTCCTTACTTCCCCCTGATAAGTACTGTACTTTACCTGAATTATTATGCAAAATGAGCCCAATAAAAGCATGTATGGACGGTAAATCAGGGCCCTCCCCCACTAGGGGGGCTGGCCATTCTGTCCCTACTTTCCCACAGAAACTAGTTTGTCTCTGTATATGTTTGTTTCTCTTGTGTTTTTCGGCGAGCCATCCACAGCGTTCCGTGGTCACTGCTGGCCGGTGACCCACGCGCAACATATAAAAGAATATAGGAAGAAATTGTCAGAGACACAAAACCAGGGGAAAAGTTAGATTTACTACCCAAAGCCCTATCTATAAGAGGGAAGTTTGAATAATTGGTGTCATCAAAATTCAAAACTTTTGCTCTGTGAGAGATTCTTTACAGTATGAGAAGGCAAATAATATACCAGTAGAAAATATTTGCAAATCACATATCTGACAAAGGCCATATATCTAGAGCATATATGAAACTCTCAAACAAGGGTGGGAGGTGGGGATGGCTGGGATGGGGGGGAGAGGTGGGGCTGAAATGGAGACAACTGACCTTGAACAACAATAAAAATGAAAAAAATAGAAAACAACTCAATAGAAAAAAGTTGCACAGACACTTCATCAAAGAGGATATACAGATAAAAAATAAGCACATAAAAAGATGTTCCTTATTATTAGCTATTGAAGAAATGCAAATTAAAGCTACAATGAAATATCTATCTATCAAAAAGCCTAAGATGAAAAGTAGTGATTATGCTAAATTCTAGCAAGGATGCAAATAAACTGGGTTACTCATACATTGCTGGTACCTATAGGGGAAGGAAGCAACATGGTACTCTAGAAAGCAGTTTGTTAGTTTCTTTCAAAATTAAAAAGAATAGATTTACCAAGCAACACAGCAACTGTATTCTCGGGCATTTGACCTAGAGGAATGGAGACTTATTTTCATGTAGGAACTTGTACACAAATAGCAGCTTCATTGTAGTAGCCAAAATCTTGAAATTACCCAAATGGTCTTTAATAGATAAGGCATTAAACAAACTACAGTACTATGTGATTGATACTACTTGGCACAAACAAAACAAAAAACTATGGATGCACACAAAAACATGCATAAACTTCAAGAAAATTATGCTAAGCCAAAAGGTCAGTCTCAAAGGATATAAAGGGTATGATTCCATTTATGTAACATTCATGAAATAATATAATTCCATAGCTAGAGAATGGATGAGTGGCTGCCTTGGGCTACAGACAGGCAGAGGGCATGGACATGGCTACAATGAGGTGACACAAGGGAGCCTTGTCATGGCACGGTAGTAGAGCGCAGGTTTTTATCATATCTGTGCTTAATTAATTCCAATGATTACACTAAGATCTCTCCTTTAGAAAAGTAGGAAATACTAGTATATTTCTGTTATCATATAATTATTCTTTCATAGTTATTTTCATATTAACCACCAAAGGAAGATGTCTTGGTGTTGCTTGTGTGTGGTTTTGTTTATTATCGAGTAAATGAGAGACTTAAAAATGAAAAGAGGTTTCGTTTTGTGGTGAAATAAAGAATCTTTTTTTCATAGCTGAGAAGATAGTTAAAATAATTGACTAAAACAATGAAAGAAAAATGGTATTTCTTACCTGTAAGATAAGGTAATGTATCTATCCTCAAGAAGCTTTCATTTAATTTTAACTTCTGATATAAAATGTCAGCAGCTTGTCTCTTTATTGTGTCTGCGTTGTTAGAAACAAATTGAAATTTAAGTAATACATCTGTTTCCAAACCATCATTACTTGACCTGGAAAACAAAAACACCAGAATAAATGAAAGAGGTTGTAGCCATATTATTATTTTATACCTTATTATTTAAACATTAGTTATGTCATCAAAAAATACTACATAAATATTTTATATACTTTATTATCATGGATTTATTCCCTTTCATGTATCATATAGGTGTTAATATATTAATTATTTCCTGCTTGTATCGCTCAATCATGTTCAGGAAGGTAAGAACTAAGAGTTGTAACAGAGAGTTCTAGCATTTTCTTTCTGGAAAAATACATCAAAAGCACCTGTTAAATTCATCAACTCTGTCTACATATATTTTTTCTGCATTTTTAAAAAATTATAATATCTTTTTATGTTTAAAATTTAAGTAAAATTTAAAAATTAGGTAACTTTATTTAATGATTATGAAAATCTTTAACTGAAATGCAGGTCTTTAAAAGGACAACCAGTAGAATATATTTCATCTCTATCTAGTTAAGGAAGCCTCTTCCTATAGGTATATACAGGAGGGGTAACAATTAAATGTATTAATATTAATTTATTTTTGCTCTTGACATATCTAAAATTTTTGGATCCTGACCACAAAGCAAATAATTGAATAACTAAATAATACAAAATTGCCTTTTTATTATACAAATTGATTAGTTACAATTACCTGAAGTTGATAGCATGAGACTTGATGTAATGATGATTTAAACTGGAACTTTGGAATATATTATCTATCTGAGAAAAGAAAAAAAACAGTATAGAACTTTGCTAAATATGATTTTCACACATTTGAATGCATCACAAAAGAGTTTGTATAAAACATGCAGTGATTCAAAAAGCATTTAATTGTAAGTTTGTTTATACTTAACTATTTGGGCATAATCCTCTTATCATAAAGGTCATCTTTGAAATTAGATGGTGATAGTTGAACAACTTGTACCATGGTAAAGATGGCTGATAGAGAGTTAAATTAATTGAAATATTTCAATAGTCAGTATAAAATATAGAGTTTGAGGTATAAGATCATTTCTTTGAAAACTTGGTATATATGGACTTAAAACCCACTATCACTGAAGCTCAGTTATTCTCATGGAGATGATTAAGAAATCAATTTTTTAGGCTTTACTAAAACTTTTTAGGGCATATTTTTATCCTGTGGTAAATGGGAAAAGGAATATATATTTATGGAGTATGTTTTTAAAATAAATACACTCAATAAAAATCATAAAATAATTACTTAAATAAGACTATGCTATTTATGTGTCATTTTAAACTTCTCTGGGATAATTTCTCTGTAGTATAAATTCCTACAGAAAATTATTTCTTACTAAAGTCATAGCTTGTTACAGAATTTGTGGTTTTACAAACCTTTTCATTAGCATCAGTCTGGCTTTTCAGGGAAAATAGATGGATCATGTACCAAAATTAAGTGAGCCCAAGTCTCAGTAATGGTTTTCTCAAATCAGGAGTGAAGAACTGCCAGACTGTGAAACTAGGTGTGTGGTGAGCACATACTTTTCATTCATCTGATTTGGTTGTAAAATTTATTCTGATAGGGTGTCATGTTATATCATATTACATAGGTTGGTGAACATAAGTTTATTGAGAAATTAATAGTTATTCAAAAATCAATGACCATCTGTTTTTCTCCTATGAAGAATAATTTGTTTTTTAATGAAATCATTTTATATACCACACATGTCCATTTATATGACAAAACTAATGCATATCCATTGTTAAAAAAGTTATAAAAAGCTAGCAATACAGAAACATTTAATGAAAAGTATTAAAATAATTTAAAATCACTGTAGAAAACATGCTATTTATATTTTGGTATATGTACTTCCAGATTTTATATATTTTATTACAAATTCTGTGCCTATCTACTTCCATTCTCTTTTCAATTTTTTTTATTGTTTCCCTTTAAATCACAACTTTATGAACCATTATTGCCCATGGCAATTAAGCATATAAACAGTCTGGAGTATTGAATTTCACAAGATGTCTCTAAATTTCATTTTAGGTACTGGTTTGGGTCATCTCTTCCAGGAAAATGTTTGCTAGAACTGAAACTCACAGTCCAACTCAGGTATCAGCAAATTATAGCCTATAGGACAAATGTAGCCAGCATTTGTTTTTGTGTGCCCATCACCTAAGAGTAGTCTTCACATTATTTTGGTAGTCGGAAAAAAAAAGGAATAATGTTTTTTGACACCTAAAGATTTTACAAAATTCAACTTTCAGTGTCCTCAATAAAGTTTTATTGAACCACAGCCACGGTCATTTGTGGCTGTGTCCTCTGTGGCTGCGGAGGCACTACAACGACAGATTGGAACTTCAGAGAAGCCAAACAGCCTGCAAAGCCTGAAAATATTTACTGTCTGGCATTTACAGAAAACATTGCCAATTCCTGGTCTCAGTTACTGTGCTTCTAAATATGATACTTCTTATCTTGACATTGTCACCATTTATACTCTAGAGGAAAAGTCCTATCCTAGTGAACTCATTTATTTCCTCATCATCTCTCTGGTGAGTACTTTTATTATCCTACCATGGGGCAAATGCTGTGACAGGCACTAGAACTGTAAGAATACAAAGACTTCACCTCTCACAAATCCAGAGGGGCCTAGACATATGAAATAATAATGACGTCACAAAGTGGTAAGGGCTCTAGCAGAGGTGTGTGAAAAGCTCCATGAGGGCACTAGAAACAGATGTTAATGTTCATTCAGACATTACTTTTCATACTTTTTATTTCCAACATAAACTGATTCTCAGACTAATTCAGAGGTCAGTGTGATTATCCTTATTTCATAGTGGAAACCTTCAGGGGTCAGGTAGCTTTCCCAATGTTGAAAAGCTGGCAAAGGGTAAAGCTGGGATAGGAATCTAGATGTTCTGACTTCAAAGCTTAGGCTGTCTTTAATTCAATAGATTTCTTCTTGTAACAAAATAGTCTATGTTCTGCCAATTCCACTTTGTAGCATCCTTCAACTCATTTCATCACCTTCTGCTTTTGGTTGGGAAATGGCTGAAGAAATGTTTCTGAACATGGCAAGAATAATCTTTCGCCTTTGGTCAACACGCAGTAGAAGCAGTGTATATAACTGAAGTCTTCAGTTGAAGTCTGTGTGTTTCTGTGCTCCAGTTTTCAGGAAATGTATTAGGGTCACACATACATAGTAGGTGTGCAATAACTGATATACGGTAAGATTGTCTGTGCCTCAATGATTGAGTTATTCAATGAATGATTAAGATACTTTTTTTGTATTTAAGCCATTTATTGTCCTAATAAGCTTGTGTTGTTCAGTCTTTGGTGCAATTATCCTTTTTCCAGTGTACCTGAGATGATGTTGGTTAGAGTTGCCAGGATCACCAAATAAAAATACAGTTAACCTTTAATTTCAGATAAATAATAAACTACTTTTTTAGTAAAAGCATGTTTTAAATATTGAGTGACATATAGTTTGGGGAAGATGTAAAATTAAAATATAACTGGGCATTCTGTATTTTATCCAGAAAACCCAGCATAAGTGTGTAGTTTGGTGTGTTCTCAACTTGCCTCTCACTTTCTTTTATCCCCCTTCTTCCCAACAGTATTGTCAGAGTAGGAACGATCCAGAAAAACTTAGACTTACCTCTTCACTGATTTTTTGTTTCAGGTCAGTCCTAATTTTTGAGTGTTCTACTGAAAAATCAGGATTATATTTAATACTGGGGATCTGGAAGGAGGTTTGGTAATAGTGTACCGTTTGATCTGGAAGGGAAAAATGCATGGTTTCTCTTTAGTTCACATGAGTTATATAAGTAAGACAAATGGAGGGGATGGTGTGCAAAAGTGTCTTATAATTGTAAACTCCTGAGAGTCAAACATTCAATAGCTGCAGCCAATACCTCCCTCTTCCTTTTTAAGACCACACATTCTCAGTCCTGTAGTTTTCAGTTGTGTCCTGACACAAGTGCACCTCAAAGTTAGAATTGCTGGTAAAATCAATATTTTATTCTCAGTGCACTGAGTAATATTAAACCATACAATAACATAGGATGTAAATCTATGGCATTGATCAAGAGATAATCTTATATGAACCAAGTCAAATTTTAATGCTAGAAGCAATTTTTTGTACATAAAGAATTATAAATTTCTGAACTGTTGATAAATTTATGCAAATCAACATTACATTATGCAGTTTGTATGTACTCATGAAAATCCTTGCTGCAGTGAAAATTGTATTCTAAAACATTAGGAAATATTAAAATTTTGAAATAATTGAATATTTAAACCTTTAAATATAAAAAAATACAATGAGATAGATTCTTACCAAATGCCAAAAAATACACCAGGAGACTGATGATTATTGCTAGAGTCAACACAACAGCTGTAATGATAAGGGCAATCATCCATGGTTTCAAGGAATTTTTTCTTCTCCCTCGTATTGGTGGCCTTTTGAGAGAAAGTTGTGTTTTATGAATTTAAACACTAGAATCTCACTTTCACATAGTTTTTGGCATAGAATTTTTTTGAATTCATGGTTAGCTCATACTGCATTTGGTAGCATTTAAATATATTTTCTATAAAAATATAGAAAAAATACTGTCAATAAAAACTCATTGATGTTTGATTTTATATCTTGATTTTTAAAAGTCAGAATTATACTGTAGTGGCTATTGTTTTGTATATATCCCAGTCCAGTAACTAAATGTACTGAAATAGTTTTTCTTTGTAAATAAACAAATACCAGACATTTGGTTCATGTGTTCAAATCACCATGAGCCTAATGGAGTGAGGGCATGTGGGCCACTCCTCTCATTCTAGCCTGAACAAACAGAGGCTCAAAGTTGGATACTGGAGAATCTGGAATGAGGATTTGAGCTCTTAGGGCTTTCTTCACACTTCTGTACTTAAACTCATAATCCCTGTTTATAAAACAAGTAATCTGCAATACATACAAAGAGCATCTAAAACAGGAAACATAGAAGAAAACAATAGAGAACAATGAGGAAGAACTAATAAATACAACAAAAAATATCATTTATATAATGAACAAACAAAGATAGCTCAGGACATTGAAGCCAGGAACTCTGTGGCGTGAGAACCAGTGGTGATGTATGACGAATATCTATTTCATAGAGTTACAAGATTCAAACCTGTGATTTTGATAGATAATATTTCATAGAATAAGGCCATATTTAGTTGCACAAATAATGAGCAATTTAAAGAAAAATGATAATGCAATAATCGTACCAGTGGCATGCAAATATGGCAAAAAATATGAAAGAGGCATCCAGATGCTTGACATTTAGCACACATTTGTGGAAACAGGAAAATGTGACACAGCCCTTCTCCCCCAGTTTCAGGGCCTACAACCTAAAGACCAAGTGTGAATAATTATGAAATTGAGACAGGCTAGGAACAGACCAACAGGGGCTGTCCAGGAATATCTAACCCACAAGAGAACTGGATGGGAATATGGTTCTGATAGTTAAAGGAACTGCCTCTTTTTCTGTTACAAGTACACACAGGAGTAAAGAAGAAGGAATTACCTCCCTGGATTGGCTGCTGGTAGTGTTCAAGTGGAAAATATAGGCCCCCTGCTAAATAATTAAAGATATGACTGAGGTGTGCCTTTTGGCATCAACAATCTGGAAGGAGTAAAAATGCTCCTGTATCCTTGTATCTGGGCAAAGGAGCTAGAAGCAGTTTCCCCACCCCAGAACCTATAACCTGAGCTCTAATAAATACCTCATGTTGTATTCATTCTGAGTGCTGCTATGTTTCTGGAAGGATATAAAATTACTCTGGCCAGCTACTCTTTGGTTGGTGGCAAGACAAGAGCACTCGAAACAATCCACAAATATCTGAAGTATCTTTAGAAAAGCTGGGATCCCACTGGGGCACAGGCAAGAGCTGATAAACATATTCATCAGCTTTATTAATCCTTTTATTAATAGAAGATCATGTTCATTGTAGTGCAGGAAAATATAGACTTACAGAAACTTGACATTCAAGCAAAAGAAAAATATAAGTGACCTCATCTTTGAGGTATTCCTGCCAAAACAAAGATGAGCAGTGATAACAGCTACCTACTCAGCAGGTCAGTCTAGAAAATCCATTACGAAGAGTTAAAAAGTGTCTCAAAGAATGTCTTCCTTTTAATCCCTCCCCTATCTTTGTCTATATTTTGAGTGGCTCATTACCCACACTGTTTAATGGGGAGGTACTTTTTTTACTTCAACAGAATGGAATGAACTCTTCTTGCTCTTTTCAATGTCAGCCGTTTTCTTTCAGTAAACAATCTTTTACCAAGGTACATCTTCAGGTCCTTGTCCTTTAGATAGCTCTCCCGACACCTGTTATTTTCCCTCATGCTTTTTCAAGTGCTTTATATTACCAACTATTGTCACTCAATGATTCAGGGATGAGAACTAAAAGGATTTCCTTCTGCCATATACATGGCCACAGGATTTGAAGAGTTCATGGTCTCTGAAAGAGGGTGTTCTGCGTAGTGGTTAAGAGTATGGTTTCTGCAGCCAGCTGACCTGAGTTTCTGCTCAGCTGCATCACCATGAGACATTGGCAGTCATTCAACCTCTTTGTGTCTCAGCTCCCTGATCTATAAAATGGGACCAATAATACACACATTGTGGGTATTACACATTCTTGCAAAGACAAATGAATTCATATATGTAAGAGCACTTAGAATAGTAACTAAAACATGGTGAGGACTTATGAGTTTTGTTTATTTTATTATCAAAAGCAGCAGAGAAAGGATACTAAGGAGTGTGTGATGGAGTGGAGGGAGCTGATGGAAAGTGTGTGCTGGATGGTAGACATGCTGCTCTTGAAAGAAAGGGTGGAAACTGGTGCCCAGGACCTTGAAATTTGAGGGGCAACACTGAGTACAATCTATGCACAGGTTGGGAAGCAGTGGGGTAGCCTAGCAAAGCTCTGCTAACCTCCAAGGAGCATTCTAAGCTTAGGGGAAGGGGGGCCACCAGAGTTTTCAAGAGTAATGACAGGGTTCAGAAGTAGGTATCATATAGTGAGCATATTCTGGAGCATCTACTGGGAAAAAGTTATGGGACAACAGTAATTGATATGGAGAAATTTAAGACAATATAAGATGGGTGAATCAAGTAGTAGGGTTTTAATTCACTGCCTAGGGAAGATAGAAGAACTCTGGAAGCAATATGTTATTATGAAAATTTCAGTAGGTGGTGATGTTATTTTTCACAATAACAGTGGCTTAGCAATGATGATGATGATCACTTTAATTGTGCCACCACATATGAGGAGACTTTTGTAAAATCTGTGTTGTGAGTAGGGAAACTAAAAACTGTGCAAAAGATTAGAAAAACATTTGTGCTTCCTTTTACATTTCATGTTCTGACAAGCTGTGTGTGTTTTGCCTAAAATCCCACATTATGCAGATAAGAAAAACATGTTTCATTAGTGACATCATAATTAAAATACAATGAAAATAACTGACATTTTAATTGTTGAAGAGTTCAAAGGAAATACTCAAGTTCAACGAATGCTATTCTTCAAATGTCTGTTCATTCACGTGAATTTGCACAGTGAAGTTCCATGAGAAGCTGTTCTTTAAAGGACATTTTAAGAGTCCCGAGGTACTTAAAACCCTTGAGGATCAAAAAGAATGTGGATACTATTGACCTGGGCAATGAAAGAAAGGTGAGTGTCCAGAGCAGTACTTCACATCCACTTTGGCCAATATTGCTTCAGTTTTGTTGGTACGTTTTCCTATTTTTTTTCCTTACTAATGTTTTCCACTAACCATCACTTATCCTTAATTATCTTTCTCCCTCCTATTGGTATTTAACAACAAATTCTGACCTCTACAAGAAAGTAGGACTTGTTTTGAATGTTAATACATGCAAAAATGTATGAGCTACAAATCCTTTCTACTGAACAAGTCCTAATGCTACTGTATCTGACAGTTGGGAAATAGTTTTTATTTAAAAAATAAAATTTGGAATGTGAAAAGAAAGTTAAACAAGGCCTTTCGTGAGCAAGAAAGAAACAGTGAAAGAACTATTTGATTCTGCTGGAGATGTCACATGAGTGCCAAGAGGGGAGGATAATGACAGGTAGGTGACTTTCATAGCTTCAATGAACAGTACTGTCAGGAGACTTTACTTTTGATTCAAACACACATTTGAGCTTCCAGAGACTTTTGGTGTTTCCTTACTGCCTTTCTTCCTGCCTTCCTGTTCTCTCTTTCCTTCCTTTCTTTCTTTAAGAAGCTATACTGATATATAATTAACATACGTCTATTTCACTCATTTAAAGTATATCATTCAATGACTCAGTATATTACAAAGTTGTACAGCCATCTTCAAAATACATTTTCAAACATTTTATCATTCCTGAAGACCGTGGCAAGGTATTATTAATTCTAAGGGTTATAGGAATCCAATTTTAAGTATGAGAAGGACATGATATATTTTACATTTTAAAAAGGAGGGCCTTTCCTTGTTATGTTTAACTTACTTTTGGTCTCTTAATGTATAGTACTTGCCCTCACATGTGTTCTGCTCCTTACATTCACCCCAGTTTTGCTTACAACATACTCTCTGCCTAAAATGTTCTCCCGCCCCCCATAACTCTAATCTCCTTTTCCCCAGCTGCTGTCATTTCCATTTCTCTGGAAGCCTTTTACGGTGCTGCCTAATGCCTTCTCCCTCCTTTCAGGGCAGGCAGTTCCTCTGGCAGCTCTCCCACCCCAGTTAGCAGCTGCCCTCAGGTTTCCTATGGTGCTTTTTGCTGTCTATTTTGTTGTATTGGTCACATTCTACTTTCTCTTCCGATTATTTGTGCCCATGACTTTGTTCTTCTGTCTACTTCAGTGGCCCACTCTCATACTCCTACTCTCTATCTCTACCAACAACTTCAATTTCTTTGTGATGTGAATTTTAATTATCCAGCTCTTCAACTACCGGCACTCATTTTTCCAGTCCACTGCCTTTGCACCTGACTTCAGTCCTGCTGGGATGAATGATCCTGTCATTGTTTTACTGTCTCCCACCACCCTCTTGTTTGCACTGCTCTCTTCCCCAGAGTAAATCCCAGGGTCCCTCATTACACTCATCCCCTGGCATATACCCCCAATCCTATAATCCTCTTTCTCTTAGCCATAGTCATGCAGTAAAACTCCAACCCTGGTTAAATACAACTTTATAGCTACTTTGTGTTCATACACAAAGAAATCATCAAGGGAAACACTAAATAATTGGACTACTTTTTAAAAATGTAGTTGGGGGAAAAAATGCTCACTATGCCTATGCTGATGAGTCTCATTTTATATGCAAGACCACTAACCTTAATTTGGCCCTCATAGAGTTACTCTCCCCTAGTACAAGAAATAGACAATTATTTTTCCTAACTTCTCAAATCTCTAATACCTTCTCCTTCATCTTCACCCCTAGCCAATGGCCTTGTTCCATTTTACTGAGAAATAGAAACAATCATAAGAGAGCATTCACAAGTTCCTACTTACCCACCTGCTACCCCGTTTTGCCTTTTTTATGGCTTATTTCTGTGCCCGTGTTTCTCTGCTTTTCTTTTTATCAAATAGTAACTTTTAAAATAGTGCTTAGCCAAAATTCTGGTTAATTTATTAAACTGACACCTGTTTTCTGAAGAGACTGAATTTTAAGGGAAGGGGTTATGAGATGCCAAGTGAAAAGATTGGTTCTTGTCTTATCCTTCCACTTTCTTTTAATTGCCCAGATAGTTTCTTCAATATACCATTCATTTGTACAATCTGTTCTGTATGTGATCTATCACACAGTAATATAGTTCTCAGTGTTGCTGTTGTCTCATGAGCAATAAAGAACCTGAAAGTTGCCAACTTATTATTATTGGGTTGCATGTTACTGCATATATTGTGGACTATTATGAGTAGGGCTCCTAAGAAAGTATTTGATGATGATGCAGTGTTACACTATTTCATGCATTTTTGCACAATATTCCATGTCTCTTAGCAAACTCTCAAAGTCTTGAGCAGAAAATAAGCAATATTTCTCTCACATTAGATTTTTCCTAAAGTACTTTGGTCACAGAAGCCTCACCAACTCTCCGAAGAGAGTCTGCATATGTGGCGGAAAGAGGATGGATTCTTTTTAGATGGGATGCCTCGGTACTCATTAGTCATGTAACCTTGCCTCATTTGTTAGAGCTGAGTTTATTAATTTGTGAAATGCAGATGGTTCCCCCAGAGATATAATGAGAACCAAAAGGGATAGTAAGTTCTCACTCAATGCTAGCTGTTGTTATCAGGCTTGACTGAAGAAGCGACTGTGACTGACTCACTCTGCAACAAAATTATGTGGTTTGAAAATGTAAGCAGTAACTGCTCTGACCAAAGCAGTCCAGTCACTATGTAGAAGTTACACTCATTTGGGTGATTCCTGTCTACAGGGTAACCAAGGGATCTCTGTCCAGCTAGTGCTCTTGTCTCCAGTTTTTATTACTCACCCTCACATTTCAGCGTCAAAATACCTGCCAGAGGATAACTATATTACTTCAGTTAAGTATAGACAGAATTTATAAGTAACTGATGAGCTATCTCAATTGTCAGGAGTTTTTTTCTGTTTGATAAACCTGCACAGTGTAATCAGAGTCTCATGAGGGTGGTTCTTGGGAGTCTAAGGGCCCCTGAAAAGGTAGGGAGTGGTCCTTTACTCAAGGTGGCCCCACCTTATTCCAAACAGGTTTGAGAGCAAAGGGTGAGGTATAAAGGAATAAGGGTGAAACATAGGTTATCCTAACAACAGTAATAATGATGATGATAGTTTTCATTTACATAGCACTTTATAACTTTTAAAGAGCTTTAGCATACTTTATATCACTCAACATTTCTGTAAAATTCACATGATAAATATTATGCCCAATTTTAAATTAAGGCTAAAGTGACTTGCTCAAGAAATTAAAAGTACTAATTACTTGAACTCACCTAAGTCTCCTCTTTTCTATTTGGGAACATTTTCCTCTGTAGGACACTGGTTCTAATTAAACCACAGCAGTAACCAATAAGGCATGGTAGAAGAAGAGAAGCTTGGAAACAGGGAGGTAAATTTTGCCAAGCAGAATTTTACTAAAAATAATTTTACTCTCATCCAAGATCCAGGGGTCTGGAAGACAAGTACGGGGTAGCACTCAAGAGCTTCTAGCACTTTGTGGAATAACCTCGGGGTCCAAAGCCTTACAGTGGAGCTGCCCAGGAGACGATGTGGGAGAGGCATGCCTGAGTCACTTGGTGTATGAGTCTCAAGACTATGAAGTCACCAGCTGTCTGGACTGTGCCCTTCAGGGAACCCCCTGAAAGAGGTGGTGGCCAGGAAATGATTATTCCTTTTGGAGAGACCCAAAACCCTTTGGTGAGGAGAGTTAATTTACTTATTAGTGGGAACACATAAACCATTCTATTGGGACTGTTTTCAAGAACCTGGCTAGAAATCCAAGTCAAAGTAGTAAAATAAACCCTTAGAAAATCACTCGGTCATTTGTTACACAGGTGCCTCTGGCACAAGGGTCATGATCAAACCCTACTATAATATATGAAACTCTCTTTCCAGCGGTACCTCCATTTGGTCCATTAGCGATGATAACCTTTTACATTTATCTTTTGTAGTTTTCATGGTGTTTATCTCAAATACCAGTACAGAGGTAAAAACAGGACTTGAGTCTGGTCTAATGATTCATAACTCTTAACTGGAGGAATCTTGACTCAAAGTTTGTTCTGACCTCAAACCCAGTGCTTTTTTCTCTAAACTGCTCTTAATTTTGTAATGAAAGTATGTAAGTGGTCTGAATTTTAATCTATTAGTTTTTCATAAGAAAGAAAATTGTCAGAACATGAGTATTTTGCCAGAGAGTCAGTTTTTTAGTCAATTGCAAGAATTATAGAGGATTCCAGTTGTATAAGCTTGAAAGGATTGGCAAATACTTGTAGAAACTATCGAGACAATATTTAATTATAGTCATTATAAAAATAATAAAATTTAAAAATAAAATTATTCATAGAATTTCTCCTGCCTTGTGATATATTTTTATGACTGCTGAAGCATATAAATTGCCCTCTGCAATAAATGAGCATTTGTTTTCTAAACAAGGGTGTGTAATTTTGTATTTTGCTTGGAGATACCAACCTGGTCAAAAACAAAACAAAACAAAACAAAACAACACACCTCTTGCATTAACTAAGAAGGCATTCTGCATTGTTAGTCTGACAATCTCAATCTAGAATGGCCCTTTCCTACTTTCCTACTTGCAAAACACATACTCAGCTTTAAGACCTCATCCAAGTGCTCTACTAAAAGTGTTCATTTTCTGTCCTGCTTAAAGTTAATTGTTCTTTCCTTTTTTGTTTTTATAGCATATTCCAAATTTCCATTGCAGTCATAACAATTTTGCCATAAGCACTAATAATTCTAGATCAATTTCCTTAAATTTTTAAAATAGACTGATTTTTAATATGGCCAATCTCTAAGCAATAATATTCACCAAATACAGAGTTTGATGTACTAGCTTTATTTTCTTGAATATACATTAAAATAAACCCTATATAAAATCACTTCATATATCACCAGCAGTACGAATACTGGCCTTTTAGGTAATACTGTTGAAGTGTGTTGATTATACCTGTACTTAACCTTCATTCAGTTCTAAATTGCATTATATTTGTTATCATTCACTGTTCTTTTTCTTTCCCTTACCAGCAATCATGTTTCCTTTATCCTTCTACCATGTGCCCAGTTACTACTACAAGTCTTGTCCTTGGTAGGAATTGAGTACCTTTTTTGATGTTGTTGAAATGAAGTAACATTGAGCCCATCTTATTATTATTTAGATACTTGGTTGGCATGAGAAACATTTTTAGTATTCACTCACTACGTTCCCTGTGTATGAGCCTGAGATTCTCTGTCTGGTTCATTTGCCAAACCTGAGGGTAATGATAATATTCTAACTCAGTTATGTATCAATACTGAGGGAATTCAGTATTGATATTTCAGATTACTAATAAACTGGGAAATAAATTATAGCCTGGGCCGTGAATTTGTGAAACAAGATTAATTGTGGATGGATTAGACAATTGTAATTTCAGATTACAAACTAATCTTTTATCTGTCTCTAAAATAAAATAATTATTGCACATTACTACTATAGGGACATTTAAGTATTGTACTAGGTCAATGTTCATCTAAAAAACATTAAGTGTACTACTTAAATTCCATGTGAGGGGGAGAACTCTCCTTACAAAACTGCCTTATCTCTATAAATTGTATACTTTTCACTGTTTTATTATATTTCCTTATAAAGTTCTTGGAACTAAGAGTTAGAAAATTATTTACATGTGATTGTGGCTTATTTTTACTCTTTGCTATTACATTTATGAATGAGATATCTACTTCCTAAAAACAACACACAGAGGCAGAAATCATCAAGGGAAACACTAAATAATTGGACTACTTTTTTAAAAAAGGAAGGGAAAAACATCTGTTTATCAAATTTTCAAAAGAAAAGTCAAGTGGCACATTTTAAGTTGTATATTTATAAATATGGAAAGGAAAATTTAATTTATCAACATGAACACAAAGCCATTACATATGCATTGCTGTTAATCTAGCAATTTCACTTTTTCACTTCAAAATGCCAGGCCTGTATGAAGTGCATCATTGCATTTTTAGCACATGAAATATAGTAGATACTTAAGAATATTTTTTATTGAAATAATAGGGAGAGGAGAAGACTTGGAGAAGAATTGTAAAGAAATCTAAGATTTAAGATATGGTCAAAGACTGAGGAATCCTGAAAACCATAGAAAGAAATAAGAAGGAAAATACGTGTGATATGATAACAAAGGATAAAGAATATTCAAGGAGGGATTGACCAGAGTGTTAAAAGCTGTTGAGAACTAAAATATGATAAAAAGTTTAGACTACCCATTGGATTAAGCACTAGTGAATCACTGGTGACCACGGTAGCAAAAGAAACAGAATAGTGGAATTATAAACTGAATGTCAGTGAGTTTGGGGAAAAATTAAAAGTGAGGAGATGGGACAGTGGATATCAACTATTTTTTTCATGAGTTTGACTATGAATAGAAAGAGACAAGTCATCAAGGCATATGGGGTTAAGAGAGGATTTTTTTTCTTGTGAAAGGGACAGTTTTGAGTATAGTTACAATAGTGTAAACTAGCCACTAGAGATCCTGAGGTTGAGAGGAAGATTGAGTTGGGAGAATATTTGAAGGATCATGGATTCTAAACTATTAGGTTCACTCACATGAAATATACTTGTGTAGATCAGAAGTGGTTGCAATGTCCTGGCTGATGTGGCTCAGTGAATTGAGTGCTGGCCTGCAGACCAAAGGGTCACCGGTTCAATTTCCAGTCAGGGCACAGGCCTGGGTTGTGGGCTAGGTCCCCAGTTGACATGAGAGGCAACCATACATTGATGTTTCTCTCCCTCTTTTTCTCCCTTTCTTCCCCTCTTTCTAAAAATAAATAAAGTCTTTTTAAAAAGTGGTAACAATGGCATTTTCATATGGTTCAACCTAATATAGGAGAACTTGGACAAACTGTAGGCATCCTTAGGTTTGTTGGTTCCATGCCAAGAAGTTGAAGGAATTCTGATCTAACCATGATTAGATCACATTATCTCTTTGAAGTAGTTGAAACATGAGAGGGCTCAGGGTGAGACTAGGAACTTTGAGGAAGCTAGAAAAGTTGAAAATAATCTTGTGGAAAATTGAAGTATTAACCTAGGTGGTATAGTAGGAATAGTGTGTCAGAGTTGAAGGGTGAAACAAGCTGGCACTTCCTGTACAGTTGTGAGATTTTCTGTACCATGCCTCAGTGGTATGGGCAGAGTGAGTCATTGCTCAGATAGTTGTATTTTCTCTAGAATTTATCCAGATATAAATGAAGAAAGAAATATGGGACAAGAGAATTTAGTGGAGTTTACAGCATCATTAAAAAGTGGTTGTAATGGTGAAGCTAAAGATCACAAAAGAAACAAAGATGAGCATGGATGTGTGTGCATGTGTGTGTATGTGTGTGGACATGACAACTGATGGTGATGAAGAATATATAGAGTGGAAGAACTGTTGAATTTTTTTAAATGAGGCATTAAAGTAACTAAGTCTGTAAGAAGGAAGATTAGAATAGTGATAGTTGTCCAAAGTTATGATTCAGAGGGAGTAATTCCAAGTCATGACAAAGTCTAGGGTGTGGACATGAAAGTAATGTTTGAAAAGAATTAGAGATGAGATCAAGGAAATAAATGTCTAGGATGTTGAAGATCAACCATATCGGCACTGATGCAACTTCGACGAAACATAGGACTTGGACTGCAGAAGGAGATAGGAAAGCAAGAGTCAGCCTTCAGTGAATTAGGGCATAACCATGCATCCATCTGACAGTGATGAAGAAGGAAAGAGGGTGGAGAACAGGACTGTGAGAGCCTCAAAGGAACAAAGCAGTTGGATGGTGTGGAGAGTAATGGTTCGAGGTGGCATTAGGGAATAAGAGGAAAAAGATAGTTTTTTTAAAGATTTTATTTATTTATTTTTAGACAGAGAAGGGAGAGAGAAAGAGAGAGAGAGAGAGAAACATCAATGTGCGGTTGCTGGAGGTCATGGCCTGCAACCCAGGCATGTACCCTGACTGGGAATTGAACCTGTGACACTTTGGTTCGCAGCCTACGCTCAATCCACTGAGCTATGCCAAGCCAGGACAAAAAGATAGTTTCCAATAATAAACCCTTACTTGAAAGGGCTGTAAATATGATATGTCCTGAGGGGGAAAAAACTATATTTCAATTTTTTAGGTATATAGGAAATATTCAACAAATAAAAGAGAAGTTTAGGATGTACAGTAGTTTGTTAATCAATGGGTGGCTTTCCAGAAATTGTGAAAGTGCACAAGATAATTTATCATACAAAAACTGATTGGTGTGCAGAAGAGAGATGTTCATTATAAATGTGTTGTTTACAATTTTACCAAGGTTGAGAAAGAATAAAAAAGTAGAACAGGCTTAAATTAATCTATCATAACATTTTCCTGTAAAAATACTTAACTATATATAAAACAGATATGTTTTTACCTTGCTAATCTTACTTTTTAACACTATATGATAAAATATAAATGTATACATGTATATATGTAGCATAATATGTGTGTATGTTCTGATAAAGCTTAAATTGCACTTTTAAATTTGGAATTATGCTACTTTAGAGATATGCTTATTCATTTTAGAGGACATCTGTCTTTTTATTTTTTTGTATCTAGTTCTAGTCCTATATTGTCAGTACAGAACTTCTAAAGCTCAAGACACTATTATAGAAAATGAGGGCAAGCTTTCATTTAAATTACAACTTTGGTTTACAAATTAAAATCATTAGGCCCTAATGATTTATTTTATTTTATTTAAGTAATTATATATTTTATTTTTCTTTATATGTTTTCACTTGACAGAGTCTTTTTATGCTTATTGTTATAAAACTCAAACTTGATTTTAACAATGAATGTGGGAAATAAGTTCAAATCCAATAATGGGTATTACTGCATGAACGACTCGAGGTGGTTGCCAGAGCTGGAGTTGAGGGATTGGACAAATGGACGACGGTGGTCGAAGGGTACAAACTTCCAATTATAACATAAACAAGCCATGGGGGTATAATACACAGCATGGTGACTAGTTTTTAATGCTGTACTTTACATTTGAAACTTGCTAAGAGAGTAGATCTTAAAAGTTCTTATTACAAGAAAAAAATGTTACTATGTTTGGTGACAGATGTTAACTAGTTTTTCTGTGGTGATCATTTCACAATATATACGAATATTGAATCACTATGTTGTACACCTGAAATATAATGATATATACCAATTATATCTCAATTAAAAAGACTCTCATATTTCTGTGTCAGGCAAAGAGAAATGTAAAATTATTCAGAATCTCATTGTAGGAACACAATAATCCAAGGAATCTATTTCATAGTTATTCATATTTTAGAAAAAAACAAAGACTAAATATTATAAATGTATCTATATTTATGAGGAGACCCCCTCAAAACAGAATTATCTTCTGGAGGGCAGGCCCCTTGTAGTACAGTCTTCCGCTGCACTATGTGAGTGTTCTCGGAACCCATCTGTATCAGTGTACCAGCTGGCATTGCCCTGAGAGGCTGAGTTTAGCTTCAGTGAATTATTCTGAAGACTCTTTCAACATGTTTGTCCATTTCATGGTGGGTGATTTTTGAGCACATGTGCGCACACCGTGTTGAGTGTTCAGAAGTTTTAGGCCAAAAAATCAGATGAACCCCATCCCCAACCCTTCCTATTCACCTGATCTCACCCTCATTGAATTTTGTTTATTTGTTTCCCCAGATGAAAAAAAGTCCTCAAGGGGAAACGTTTTGCTAATGTGGAAGAGGTGAAACAACAAACAACAACAACAAAAAAAAAAAACAGGAAAAGCATTAAAAGGCATCAAAATTGATGAGTTCAAAAAGAGTTTTGAGTCGTGGAAAAAATGTCTCAATAGGTATTCTAAATCAAATGCAGAGTACTTTGAAGCTGACTTAAGTTTAAACATGTATGAATAAATACACAATTTTTTAATAAATAAATCCATTTTGGAGGGTGCCCCCATATTTATATCATGATATCCACATACAGAGTGTTTTACTGGAAAAGTAAACAGAC
Organism: Phyllostomus discolor; assembly: GCF_004126475.2. Classification (NCBI taxonomy): domain Eukaryota; kingdom Metazoa; phylum Chordata; class Mammalia; order Chiroptera; family Phyllostomidae; genus Phyllostomus; species Phyllostomus discolor. The sequence continues at coordinate 41,864,531 of NC_040903.2, forward strand.
TATTTCAGTGTAAAAAGAAGTCTTTCAATGTGTTATGAAATCTAGTTAAGTCAAATGGAGAAGATTGAAACAACCAGTAGGTGATGAGGTGTTACAAAGAAATCAATTGGTCCCAAATAAATTTGAAATACAAGTAAATGGTTCAACTAATCTACACATGCCACACATTCTATTAGATACTGACATGCAAAACAAAGAGTAAGGTATACTTCCTTCATGTTACAAGTGACAAAAATTAATAAATTTTTATATATTTCAAATTGGGGAAAACTCTCTGAACTTTATTAGACTGAGGCATGGATTATCAACTGGAAGAGTAGGGGTTGCTTTTCAATAGCACCTCCCTACTCATCCCATCCTCTGAGCAACAAAGCCAAGTAATACCAAAGCAGAAAAGTATAAAATAGTCATACTAATTTATCTTGACATGGAATGGAACAGTAGAATTTTCAAGGATTTTGGACCTTCAGGGGACAGTTTTGAAAACCTTTAAAATAGAAAGTAATAGGGTCCTGGCTAGTGTGGCTTAGTGGATTGAGCACCAGCCTGCAAAGCAAACGGTTGCCAGTTTGATTCCCAGTCAGGGCACATGTCTGGGTTGCCGGCCAGGTCCCCAGTAGGGGTCTTGCAAGAGGCAACCACACATTGATGTTTTTCCCTCTCCCTTTCTCCCTCCCTTCCCTTTTCTCTAAAAATAAATAAATAAATCTTAAAAAAAAAAAAAAAGAAGGAAAGTAATAGGAATGAAGAGACCAAAATGGTTTTTGGTCTATTACCAGATGTAGGTCTTTTGCGTTCCTCAGATTTTTATTTCAGTCTATTTTTCCTAATTCTCTACCTCTATGTCATTTTTATTTCTATAGAAATATTTCTATTGAAATAAAAAATCTTATGACTATTTATTTGCTTCTCACTTTTATATTCTTATGTACAAATTGTTCTTATATTTTTTTCTAAATTTTATTTTAAAAGGCAAAGAATTTCTCAAAGGACATTAAATTTTGGATATATCTTTTGCAGTTTTAATTATATTCATCAGTTTCAAAACAGGAGTTAAAACACAATACTTCTTACACAATTTGTGTATTTCCTCCATTTTCAGTATATCAATTAAGTGCATAATCTAGGCTCTTGCCGGGTAGCTCAGTTGGTTAGAGCATTGGTCCAATATACTGATGTTGTGGGATCAATCCCTGGTTAGGGCACATGCAAGACTCAACTAATGAATACATAAATAAATAGAATAAATCAATCTCTCTGTAAAATCAAGCCATAAAAAACTCATAATTTAGGAAGATTACAAATAGCATTATGTATTTTAAACTCTGGATTGAGAGTGAGAAAACACCGTCTTCCTTGCCCCATCCTTCCACTGTTACAAATTTACAATATTTTATTACCCTAGGCTCTCTAATTTCCGTCTTCTCCATCATTATCTTACTCTTACATTAAACTTTTCAATTAAAATCCAACCTGTTAAACTTTTCAAATCCTAAATATAAATTTGTTAGCATGGTTTCCTGAAATAAAGAGTATTATCATTATTATGTTATTATTTTCTCCAACAACAGTAGGATAAAAACTATTGAATTCCCAATTCAGAAGAATTGCCTTCATTGGAAACCACAGTCTGAAACGAATCTTTTTTAACATGAAGTAAAGTTAAACTTACTGATACATCATACACTGTTGAGAATGCAAACTCCTCCACCTCCGTGCTGCTTTGTGATTTCCCGTCAAATGAGCAGCATCCTGGCATTCTTTTCAGACTTGTAAGCTGACTAAAGAGAGACTGCTTAAGGGTTTCAAATAAACTAGTTTGACAAGTTGGGATGGGTGAACTCTAACCAATACTGTGGTTTGAGGTAAAGAATCACTTGATAAGCCTTTATTGCAGGAGAAATTTCCTGGTTCTGGCTAATTAAGTGAGAAACAACACCGTGTTCTAACCCAAGCAACACCCTTGAATACTCTGCATGATTTGTGTTTCACTTCTAAGAGGTGGCACTCTTCTTTCTGAGTCAGAACAAGTCTGGTGGTGTTTAGGCCCTGCATTTCATCTCTTTCAGAGGCAAGATCAGAGGTTTTCATCAAGCATTTGATACCCTTGACTTGCTTTTTTTAGTGCAGTGCTACATGTGTTCATTATATCTGGCTCAGGAATTCATTTGCCTCTACTCTGAAGTGGAATCTGGCTTTAAGGAGGGAAAATGAGAATGAATTTGTGCCAACTGCTGTTTTAAAAGGCTTCACCCGCTGATTGTCTCCTCTTCATGTGCTCTCCTTTGTAGTCATATTGTTCTACCTGCTTTGACTTTGAGTTTTCTGTTCATCCAATACTTTCCTTCCCATTGTGTCTTTGCCCACATGTCTATAATATCATTTCCCTTATTTATGGCACAGTTCTCAATTCCAAGTCCATCTCACGGTAAGACTCAAGTCATTTATTCAGACTGTCTACACAGGGTATGTAGATTCTGAAGATAACTCCTTCAGGATGTTTTCCTTTAATTCCCCAACATTCACACTATCTAAACAACGCCCAACCCACCCATACCTTCCCTTCAAGCATGAATCTGGTTTTAGTTTTCTGACTTTTAGGTGTATAGATCCATTTATCCTGTTAGTGAAATATTTGAGGCCAGAAACTGTGGTCCTTTTTTTTCATTTTGTTTATTTTTTAAATTCTTGTTCAATCACAGGTGTCCCCATTTTTTCCCACATTACTTTCCCCTGCCCTACCCACCCCCCACCTCCCACATTTAATCTTCCCCCCAGCTTCTCCTCCCCACCTTATCTTCATCCATGGGTCCTTTATACAAGTTCCGTGACTTGACCCTTCCCTTTCTTTCCAGTTATCCCCCTCCCTACGTGAGTCTGTTTCTATTTTGTTCGTTTGTTTGTTTTGTTGATTAGGTTCCACTTATAGGTGAGATCACATGGTATCTGTCTTTCACCACCTGGCTTATTTCACTTACCTCCTACCCTCATGACAGCATGGATGGAACCAGAGAGTATTATGCTAAGTGATGTCTTTTTAAATGCATGTGCCAGCACCTCTGCAAACACTTGATATTCAGTACTTAACTGAGTCTTTCAGTTGATTTGACAATCTACATTCATATTAAGATTCAGTCCCTCTTTTGTTTTTTAAAAAATGTTTTTTTGGCAAAACAGGAACATAAAATTAATAAATGCACATATAAAAATGTTCAAATTGATTAATAAATAAAAATTCTATAGCTTTGTCAAACTTCTATTCATGTATAACAAATGACAAACTTAGCTACTTAAAACAACAGCCATTTATTATCTATTATTTTGTAGGTCAGAAATCTGTGTGAGCTCAATCTTGTTTTCTGTTTAGTCTTAAGGCTGTAAACAAGGTGTAGATTCATGTGGGTTCCTCTCTGGAGGCTGTGGTGAAGAATCACTTCCCAGCTCATTCAGGCTATTGGCAGAATTAAGTTGTTTGCAGAAATACTAAGGTTCCTGTTTCTTTGTTGCCGTCAGCCTGGGCTGACCTTGGCTTCTGAAGGCTACGAATTCCTTGATACCTGGTTCCTTCCATCTTCCAGCCAAAAATAGTACATCTTCTCACACTTAGAATATCTGACTTCTCTGCTACCCTGAAAGGAAAATTCTTTACTTCTAAAAGACTCTACATCTAAAGAAGCAGATTAGATCCACCTGGAAAATCCTTTTTTTGATAAACTCAAAGCCAACTGATGACTAACCTTAATCACATTTTCTAAGAATTGTCACACTAGTAGATTTTTTAAAATATACCCCAAGTTCCATAATTTCCACCTGAATCCAAACTGAAGATGCAAGTTTGAGGTTCAACAAAATATATTTGTTTGAAAACAGGTGAAAGGTAGTTATTGAAACCATGAGGAAGGCAATCCTAGGCAATTATAAAATTTCTCTTTTTGGAAATATTTGAAAGGTGGACATCCAAACATCTTTTAGGGAGAATACCTAGGTTTAGAAGTGGAGAGAAGGAAGACCTAACAGGATAACCCCCTTATCTACAAAACTACATTTTACTGTAAAAGTTGGGGTACAGAGTCTGACCAGGCAACAAACTTTAAAAAAACAGAACTTCACAGGAAATCTATAATATCTGATTAGAAAACTCAGTGTTGCATAGCTTTGTGACATAAGTGGAAAAACGTTTAATAATTCAGAATATAGATTAAAATATTACTAAGCCAAATCTTTAAAATGTACTAGCAATGTTGACTTTGATATTTTCCACTGTTGGCTACAGAATAGCTCTAAAAATGTTTCTAATAGATTGATTACAGTGTTCTCCCAAATGCTATAGTAAAATGTAGTTTAAATAAAATGAATTTGAATTATATTAATTCTTAAAGCTATCAAATGAACAACTAATTTCATTTACCTGGTATATTTCTTTTTTTGGAATAAATATTAACCATATGAGCTATATTAAATATTATTTTTCAAGAAAATGCTGCATATAGGACTCCAAGCAAGAGGGAGGCATAGGTAGATACACTGTGCCTCCTTGCACAACCAAAACGAGGACAACAACAATTTAGAAATAAAATAACAACCAGAACTGACAGAAAATTGAACTGTATGGAAGTCCGACAACCAAAGAATTAAAATAGACACATTTATCCAGACCTGCAGGAGGGGCACAGTCGGGCAGCTGGGTGGAGAGGGGTCTCAGCAAAAAAAGCAGTGGTCCTAGGTGTGCAAGGCAGCAGCTGACAAACCCTGGGTGCACAAAACAGCAGCAGGCGGACTCTGGGCACTCGGGCGGTGGCTGGCAGACCCCTGGCGAGGAGTGGCAATGGGCAGACCCAGCAAGACAGCAATTGTGAAGCGAGGCATGGCGTGCTAGGCAGCTGGCTAATCTGGTGGTCCCACATTTGCGCACATTTAAACCAGGTGAAACTGAGGAGTGAGACAGACCTCGCAACCCAAGGACCCAGCGTCAGGAAATAAAGGCTCAAAACACCAATTGAAAATACCTGTGGGGGTTAAAGTGCAGGGAGAGACTGCCAGCTTCACAGGAGAGTTTGTTGGAAGGACCCAAAGGGTCCTAGAACGTACACAAGTCCACCCACATGGGAATCAGCACCAGAAGGGCCCAGTTTGCTTGGGGGAAGTGGGGGAAAGGACTGAAATCCAACAGACAGTGGAGCAAGCACCATTGTTCCCTCTCAGCCCACACATACTGCGTCACAAACCAGCGACTGGGTTGCCCTGCCCTGGTGAACACCTAAGGCTCCACCCCTCAATGTAACAGGTGCAACAAGACAAAAGAGAGAGAGAGAGAGAGATGGCTCAAACAGAAGAAGAAATGAAAGCCCCAGAACCTATCAGATGCACAGTTCAAAGCACTGGCGATCAGGATGCTCACAGAATTGGTTGAATTTGGTCATAAATTAGATGAAAAAAATGAAGGCTATGCTAAGTGAAATGAAGGAAAATGCACAGGGAACCTATAGTGATGGGAAGAAAGCTGGAACTCAAATCAATGGAGTGGACCAGAAGGAAGAAAGAAACAATCAAACAGAACAGAATGAAGAAACAAAAATTCAAAAAAATGAGGAGAGGCTTAGGAACCTCCAGGACATCTTTAAATGTTCCAACACCTGAATTATAGGGGAAGAGGAAGGGGAAGAGGAAGAACAACAAGTGGAAAAGTTATTTGAACAAATAATAAAGGAGAACTTCCCCAATCTGGCAAAGGAAATAGACTTCCAGGATGTCCAGGAAGCTCAGAGAGTCCCAAAGAAGGTGGACCCAAGGAGGAACACAACACGGCACATCACAATTACATTACCCACGATTAAAATGAAGGAGAGAATCCTAGAAGCAGCAAGAGATAAGGGGACAGTCACCTACAAAGGAGTTCCCATCAGACTGTCAGCTGATTTCTCAAAAGAGACCTTGCAGGCAAGAAGGGACTGGAAAGGAGTATTCCAAGTCATGAAAGACAAGGACCTACATCCCAGATTGCTCTGTCCAGCAAAGCTTTCATTTAGAATGGAAGAGCAAATAAAGTGCTTCTCAGATAAGGTCAAGTTTAAGGAGTTCATCATCACCAAGCCCTTACTATGTGAAATGTTAAAGGGATTTATCTCAGAAAAAGAAGATAAAACACATGTATAGTAAAATGACAGCAAACTCACAATTATTAACAACCACACCTAAAACAAAAACAAGAACTAAGCAAACAACTAGAACAGGATCAGAACCACAAAAATGGAGATCCCATGGAGGGTTAGCAACAGGGGAGTGGGAGGGGGAGAGAGGGGGAAAAGGTATGGAGAATAAGTAGCATAGACAGTAGGGAGAAAATAGACAGGGGGAGGGCAAGAATAATATGGGAAATGTAGAAGCTAAAGAACTTATGACACATGGACATGAATTAAAGGGGGGGAATGTGGGTGGGAGAGAATATGGAGGGTGGGGGGGAATCAAAGGGGGAAGTGGGACAACTGTAATAGCATAATCAACAAAATATATTTAAAAAATAAAATGCTGCATATAATTTCAACAAAACAGTAGTATTTGCAAAGTGCACAGAGCAACACTATTGATAAGTGAAAATGCCAACATATGAAACTTAATGACAGCCTTAGTGCCTGAGCAGCATCAGCTGAGCTGAAACTGGTTTGCAATACCATACATTGCACTTTCTAAACAGATTTGAAACATTTTATGACATTTCAACTGTATTATTCAACAGGATAGTCTCACAACATCATGAAGTAGATTAATTTTCTATTTGACACATCCAGTGCAGTTTAGGGCAAAGGAATATTTCTCTTTTAAATTGTGTGACATGATTGCATTTCTGTTATTTCTTATTAGGCATAGTTAAAATTGTCAGGCAAGAAAAATATTGAAACCCATAAAGGAGGTTTCATTGTAAACATTTACAAAAGCAGCTTAATAAACTACTGCATTTAAATGGGCTTCCTGTAGTTCTATTTGTTTATAAAACAGATTATCTAATGAGGCATTATAATAGCAAATAAAAAAAAACTGTTGTTGTTTTAGTAGGTTTCAAAATCTTTTGCTGCTTCCCATTTTGAAATATGTTGCAGATTTTTAATTTATACCATATCAAGGCTTTAAATTATTTAATTATAAAGCTTATTGTGGAGGGTGAGAAAAAGAATGAGTAAGGCATGGATTTGGTGGGTAAACTTTCCATGGAGCATTCTGACCTGTGCATCTGAGTGGCTCTATAGCTTTGCCTGCAGTAAAATCATACTTCATTTCCTTAGGGATAGTTGTATATAGTGTTGTGGTGTTGTTTGACTTAATTGTAAAACTGTTTCATCTATTGATATGCTTTGCTGAGCACTATAAATTTAATTTATGTCATATTTTTGCAAGGAAAAAACATGATTTAGTAACAATCATTTAATTCCAATGACTTATAGGACTGCAGTGTTACTGGCTAGTGAAATCTGAATAACTCGGATTAGAGTGATGAAGAGATAGCTGGCCTGGATGCAAGGGTCTCCTGGGTTTTGTTTCTATGCTGGCTAAGGCTTATTATGTAACTTGGAAAAATTCTCTTTGCTTTGCTTTCACATCAGTTAAAAAGGGGAGAGTGTTGAAGATAATCTCTTAGGTTCTTTCAGGTTATGACAGCTATGATTCTAGCATTAGTTTCAATAATCTGTAACAAGTTTACTTTCCATTTCCACCATTGCATGAAGGAATGCCTCCCACAGATTCCCTCTCTGTCAAATAAACTAACAAAGCAACAACTTTATTCAGTTGAAAGGTATAGATTTCTGTTAATATATTTTTGTTCTTGTTGTTGAATCATGAAGATTTCACTGAGAGAATATGATTAAGAATTTGCAAAAATTTGGGTTCAATCTTGTTCTAGCATTAAAAACTTCATTTAAGAACTTCAGTTCTTTTTCATGGCACCTCCAATTTCAAGATCCCACTGGGATTATGTGCTATGGTATTTACTGTTAGCTTAATGGATTTGACCTGTCTTTTAAAACAATGAGTCAGACGAATTAAGTGGTTTTTTTCTATAAAAAGATGTGAATATTATTTGAGCACTCACAGCATAAGAAGCAAAGGCCTATATATTTTGTTTTTAACCACAATATATTTTGCAAAATTCACAAAGCCAGAGTAGTGATAAATAAAATGCTAATACTGTAAAAAAAACTTCTTTATAATCTTAATGCATTTGCAGCATCATCTGTATTGATATGTTTACAATAGTATATTTTCCACTTTTTTGAGCACATTTTAAACATTCTTTGACTTTTCAATTTTACTATTCAACAGGAAATCCTCACAACCACGCCATGAGGTAGATAGCTTAATGTTCCATTTGGTAGATAGAAAACTTGAGAAGAAGCTATTATTGCATGATTCCTATAACACCATTCAATAGGTGAGACAGAATTGAACTAGAAATAGTACATATAAATTCTGTTTTGAAAATCCACTTTTCCATCTTAAATTTATTTAGTGGCCTTTTAGGTTTATTCCTCTCATTTTTTAAATTAAAATGTAATTGAGTTGAATTAGTTATAGAATTATTTAAATCAATGTATACAGTTTCACAGACACATGTGCAAAAAGTTATCACAGTCTTCTGAAATATAAACAAACATATTTACACAAAAGCACATATCCATTGTAATAGAACTTATAGGGTAGAAAATAAATTTTTTGTAGACAAATTTTTTTCTACCAGATACTGTGTTTAGCTTTAATATAAAAAGGGTCTATCGTCCATCAAGCATATCTTGAATATGCTAAATATTCTCCAGGAAGCTCTGAATACAGAAAAAGTGTAAAGATTTAAGTTTTTACTTTGCTTTTTCTGTTGATATTTAGTTATTAGTCTTCATTAACTCCAAAATTTGGTGTCATTTTCTTTTTAAAAGGAAAGTATAGATAGATGATCCTTTTCTGTTTATAATATCTTAATATTGAGATGCAATTAAGTAGGAGTTTTTTTATATTTATCTTGTTTACATGTATTACATATAAACACATACAGATAAATTAACAAAACTTTCAGTCATTAAAGAAACAGGCAGGCTACATTTTTCCCTGATAAATCAGAGCAACAAATCCAGCACTTGAGGTCTCACATTGGAGGCCTGGAAATGAATCCAGCTACTCTGTAGTTATAACCCTGAGGCCAGATGGCCATGCAGCATATATTTTGAACCAAGTCTATAGGCAGACATGGTTCAAAATATATTAGTGAGACATAAAATGTGATTTTGAAAATCTAGTGGCACCTAATTTTTTTTACAATGTGATTTAAAGTATTTTGAAATTGATTAAATGACTTTTAAAATGCAAGGAGCAGTTTTTGAAAAGTGTATTTTTTTATTGAGTCCAAAGGACATGAATAATTAATAGTAGTTCATACTATTGGTCTACTGTGTGCAGACACTGTTCCAAGTGCTTTATTTACTCATATTAGTGCATTTAATCCTAACAACAATCACATGAGTGGGCACCATTTTTACTGCCTCCATAAAGATGAAAGAGCTAATGCACAGTGATTAAGAAACCTGTACAAGGATAAACAGCTCAGATGAGGCACAGCCAGTCTTCAAGCTCAGGCAGCCTAATTGCAAAGCCTACACTTTCCACCACTAGATTTTGGTCTGTGTTAAGCCCCAAAGTCATTCATTCATCTGACAAATTACATTAACGTATCTTAAAACTCACAGAAGCATTTCTTTCCATTATAGGAAACATTTTATAGTATGTGATGTATACCAGGCACTGTCCTAAGTGCTTTATACAAATCAGCTCTCCCAACCTGACATTCTGATTGACATGTGACCTATCAGATAGCTGAAGACTTACAGGAGCACCAGTTACCATATATTAATGTAGGTGTTTCTAAATAAATAATTGGATAGATCATTCCCTCAAAAATCTAGAGTGTTTGTCCTGTTACTAAATAATTTGACACCAACTCTGCTAGCCTAAGTCTCATCAGTTCTTTTCATCCTCCTTGCACCCATGAAAAAAATGTTCCCAAGAGTCTTTTCTATTCTCCATTCTGGTTTGACACTAACTGATGATGCTATTAAAAAATAAATCAGAAATGCTTGCTAACAATACAACATACATCCTGCAGTTAGTGCTTTTGTGTATAAAACAATGCAAGTTCAAATACATTTAAAGCTTTTTTAAATGGCAACTCTTGTGGTTAATGATAATGCTCTATTATTATTTAGAAGCCCAGGTTAGAGTTCAAGTTATATTGCAAATCCTATGCTTCTCCATTCTAGCCATTGAATGTCCAATCATCAGTGCTGGTATATTGAAGCCATGAATCCTTAGGGAAGGTTGTTGTTTGATTTTTTTTTTTTTTGCGAGAAGAATTCCAAGTGCTCCAAGTATTATAGGAGGTAAGAATTTGGCAGCCCCAGAAGCTCTTCATATCCTGTGGAAAATGATGGTCTTCATCTTCCATTGAGGAAAACCACTTATAAATATTCAGCATATTAATAAGTAATACAGTTTCCCTTCTGAGTGAGGAGTTAGTGCTACCTATCATTCCCCGTGTCTTCTTCCCTCAGGGTAGAAAGAGAGTTTGGTCACAGAGGCCACCTCGTAATATTGGATTGGTCTGAGTCTGAAGGACTTCTTGACCTCCAGCAAAAACACCGATCCAAACCACATAACTATGAACAATATACAATATGCAGGAGTTTTAACTTTTGTGTCATGGATATAATTCATGGACAATTCACACTAGATACCAGTCTTTGAAGCAATCCAGTTTCGATACTGAGTCACTCTTGTATAGACACCAGGTTTTTTGGGGAGAGCACACGATTGTCCCCAACTTACTATACCAACAATGTACCAGATATCATGGTTATCATAAACCAGAGGTCCACCGGAATCACCCTGCAGAAAAAAACACAGACATATTTAAAATTGTTAACTCTGATTTAATTCAGTAGGAAGGTCATTGCAATCATCTCTCTTCCACAGGGGAAACAAAAAGGGAAATTGATACAAAGAACATGCAGCCATACTAGAGATAGATTATATGATTATATAATGTTTCTCTCAATTGAGTTAAAATTGTATGCTAAACTTTAAACTTCATTTTTTAAATTCATATGGAATTTAAAACTTCATTTTGTAACATTCATATGGAATGGTTACATTATTTCTCGCTCAGCATCCTTGGATGTATGCATGATTTAGTAAGCATGTATATAAAATATTCAATGTGAAGTTAATGCATAGATAAGGGATAAGGAAAGTTAGAATGGCTTCAAGTCTTCTGGCTTGTTAACAGAATGAAAGGGGATACCATTCACAGAGAAAGAAAACATAGGACCAAGGTCAGGTGATGAGGGGAATAAGAGGAAAATCAGATGCAACATTTTGAGTGAGATGTCTTTGAAATATCAAAGTGCAGTAGAATACACATATAAGTCTGGAGGTAAAAGAAGAGGTTGAGGGAATATATAAATCTGGAGATCAAAGAGAAGGTTGGGGGTCTAAAAGTATAAATTTATGAATCATCTGCAAAAAGATGATAATTGATGCAATGGAAGAGAGAGAGATCCTCTAGGGAGAAATTATAAAGAGGAATAGGCACAGGGCAGACCAAAATTTAATGTCTGGGGTTAATGGAATGTGAGAAGGCAGAGAAACAATGGTCCACAGGTCTCTACAAAGTTGAAGAAAGACATTTTGTTCAGCTAACAAATATTTGTGCCTGGCACTGTTTTGGGTGTTGGTGATACAATGGTAGGCAAAATAAGCCCCCCAAATCTGTACCTTCATGGAGTTTATGACACTAAACCAGCTAAGTATAATATGTTGTGTATTGTATGGTGATAAGAGCTAAAGATAAAAATAAAACCAAGAAGGGACACAGAGAATATATGTGTAAGGTGTGTATGGGGGGTGGGTAATGGTTGGTAGGTTGTGGTGTAGCACAGAGTATGGCCAAGAGGGCAGGAATAGGTGAAAAGGAGGCAGGAAAGATTGGAGGGAGGTGTTAAATAGGAAGATTTGGGGAATTAGTGTTTGTATAGTTGGAACAGTTTTTGGTGACAAAGTTCAGGATGTAGCTCTAGGAATAGGTGGCTGCAAAGTGGTGGAGATCACTGGAAATCAGATCTAGAAACTCAGAATCCAGTATTTATATGTATCAGTGTTAATATTATAGGGCTTGGGATGAAGAAGAGACCTGTTTCAGGTTTCAAAGCCATTAGAAAATGAGAGAAAGGAGAGAGACTCAGAGGTGGGGGTAAAACAAGACACATGAGAGATGATAACAGACCTGAATAAAGCTGTCATCAGAGGAAAGGTTTCTGTGTTTTTTTGTTTTCAACTTTAATAAAATAACAATAGACCATAAGAGTAATTGTGTGAACCAGAAACAGAAGCAACAGACTTCAATTTTCTAACTTGTAATATAATTAACGTACTTGTTTGATCTCATATTAAATAAAATAACATATAAAAAGTACTCAGTATTTTGCCTGGCACACAGTAAACATTCAACATAATAATTTTTGTTATTGTGATTATTAAGTAAACTGAGTCCTTGGTGAAATAGATGCCACTTTTTTCCTTCCAAGTAAAATATATGCCAAACTTAGAAATGCCTAATGGAAACTTTCCTTTTCATGTTTTGACCTTGACTTTGGACTTACCTTACATGCATCTACTTTCCCTTCCATGAATCCAGCACATAACATTCCTGAAGTTATCATACCATCATACACATCCTTTCTGTTACACACATCACTGCTTATGGTTTCCACCCTGGCTTGCCGAAGTTTATTTTGTGTAGGTCCTGTTACACGGACAAACAAATGAACAAAAACATGCTCTTCAAATAAAATTGTATCTAAGACATGGAAAACATATATAGTGTATATACCTAGGAGCAAAAGCACAATAATATTCTATTAATATTAATTGTTTGTTGGGGACCGCCCTGCTTGGTCTCAGGAAGCTGTAACCCCCCGTGACTTAGGCTGAGTGAGAGACCTCCGGACCAGGAGCCAAAACTTATTTCCCTGGCATGAACGCTGCCTGTTCTGTGCCTAACCTCCTATGCTTGATCAGTTAGCCAATGACAGGTAGGATTTCCCACAGAGGGAATTGCCTAAGACAGGCATGATCACTAGGAGGCCTCTGGGAAGAGACTCAGGGGCTGTGGAATGAAGGGGTAATGGACATCAACTCCTGCCCCCTCGGCTTTGTCAAAGCCTGAGTCCTTGTTCTTAGTTGTGAGAAATCCAAGTCTCCTGGATGCCTTTATCTCCTCTGTTGACTCAGGCCTGTGGAAATAACAGGGGCAGTGCAGCCCAGACCAGAGATGGCGGACCCCTGGGGTAATCATGCCTGGGACATAGAATATGCAAGATCCTGTGATATCTGTTTGCTGGAGGATGTTATTGGATTAGAATTTGAAGGCACAGACAGGAAACCAAAACTAGCCCTTTGAGTCCTGTTAGTCCTTTCAAATATTAAAATTCCAATCTCTGCCCAGAATCACAGTGGGGGTTCTGTCTGCACCTTTGTAAGTCACCTACTTCTTTTAATCTTTTCTGCCAGACTGTGAATCCACAAACTAAGTCTGTATTCTCAATAAAAATCTGCTTGGGAATGAAAACGGGACACTCTCCACTAGAGAGAATGGCTGTTTCATCCCTACTTCCTCATAGGACCTGCTTGTCTCTATGTATGTTTTTCTCATGTTTCATCGAGCCATTCACAGTGTTCTGAGATCACTGCAGGCCAGTGAGCATGCATCAATTGTTGCCTAATTTTATTTCTGTTTCATAAATGTCTACATTTGAGGAATCATAAACATACACAACCGAGAATTATATCAGTGGTTCTTCAAAAGCTATTGGAACCCTTGCAACTAAATGCAATATTACATATGTGTGTGTGTATTACACATTTTTTCCCATGAGGAGAATGCCCATCACACTGATCTTGTCTAATTGGTACATTTTTCCATATAAAGAAATTAAGTCTCAGGGAATTTGACTGATTTTCCAAAAGCTATTCAAACAGAGACCAGGCTATGTGCTGCATAGAGCTATTTGTTTGCCCTACACTAGGATGTAGTGTGTTATTTGGGGGCACCCTGAAGTATGGGGAACAGAACTGATGTCCAGGACAAGCTAGCAATTGGACACCAGCAAGGCCAGGAGCTGGGAGGAGAGAATACTGCACAACTGAGTACAGGAAGAGAAGGAAGTAGCTCAGAGTTCCTGATTGAAACTGTCAGTGAGTAGCCCTGAGTTAGTGGGAAGGGAAGGGAAGACTGAAGGAGACTTATAACTGCATCTCACAAAGTCAAGTTGGAGGTGCATGGGGTATTTGGAAAATTTTACATATGATCAAGTTCTGTCAAAAAATAATAAAAATCAGATTAAGATATATTATCATTTGTCTCCTAGTTTCTTCAGGATATCCCTGATAAAACCTTAAATGTTTCTCATTTCCCCTTTTAAAATATTTCATTATTCTCTCTTTTTAAAACAGAATGAACTAGTATATAGAAATTTAAGTTCCGGTCTTCAGCTTGTAAAATTTTAGTACTGATGTCTTTTAAATCTCTTAGGAAGTGGGACATAGGAAAAGAAATACAGATTCTATTAACTAACCAAAATAAAAATTCACAGAGCACTGTTGTGGTTATAACCAACGTAAATCCTCATTAACATGAGGAGGAATTTTTTTTTAAAAAAAGAAAAAAAGTGTCATAAGATTGTGATTTGAAATATAAACTAACCAGGGGTGTTTACATATGGGAAATATGCAATTCGGAATCATTTGCTCCCTTGTACTCCCGTGACATTTTGTCCCTTCTTACAGCATGCAAAGCAGTCTGTTTATTTCTTCTATATTAGCCTCTCTCCTTTCTCACCATTGTTTCAATTAACTGTGAACTCCTCAAGGACAGGAACCTGATTTCTTTTACTTTTTAACCCACAGCCAGCCCCCCACCCTGATCTTCTTGGGGCCATACACATTGGAAGCATCAACACTATTTTTATGAAAAATCTGGAGGGATTTCCTAAGCTAGCTTGTCAGAATTTAAGAGATACTTATATTGACAAATTATGTTGCACTACTCACCATCATCTACAATGGATCCAAACCCCGTGACAAATACACTTGCTTTAGGTGGCAGCTTTGTAGCTGCATCTGGGAGGCAAACTCTCTGGACTACATTTGAATAGTCAACTCGGGGAGTGAGCTGAGCCAAAGCAATGTCGTTTTCATTTGTTTCTCTCCGGTAATTTTCATGAATAATAATTTTTCTCACATTTCGTTGTACTGAAGGTGGCGTTATAGTGATACCAAAAGTAGCAATCCATTGACTTGGGTCTTTATTTCTGTAAAACATTAAAGGGTAAAATTTATGACACTTAACTATATATTTAAAAAGATTGAGAGTATATTTCTTCCCAGCTATTGGCATTATGTGCCTGAAAAATCCCTATAGTGAGAGAATTTGAAATTGGTGACCTTATTGCAAAAAGAGGTTAAACACACTGATGATGTGAGCCTATGAAAACCCTTCACATATTTTCATCCTCTAAAATTTCATACTCCAAAAGAGCACAGCAACTAAATAAAATTTCAATGCTTCATTTGGGTTAATAACAATAATGGGTATTATACAATTAATTTCCAATCTTTGAAAATCTTGTTTATTAGAAACTCATTAGATTCTGTCTTCTATAATTTAAATGAAATGTAGCAATAGTAATTTTAAGTTGTTTTGGCTATTACACATGCTAAGAGACATTTCCCTCTGTATCAGACACTCTACCCATTCTTATTTGATGACTCATGTGTTGGCTCTTGTTTACTGGGTCTTACTGTTATCCTTGAGATAAAGTGTACCTAATTTGTCTCTTGTGTATACATACTCTTGTGTGAATACAAGATTGCTTCCTCACCTACGCCCAGACCCTGTCTGGATATTAAGGCCTAAGCAGCCCTGACTCAACATCATGCTGTGAGAGTTCTCATCACCCTTTGATCCGTCCCTTCTACTATTTTTGAGGCTCTCCCTTCACACATGCTTTAGTCTCCCACAAAATTACAGCACAAGCAACTGCTATGTCAGACTACAATCTCTTCATCTTTATATTTTTCCCCAAAGTTCATTTCTTCTTTTTCTTCTTATCCCCATCAACGATTAGAAATACATAGAAACTTGAAATTCTCTGTGTAGAGGAAAATTATGTAGAAGGAAATCACACAGAGGAGAGTTCATAAAGGGGATTTCCTTGTTTATACAGGGTTACTGTGTTGATGAATCACAAAAGTTTCAGTGTAATGAGAAGCTGAAAGACCAGTGGTTTTCAAAGTACTAGACAATGCCCCAGGGTGAGCAGGTAGAACAGGGTGTGGGGGAGTGGGGAGGGGACTGAGAAATGCCAAGGGCTCCTCTCTCAGCTGTTTTATTTCTTTATACTTAAAGGACATTTTTATTTAAAGCTGAAATCTTAGGGCTGAAGAACTCATTTGAAAAGTAGAATTCTGGAGCCCTGGCTGGCGTAGCTCAGTGGATTGAGCGCGGGCTGGGAACCAAAGTGTCCCAGGTTCGATTCCCAGCCAGGGTACATTCTTGGGTTGCAGGCCATAACCCCCAGCAACCGTACATTGATGTTTCTCTCTCTCTATCTCCCTCCCTTCCCTCTCTAAAAAATAAATAAATAAAATATTAAAAAAAAAAAAAGAAAAGTAGAATTCTGAGAGATAAAAGATACATGTGACTTCAGTCCTCAAGGAGCTAATTGAATGGATAAAATAAAGTACCCCATCTCTTCATTCACTGTCAACCAGAAAGGAAGCTTCATGTAGTAGTGTAACAGGGTACAGCCAAGAGGGGGACCCCAAATAGGGATTTGGAATGGGGTCCAGAACTCAAGGTGTTCAGGAAATATTAGGATATCCTCACCACCCCCCTATAGGTGTGAGTTGGAGGAAGGGACAAATAGAACAGGGCCATTGAGAGCTGTTTTGCATAGCAACAGCTTTGCAGCTAACCTCTGGTGTGGTGATTTAACATATCTATAATCTTTAACTGGTTGCATAGATATGTTAAATAGCTGTGGCCATGCTCTGAGCCAGGGGGATGGAAGTAACTTCCCCACCAAGATGTAACTGGAAGGCAGGTCCCCCAGTTACAGTGCCTGCATGGGAGCTTGGAGATGATTGGCTCCACGACATGGGGCCACACCTACCCAGACTCATGATGGCAGCCCAGTAAAGCTGGAAGGCTTTGAGAGTACTGGCAGGTGTAACTGAGTGTGGGAGGAGTTGGACATGGGGCTGCAGAGGAGGATTGACATAGGGATTTAAACCCAGATGCGGTAGCCATTGCCGGGAGAACCACGCAGCTTTGGCAGAGTGGAGACTCCTGCGGCCATTGTGCAGAGAGAACCATGCGGCTGGGGCAGTGGAGGGAGAACCACTCAGTCTTTAGTAGAGTGGGGACTCCCACAGCCCTGTGAGAGAGAATCACCATGTGGCAATAGAAAGGAGATCCACGAGGCTTTGCCAGAGTGGGGACCCCCACAGCTTTAGAATGGGGAACCACCACCTGGCTTTAGCAGAGATCCTGGCAACACAGCTGATGGTGCCAGGAACCGAGGGAGGCCTACCAGCCGAGATGGATTACTGGGAAGAACTGGAGGCTGCCTGAGACACGGACTTCTATTTCTTTCCCTGAGATATGGTACCCCAGACTGGGCAAAGTGGGGAAGGAAGGACTGTGTGTGTTTGTGGGTGTTTAAAGGGACTTTGGGATTTTGATGAAGACACTAGGTGACTACTTTAAGTCTGTATGGCATTAAATAAAACATTTCCTTTCCTTTTCATGAATCTCTCACATTGAGAGATGTCTTTCCTCTGGCGGCAGACATAATGAACCTAGGGGGTTTCTTTTGGGTAATAGTATTTTGTCCCAGCCCCCCCACCCACCCTTGTTGCTCTGTAACAGTAGGCCCCATTCAACATGCTTGTGGCTAGGGATACTGAGACTCAGAAGCTAAAAGGCTTGCCCCTGTGAGGAACATATCCAGCTGCTTAGTGTCAGAAAGAGAGGGCCCAGGCCTCACGCTCTCCTGTCAAAACCTTTTTTCCCTGCTAACATTATTTCACAAAGACAGGGATCTTTTTTAATGGTTGTAAATAAACTAACGTTTGTCTTAAACATGATTTTAAAAAAAATACTTTTTCTATAGAATAAAAATTTAAAAGTTCTTTGGATAATTGTGACAGTATCTTCAAAAAACACTGTATTTTTCCTTCACAACACTATATATCATTGTGCATTGAAATTGTTACCATCCACCAAATTGAACCCTATCCAGGGTCATTCTATTTCCCAACACTTTTAAGTTATAATTACCAGCATAAAATATACCATCATTCATATTTTAAGAAATCTTTCCTGTGAGTCCACAACCACCATCACCTGTCAAATTTCTCTGTTCCCATTTATTTAAAAATTACTTGAAAGTGGCATCTAAACTCACTGCATCCAACCCTTATTCTATCCTCCATTCCATTCATTCCCATCCCACCTTATCACCACAATTTCTCTTATTAAGGTCACCAGTTATCCCTATTTTACCATACTCCTGGTCAATTCCCATTTGGGTCTTTTAGCACACAAAGACTACACTGGACCTGCTGAAACAGATATGTTAATTACTATAGCTTATATCCTTCACTAAATATTAATAAAGTGACATCTAGATTTATTTTTAATTTACATAAATAGAGATTAGTTATAAACAAAAATGGATGGTACTCCCCAAAACAAGTGTTAAAATTGGAGCACTATGTGAACAAAAATTCAGAAAGCCTTAAACAATTAGTAAAACAAGTTCATGTAAGGCATAATGCTAGTTATTTTGTCAATATAAAGGAGTCTCTTCTCTCTTCTCTTGAGAGTGACAGTCCCTTAAATTCATTAGGTCATTCCCCTGACACATCTACCCCCACAAATAAAAGTATAGGTACCTTATAAGGACAGTAAAGAGCCTCTTAGACTTACCAAAGATAATTTTCTTGAAAGGATGGTGTGAACAGTGCCACTGGCCAGGGCTGCATTCAGAGCCTTTACCTTTTGAGAGTTTAAAAGGAAAAACTTTCTGTACCCTAATGCTGAAACCTCTGGGAGGAAAAAAGGTGTGTCCCCTGATCACCTGGGGCAATAGGGTGCTTTGTATATCTGCATACAAGTACTGACAGAGCTAAGCTTTAAGAGCTACAACTATGAAAGCTCAAGCAGATTGCTCCTGCTGGGTCCCATATGACCAGGCTTCCTTACTGTGAGGTCAGAGACAGGATGGCAGGTCTCTCCTATCATCCACATACCTTTCTGGTCCACACAAGCAACAGGGGTTATTGGGGGATGCAGTTGGAAGGCATAACTTCAAGAGCAGTATCTTAGATTTTATCTTATTTATAAAGATATAGTGGATGTTGGTTGTGGGAAAATAGGACTAATTTTAAAAAAAGAAGTAGCTAAATTTTCTCCTGGCATATACAGAAAAGTTTAAACTTGTTACATGTATAATAACCAGTCTTTAAAATAATTTATGATATAATAGGAAAGGTAACAATAATGTCCTGATAATACAGGAAAATGTAGGGTGAGAGCCATGAGAGTGATGTAAACCACACTCATAGTCATTTAGAGCTGGGAGAGGAGATGAACATGATCAAGGCATACAGCAAGCAAAATGCATTTTAAGGGACAGAGGAGGGTCCACCCATAATGGAGCAGAAGATAAGCTGGAGACATTAGACTCTTCTCAAGCTTTGAATCAACTGATGGCAACTAATTACTGAATAAAGAAGACTCACAACAGCCCCTGTGAACTTACTTGCGGAAGCAGTGAGCTGCTGTGAGGAGCCACGTGTTACTGATGAGGGTGGCTCCGCACTGATGTCCCGCCCCTTTCAGCTGGAGGCTGGCTTGCCAAGGCCACTCTCCTTCCATGGCTGTTTCGCTTCCTTGGACAATCCTTTCTATAGAAGTGTGTGCTGGTAATGGCAAGTTTGAAGATGTCATCCTTAGTCCACAGCCTGTCATAGAAATATACATTAGCTTGTTTTCATGGAAAGGAGGACAGAAAAGCACATATACTAACTTGCATTGAGTGCTGATGCTTAGATAATCCATTGCACCTGCTATTCTTTAACTCATTTCTAACACTCAGTCTCTGAGGTTATCTGTAGGGTTCCTACTAATCTTATCAAGGTTCAGAAGAAATATTTACTATTATTTCAAGGCATCCAATCCAGGAATCAACTTCTGTTTCTCTACATAAAGCATATATAGATGAATAAGTAGATTGGTAGATAATTTATTGATCACCAAAAATGTATAGAACCCGTATGATGAGTACCTGTAAGAAGGGGACTGGGGGAGGTAGAAGAGGGTATAGGCGAGTTAAATGGTGATGAAAGGAGACTTGGCTTGGGGTGGTGAACACACAATATAATATAGAGATGATGTATTATAGAATTGTACACCTATACATTTATTAACCAATGTCACCCTAATAAATTCAATAAAAAGACTTAACATGCTAAGTGTTTTAGATACATTTACAAAAATCACTTTTCAAAAGAGAAAATTCAGCCTTGTAAAGAGAACATAAATTGCTGGAGGTCACCCAGCTGGGTGACAGTTGGTAAGTGACAGTTGGATATAAAATGAAAAGGATCTACATCAAAGTGTATAGTTTTACTGCTAAAAGAGAGCTCAGTAATGTAGGCCATGATTCTCCCTTGACATAAATCTATATGTTGTCTTTGCAAAACCCTGAATTTCAACAATAATGACCTTTTAAAGTACCATATGATTTATTCATATGGAGAGTCTAATGAACAACTAAACTAACAAACAAAATAGAGATAGACTTGTAGACAGAGAGCAGGCTGAGAGCCCTGGGAGGGTTGGGTAGGTGGGAGAGGCATAGAGGGATCAAGTGAAAAAATAAAAACAAGAGAAAGAACTCATGGACACAAACAACAGTGTAGTAATTGTGGAGGGGAGCGGGTAGGCAGAGGTAGAAGAGTGTATGGTGGTGGAAAAATAATAAATATATATATCTCTATATATAGATAGATAGATATATCTCCTTGAAAGAATAGTTTCTTCTAAAGTTTATTGGGGTTGACATTGGTTAATAACATTATATAAGTTTGAAATGTACATTCTATAATACATTGCACTGAAGATTGCGTTGTGTGTTCACCACCACAAATCTAATCTCCCTCTGTTGCCAAAATATTTGGCCCCCTTTATCTTTTTCATTCTCTTCCCATCCCCCACTCTCTCTAGTAACTGCCTTTCAGTTGTCTGTGTCCCTAAGATACAGCAGTATCAGGGCCCCTTACATCAGATAATATATAATCTCCGAATACAAATATATTACTGAAAGTTATTTTCTACAAAAACTTTTAGGACACATTTGCTTGGTATCAGCAAAGACATGCAAGAAAATATGACCTTAATATAACAAAAGCAGGCAACTCTAAGAGAATATACGCTGAGATAAGATCACATATAACAAAAGTGCTTTATATAATGAAATAAAGTTCAAGAAATCACTAAAAAAAATTAACAGATATAAAATCCATATGGATGAAGTAATGAGAAAAAAATGAGACCCGACAATTGATACAAGTTGTTTACATAAGTATAGAATTGGTAAAAAATAATAATAATTCTTTCAGAATGCAGTGGAGAGTAACTTGAGCTGGAACTATAAATAATAATTGATATGAAGGGCAGAATATGGACATTCAAATACATCATTTGTATTCCTGAGTAAGAAAGAAATGAACAAATGAAACAGAATCAATCATCAAATTTATAATGGAAGAACATTTTTCCAGAATAAGAAAAAATATAGTGTCCACATTGAAAACACTCTTGGTGTCCTTGTCAAAATTCAGTAAATATACAACCACTTCTACATCTCTTGGTAAACAAGTTATAGAGATTTCCTATATTCATCAGAAACTAAAAAGATACCCTACATAAGAATAAAACTCACACCAGCCTTAGATTTCTATTCTATAGCAAAAATACTAGAAGAAAACAGAATATCCTGTATAGAATTATCAGGAAAAGTTTATGAACAAATGATCCTAGGAGACATTGAAATAAAGGAAATGGAAAGATATTCTTACATCTGCAAACACTCAGACAATATACCATTTGTATAATTTTGTTTAAAATGACTTAAAGATATGGCTTAGCAGACCAAAAGGTAATGCTAAATTAAGACTCAAGAATGGAAAATAGTAAATATTAATATAACAGGAGATTTTAGTGATAAGTAAATAATTGTAACTATGGGGATAAAATGGAACATAATGTTTAAAAAACAATATTAATCAACTATTTACAGATTAAGTGATAAGTAAAATTGTGAAGTTATTTATATAAGACTGGAAAGTCAATTGAAGTTGAGGAGAGGAATTTAGACTATGTTTTTCATTATGCATAATTCTTGCTTTATCCTTGAGTTTGATAACTAAAAAGATAAAGGTTCATATACGGATTTAACAAACATAAAGGCAAGCAAGAAGATATGTGTATTAAAAAATGTGTTAATAAAAAAGACAGAACTCAATGGAAGAAAAAATATTTACCAAAAGCCTGAAACATGAATAAGAACAAATATATATGAGCATTGACAATATTTGAAAATATGGTAAATTTTGCATGTTACATATAGAGAACATTCATTGTTTTTTAGTGTTCTTATAATGTTTTAATAGACATATATTTTTCCATAAAAAAACATAAATATGTATCAGTTTTGGGAGTGGTGATACAAAAATGACTATAACAAATATTTTAACAAAAATGCAACCCCAAAGAAACCCCAAAATTTTAACAGGAAGAAGCCTAACTAGTTACAAATTTAAAACACTCTCTGAATTGTGATAGTATATTAAAATATAATTATTTAATAAAATAGTAAAATAAAATGTTAGATATATAGGTACATATGTTATATCAAAAATGCTATGTACTTTTTATCATAATCTGTAAGCTGGAAATTTTAAAATCACATTTAGTATAAATTTATAAATTTAAATAGCTTAAAAGTAATAAACAATAATAAAAAACTAAGCGTTTGACAAAAATATAAAATGAACAAAAATTCTTGTTTCTTGTGGTGATTATTTTATGTTATTGTATACATGAATATGAAGTCATTACATTGTACAGCTGAAATTAATATCATGTTATATTAATTATACCTCAATTTAAAAAACCCTTGCTACATTTTACTAACTTTTTATGGCTTTTATACAGTATCTTTACTATAAAAGACACAGTTAATTGTGGGTTTTGGAACTTACGGCTGTTTAGAAGATTCCTCATCTTTTTGCTGTCAATAGCTGAAATAAACAAAACATGAATTAGTTGGTAGAAGAATATGTTCTTATTTTTATGTAATTTTTCTCAAATTGTCTCTTTAGGAAATGCTTACTATCCAAAGCATGTGTATTTCAAAAGAACATGAGATTTTTCATAGCCAAGTTCTAAATAACCCTCTACTCTGATTTAATCTCAAATGTATAAGTTTAATTTAAAATAAAAAGGGAGCATTTTGGTTTTAATTTTTGCTGAGAAATTAGAAAATTAGAAAAGAACGGTAAAGATAAATGTCCCTGATTGCTTTCTTTGGGAGCTTCAGTAAAACTCATGAAAGCAATCTCTGATTCCTATTACAATTGGTGCTCACTATATCAGGTGCACTAACCTATGTGTAGTTAGTTATGTTGAAAAGGCAGCTCCAGAGAACTGAAGGCATTGCAGACCCGTCACAGCTCAATTTTCAGGCTTCGGTCTACAAGGGGTTGGAATACATTTAATGCAGGTTGATGGCTTTCTCTCACTGAGGATTCTCTCTCAGATGATTGGGCTCAGGCACCAGGCACTAGAGGCAGGAAGCTCTCTCATATACACCCAGTCCAGGGACACCACCCCATCACAATCTGTCCTCCACTTTATGCCTCCCTCTGTGACATCTTTTTCCTTCAAATGTATCTCAGTGTTCATTTAAGCTCTGTGTCATTTAATTTTTGGTGGTTAGGTGTTTGTTTAATTTTGGTTATTTGTTCAGAAAAAAAGAAAAATATATGATAAGTTGCTCAGGAATGTTGACTTTCCCAAAAGAAGGATGTGAGTCCCAAATCATACTAGCGGTTTTCTGGATATTCCAATTCTCTTTGTTTAACAAGAGATTGGGTTGGCCTAAAAGTCTGTCCATTTTTTTCCATAAGATTGCTCTAGTAGCACTTAGTTGTCTTCAACGTCATTCAAAACAATTTTGTTAGATAGTATTTTGATAGCTGTCATATCACTGTGCATTAAAAAAACTTACCAAAATTGATGAATTTTTGTGTAGCTATTTTAATGTTGAAGATGGAAAAATACACATTTTTTTGCATATTATGCTTTATTGTTTCAAGAAAGGTAAAACACAACTGAAACACACAAAAAAGATATTTGCAATGTGTAGAGAAGGTGCTGTTACTGATCGAATGTGCAAAAGGTGGTTTGAGAAGGTTTGTGCTAGGGATTTGTTGCTGGGCAACATTCAATGGTCAGGTAGACCCATTGAAGTTGATAGAGATCAAATCGAGACATAAATTGAGAACAATCAACATTACACTATTAGGGAGATAGCTGACATACTCAAAATATCCAAATCAATAACGTTATTGGTAAAACTAAAATGTATCTTTTATTTTATAGGAAAAACCATACAGACTTTTGGCAAACCCAATATGCATATGGCAGAAAACAATATATACAGTAGAATTTTGACCACAAAATTCTATGATCACATCTGTTAAATAGAATATAGTTATTTTTATATTAAAGCAATGCATATAATAAAAATTCGGTGTACATGACCAAGAAGGCTGAAAAAAATTTTAATGGTAAAAGGAGAAAGCCTATACTTTATCACCCATTTGATGATAGATCTTTTACTTTAGTATACGTGATCATGCATTAGGGGCAATTATATTTTCAGAAATTGAGATTTAGTTTGAGATCACCATTTGTAATATCCTGGAAAATACCAGGTTTTGTTTTAGAATATTATTGATTGATAATAAAGGTGGAAACCATACTCTTCATTATTACTAATTACTTCTTAAAAATCTTGTCATTAATGTCTATGGGGATTCCATCTCACAATGTATTTATAGGAGTTTCCCAATTTCTAACAACATAGAAAGTAACTTTAGACCATCTATTTCTTAAATTCTTGGCTGCTGAGAGGGGAAATACTTTGACATCCAAAGAACAAGTCTTATTTTCTTGTATTAAATCAGAAGTAACTGAACTTTGAAACACTTAAGCAGAAGCAATGAGCAGAGCTGGAACACCTTTGGTATATTAGAATATGCTAGAATTTGGGGAGAGGGATAAGAAAATAAAAAGACAAAATCCTGACATTGACACTTACGATCTTATTTGAAATACATTTTTTTACTTTCTCTAATTAAGTATTGATATAAAAAATAGATATGCCTCTCAACTAGGATTGCAACTAACTTTGAGGTAATCTTAGTGTGAGTTTCATAACCTTTTTGAACCTAATTTTCCTCCACTTTTGAGGGAGAACATAACAATTTTTCTAATTTTTGTTTTATAAGGAATAAATGAAGAGATAAATAAAAAAAGCTTTAAATTGGAAATAAACTGGAGAACCACTTCACAGTTCATGTCATTGTTCTTCCTATAGGGGAAAACCTTCATAAAGATGTCTATTGCTTTGATACTTCAGAAGCTAATCCTGAACTAACCTGTAAAGACCAAGTCTGGCCCCAAGGCTTGCTAGTCCCGTGCCTTACATCTTCCTTAAGTCTCAGCTTTCTTAAAATGATGAAAACAATGCCCACTCTTTTATGTTTTTGAAAATACCTAACATTACAATACATAGGGAAAATGTAGAAAGTACAGAAGAGGCCTAAACAAACATAAAACAAATATTCACAAAACTAAACTTTGCCTCAAAGTGAATTTTTATTTTAGTTTTATTCCATACTGATATATGAATATATCACTGGTGAATTCTTAAAATGAAAGGTCACACTGACATAAATTCTTATGAGAGGACTGCAAGGAAGGGAATCACAAGGTAGTGTAAGAACTTACGTGTGAGTGTAAACGATGGTTTGTTTATAGTCAAAGGCAACTGCTTTGTCTTCAGATTTTGATATAAAATATTCTCAATTCTTTTCCTAATTTGCTCAGCAATCCCAGTAGATGGGTATCGAAACATGAGCACCATAAGAATGTTCACACCGTTTTGATCTGGACTAAAGAACAAAAAGCAGATAAATAGGGATAATAATAAAGCCAGTTCTCTAATCATTAATTACTTTTAGATATGATTCACACTAAATCTAAAGTAATACAATGGATGGCATATGTGTATATCATATTTCTAAATTATCTCTGAAATGCTGGTTAAAATACAAAACTGAAAAAAAATTGTTCTCTGCCCTTACTTAGCTCATAGTCTGGAGGAGTTATGGGAGAAGGAGATGTTTATGAGCTCATGCTTTACATGCACTTAAAGGATTTGCTGTCTAAGGTACTTTGAGCCAAAGGTGTAACCATCATTATTCGTCAGAAGTGATGTGGAAAAGACAATGCTTTGTGTTCACGAAACCCAGGTTTCTTTGCCTTCTGAGAATAGATCTAGACTTAATGTCCTAGCCTCTCCTGCAGTTTATTGAAACTCCCTAGTGAATTCTAAACAATAGAATGTGAGCAGAAGTGACGTACCCCACTTCTAGGCCCAGACCCTAAAAACCTCTCATTCCATCTCCTGTGCCTTCTTTCTTCCATATCTACCAACCAGGTGTGGAAAATCCAGGGAGCGATTCTGCCATCCCTGCCAGCATCCACATCCCCTGCTGCCACTTCTGACTCTTTGAACTGAGCCACCGAAATGAAATAAACCTTTATTGTGTTAAGCCATTGGTTAACAATGGGGTTGTTAACCCCATTGGGGGGTTGATGATCAGTTAATACATGATAAGTAGATGATTAGAGAAAGCAGTTATACAAGGGAGTCTATTGATAAATATCAATTTATACTATATATATCAAATATATACCAAATATATTTATACCAAATATATCAATTAATACTATAATGTATAGGTCTTGAAAAAGCCTCTGTCACCTTTTGAGAATGAATTTAATTGGAAACATATCACAAATATGTGAAGGATGAAGGAGAGGATGAAGAAAGTAAGGAAGGAACAAGTGTAGAGAGCAGAGAAGTAAGAAAAGGCAGGAGCTCCTTAACCATATGCATATTTACTTGACCATCAAGGAGTAAAGCAGACAAATAAGTATTAAAAATACATATTTTATATATTGATATCCATAGAAAAATGTAATAACTTTCATCAAAAATGGGTAGAAAATATATTCTAATAAATGTCAAGCCTTGGATGGATTACAGTAATTTATCTTAGTCTCTGACAACAGTGTATGACCACTTTAAGAATTTATGGGTATCACCCTGGCTGGCATAGCTCAGTGGATTGAGCTCGGGCTGTGAACCAAAGTGTCGCAAGTTCGATTCCCAGTCAGGGTACATGCCTGGGTTGCAGACCATGACCCCCAGCAACCACACATTGATGTTTCTCTCTCTCTCTCTTTCTCCCTCCCTTCCCTCTCTAAAAATAAATAAATAAAATCTTTAAAAAAATTTATGGGTATTGCCTTTTATAGGAGCATAAAATTGAAAGCATTAAAAATGTAAAAATTATGGGGGAGAAGGGGGACTGTGTTTTCGGGAACAACTATAAAGGACACATGGACAAAACCAAGGAGGGTTGGAATCAGGGGAGGAAGGTGGGGATGGCTGAGGTTCAGGGGGAGTGGTAGGGGGTAAATGCAGACAACTGTACTTGAACAACAATAAGATTTTTTTAATTAAAAAATAGCAATAGAAATATAATGGCATGAAGGAAAATCCTTATTGCAGATCAACTCATAGGCTGATTGCTGGGAAGGCTTAAAATGAGGACAAACAGAACTGGGCTAAGTTCTGCTGGGTCCCTTGCTTAAGGAGCAGGATATGTTGGCAGCATTGTCCCTCCTCTGTGCATTAATTTCCTCTTGGAGAGCACCTTTATTTTTAATCCAATAAATGACAGTGTCTCTTGTCATAGAGCACCTTACATCTTTCTATTGAGACTGGCAAATGACTAGGTAGTATTAAATGGGCTACTCAAGATTCATGACATCTTTGTGTTCCAGCAAACATTAGCTCAGGGGAGCTGGGCAATTGTGTTGATCCAATGGTTCTTAATGTACTGGTTTGAAGTTGCAAACCAAGGTTACCTACCTTATTTTGATAACATGAGATTTGACAAACCGACCTGCTCCCGAAGAACGTTGAAATATCCTAGACATCTGATTAGAAAAATTTTAAAAAGTATTAGTCTTAAGAAAAATGTTATGCCTCATCTTATTGAGAGACTTGAGGCACAACAAGGATTTCAGTTTATTCTCAGATATGTGCACAGGCTATTCACAGCAGTAAGACTAACTCAGGCTCTAATCCTGAGAACTGAACAACTGTAACAAAACTGTTCAATTTTGCTGAGCTCCTGTACATGGGATAATGACAATAGCTACCTCATAGAGTTATTTGGGCATTAAATGAAGTAATGTATATCACACATTTCACACCTTGCCTGGCATATTGTCAACTAGCAATAATGTTCATTTTGATTATCATGAAATGAATTAAAATATCTGTGCTAATTTTCAAGGCAACATCCTCACTTTTAAGAAAATCCACTGTAAGTTTTCCTTATTCTCAAATATGGCATGTAGTTCATTATTGATATTAATGTGTTGATTTCTTAAGTTATTATCCCATTACTACAGCATTTGACATAATACATAACGACATCTATTGTGTGACTCTGACACCCTCACTTGTTACTCATCTCTCTGTGGCAGGCTTGCTTTCACAACTGGTGCTAGATTTAGAAGTAAGTTTCACCACACTCCATACTGTTAGCATTTTATTACTCAGCTTTTCTGATCTGAGCCAGTCAGAGATTTTGAATGTTCAGTGAATTGATTTCCCAGAGGGTTATGATTTCCAAAAGGCTGTTAAGTTGCTGTTTTCGAGACAAAAACAACAACAACACAAAACAACAAAAAAACCCCACTGAACTGAGAATCAGATATTACAAGTCCATGTAAGTTTACATAGGCCCATATCCCTGGTTAATCTTGCCCCTCAATTACTGTATGCTCTGGGAAGAGGGAATATTGCCTTCTTCCCCATAAGATTCCTCCTTCTAAACTAGTAACAATGCTTGGTAGGTTTTACCTCATAAAATATTGATTCTGCATCCTTTTCTGCAACCCCACTGCTATGCTCTAAAATCAGCTCCCTTGAACCTTGTGCCTTTGCATCTGTCCCTTTGCTGGCATGTTTGTGTGGTTCTACTCTATCTTTCCTCTTGTCAGTTGCCCTGCAATGCTGGCAACCAGGATATTTCTAGATAGAGTAGACACCTCTATATATATCACCACTAGAAATCTAGCCAGGCGAAGGGAATAACACCACTAGATAGAGTACAGTACTAGTATGACCATAAAGAACAGCTTACATGTGTTGACCCCACACTACAAGGTAGGCATGGGACTGATTCCTTTGTTTAAGCCTCACACAACCAAATGAGGAAAGTATTTCATTTATCTTTAGCATCCCCATTGTATACATGACTAAACTGAGGCTCAGGATACTTAAGTCAACTTTTCCAGAGTAGCATAGAAAGGGGTGGCTCTGCACTATGTGGTATACCTTAAACTAATACAATATTGAATGTCAACTGTAACTGAAAAGTTAAAAAAGTAATGAAAAATATTCAAACAAAAATGCACATGTATGCAGGGCACTAGGAAAGCATAACCAAGTCTGAGGTTGTGAAAGCATAGTGGTTAAGCACATTGTCAATTTGTGAGGTTGTCTCTTACTTAGGAGGCGACCGTAGAAACATCATTTAGCGTCTCTGCCTACGCATCTTCACTTGTAAAAGGGGAGTTATACGATAATTACCTTGTAAAGTTGTTGTAAAGTTATAAAGCGTGAGGAACAAGAACAAAAGAAAGTAGTGGTTCTGGCACAAGAACCCAGGGAATCTGGCCCTAGATTTTGTGTTCTTAAGTCCAGTAAGTGACACTGACAATCCTGTGTTACTTATGTGACAACAGATGTTTGGCTGGGTGGGGTAGAGCTGTCCCAGGTTGGGAAACTCTGAAAGAAGGACTCAATAAACTTTTACTTCCTGACTCTGAGTCTCATAAAAGATAGCCTCTTGGTAGGTAGCTCTTTGCTGCTTCTCAGTTTAGCCAGGCGAAGGGAACTGTTGCTCTCTAGATGCCTAGTTATCGTAAGCAGTTTCTGGAGATGTTTAACTCATGTTTATATTTTTCTAATAAAAACTCACTAGTATTACATTTAGTCCAAATTACAAAAATTAATTGTATCCTTCCCTGTTTTTGATTCAAACCATAAAGAACAGAGTATTTTATTGGAGATTATTCTATTTAAAACAAGAGTGTGTAAGTTTGTGGTAAAACAGAAGAGCTCTCCTTAAGATCAGATGCCAATTGTAGTCCTTGAACTCCAGCATTAAAAATGATACAACATGTTTGGAACAAAGTGTGGCTCTAAGAGGACACCCAGTTACTGTCTCTGGCAAGACTGGGCTCGCACTTTCCCCTCTGGCTGGGAACTACATGCGGACTGTCCTCATGGAAGATAAGTAGTTACTGGATGCCAACTAAGGGATCCCTTTCCAGATCCACCTACGAAAACAAGTCAGGCAAATTCTGCAGGTTTCCTGGTACTGTCAGGGAAATATGTACCAGCAGAGGGCAAATATACTAAGAAAACAAATCCCGTCTCCCTTTTCTCTCCAAGAAGGCTTCTTGCTAGCTCAAAGGGATTTTTCTTTCCTCTGATCTCTTAAAACACTGATCATTTAGATCATATATTTGACAATTATTTTCTGCACTGTAGTAGCTCTCATACTGTTATATCATGTTTTTAGTTCTCATATTATCTACACTTTTAGTTTATATTATTTTCCATGCATAAACTTCCATATGTAAACCACATTGTAGACTCCAGTAAGGAAGGAACTGTATATTATACAGACTGGCATTCTCCACAGCCTTGCACAAAGTAGGTGTACAATAACATTTTAATTTAAGGATGAATTCTTTGACTCTGGTTAATCTTAAACAACAGTGTAAGGAAACAACAGTATGAAGAAAAAAATTCTGGCTTTTGCATCCTTTTGTGACTCTTTCACTAATTCCAACCTCCTTCCCTTTTTCACTTTTCTATTTGTTATTCAACAATTGATTGGGAGCCTCCTATATTACAGGTACTGTGAAAACACTGGATAAAGAGCAGGGAACAAAAAGTTGTGGTCCCTGGACTCACCGACTACAGAGGTAAACAGATAGACAGTAATAAATAAATGGGCAACTAGTACAGTGAAATGATATAGAGTAATGGCGGGGGGGGTCTATAACAGGGAGGGGTTCTCCATGGAGGAGACATTTAAGTGATATCTGAAGGATAAAAAGGAGTAAGCTACCAGGAAAGCAGTGCTGTGGGACAATCTTCCAGGTAGAAGAAACAGAATGTGCAGAGGATCCAAAAGAATGTCAATACGGGTAGAGCAGGAGAAGAGTACGAAAGTTAGGAATTGTTAGAGACCAAACATCTAGATCATTGGAGACCTTCATGAGGAGCTTGGAGACTTTTTTGTTTTGGGGTTTTTTTTTTTGGTCCTCCAGGAAATCTTTTTTTTTAATTTGTCAATTATAGTTGACATTCAATATTATTTTATATTAGTTTCAGATGTCTAGGATAATGGCTAGACGTTTACATAATTTACAAAGTGACCCCCCCATAAGTCTAGTACCTAGCTGTCCATAAGAAAGAATGATATCTTGCCATCTGTGACAACATGGATGCACCTAGAGAGTGTTATGTTCAGTGAAACAAGTCAGACAGAGAAAGACATGTACCACATGATTTCACTTACATGTGGAATCTAAAGAACAAAATAAATGAACAAACAAAACAGAAAGACTCATAGAAGAGCTTGAATTTTATTCTAAGTACATTCAGAAACCACTTATGAAATTTTAAACAAAATAATACTATAATGTGTTTTTACAAGATAATTCCAGTTGCTATGTAGACAAGATATTAGAGGGTGCCTGAAATGGAAGCAGTTATTACTGTGAGTTGCCTATAGAAAGAAAAATATTAGTTAGATATAGGATGGAGATAGTGAATTAGAAGTAGAAACATGACTTGTGAATGGATCAGACATGAGCATATGGGAAATGTAGGTATTCTAGAACTAGACAAATAGTGATATCACTTGTTGAGTGGGAAAAAAGGGGAATAAGAGAGTGGGATAGGGAAGCACTTTCAAGAATTGGATTTAGATATGATAACTTTGAGGTATCCGTGGGAGATTCAAGTGGAAATGTCACATAGACAATGAACCTCACAAGTCTGGAGTTCAGAGAAATCTGGGTTAGTGATTAAAATTCTTGAAATAAAGCTACTGTATATGTCAGTACTTCCCCACTTTTTTCTGCTGAGAGGACCCCTCCTTTCCT
This sequence comes from Phyllostomus discolor, assembly GCF_004126475.2. NCBI lineage: Eukaryota > Metazoa > Chordata > Mammalia > Chiroptera > Phyllostomidae > Phyllostomus > Phyllostomus discolor. The sequence goes on from NC_040903.2 coordinate 41,897,313, forward strand.
ATAGAGAAGTCATCCTGTACTTCCATATATAGCTAAATTTACCCCCTCCTTTCATTTCTCACATGGGTAGAACAGTTTTATTCTCTTAGTTAAAGTGATTATTATAAGGATGGGCAGGTATTCCAAATTTGACCTAGTAGATTGGTTTTCCATACTTTCCTCCAAGGACTATCATGGAAAATTGTCTTTTTTTGCCTCAGTAAATAACTTGGGAACATGTAGCTATTAACTATCTTCTCTGCCACGTGCATAACAATTTCTTTTCATTAAAAGCCTGTGGACGTTGTTCAAGTCTCTGAATTCCTGCATACCTGAAGCCAGATGAATCTCTAGATTTTTCCAACAGTCTTATCCATCCTTCCTTCCTTCCTGCTTCCTTTCTTCCTCCTTCCTTCACTCCCTCCCTCTTTCCTTTCCTTTCTTCTTTCCTCTCTCTCCCTCCCTCCTCACCTCCCACTCTCTTCCATTCTTTCTTTTTTTGATTCATTAATTGGGTTTCTGTTATTTTCTTCCAAATGTGTCCCATTCAACATGTGGAAGGATGAGGTCATTCATGGAGCAACAAAAGAAAGAGAAGCACAGAAAGGATCATGCCTTTGGCAATCAGGAGGCCTATGTAAATGGGACTTGTACTCTTTATAATCACATATAAGCAAATAAAGCTTTTCTTTTTAAGAAATTTCTTAAGAAGCCAAATTTACTTAAGTGATGATGAATTGTGATGAAAGAGGAATACTAGCAGATATTTGTTTCCCAGCCATCCCCCAGCTTCTATAAGTCTTGACTGAAAATAGCTCACACTTATATTTCTCCTGAGGCCTGACCTTGTCTGACCTGAGCATCTGTTTCTGTGATGTCTTGTAACTTTTTCTCCACCTTCTCTGGGCAGCCTTTGTTGTTATAACACAAATAGCCCAACCCTCTTACCTTTGTGTAGAACCAACCGTCTGATGTATCAATAATTTAGGTTTCAGACTCCCTCAGAAATGAGTCTGAGCCTGCACTTCTGAAAGCACATCTTGGTCTAACTTCTTGCTCTGTCCTTTGCTGTTGCCCTCATTTTCTTAAAAGAAGTTTCTGAAAGCCTTTGCTTAATAAATAGCTTAACCAAGAGTCTTCATCACAGACTGCACTTTTTGGGATATAAACTATATAAGGATAGAGAATTTGGAGCTAGAGAATGCTCTGCTATGCTTCTGCTCAAGTTATTTTGTCCTCATAATTGTACACCCTAGGTACAACCTAGGTGTACCACCTTATCTTCAGTTCACAGAAAAAGAAATTGAGGCATGGGAAACTAAGTACATATGACAACCACATTCAAAGTGAGGCAGAAAAACACATGTATAAACTTTTAAAAATTTCTATTGGACTTACCATTCTCTCAATCTGATGACTCCTTTGTGTAAACTCTTTTGAGGTTTTTATTCCATAACTTTCTCTGTATTTTATGTTTGTAACTTGAAAAGAGGCAAGGTAATAAAATGACTTATCATCTGGAAGGTAAAAATAAACAAAAAAATCCATGCTTAAGTACAATCAGTTCCTTGTCCCCTAAACCCAGGAAATAGGCTTATTATAATGCAGCTTATTTCTTCTTAGTACAAAATTGATTGTGAACATTTTTTCAAATACTTTGTAATTTCATCAGTGTACTCAGCTAAAATAGAATTCAGGCCTTAGAGTATACTTTCATAATACCTCATTTATAGTGTTTTTGCATACCATTTTTTCCATACAATTGGATATGCAATGTACAATGAAAAGTAAATATTAAAAGCAATTGTGAAAAGTCACATAAAATTATCATGTTCTCAAAGAATTATATGTTCAAAAAATTATCAATGTCCTCAAAGAATTACAATATAGGTACATCACAGCTAAGCTGTATTTTGAAGATACATCAAACAGGCTATCATTTTTTTCTATATTACTGATAAGTTTATTTAAATGGAAGCCTATATTTATTGTTTTCACTTTCTTTTTGCCTGTTCACTTTTCATTTCTCTGAATTTTCTACCGATGCACCACTGAAACTGCCATTGTCAAGGGCTACAGTTGTAATATCAAATGGCCAGATTTTTTTTCTTTCTTTTTTCTTTCTTAGTTTCTTTGCAGCCTTAGCCATGTTCCCTGAAACTCCATCTTTAGCATTATGAAGCCATCTTCTAGTATTTTTCCTTCCTCCTTGTCCATTCCTTTTCATTTACCTTGAGGAACTCTTTATTCCTACTTTTATCCTGAGCCACCCAATATTCTATCCTTGACTGGTCACATTAAATACGTTCTTCTGAGTGATCCTAACTGTGAGAGCCTCAATTATCAACTATCTGTTGATATTAAAAGATAAAACAAGCCATATTTAAATTTTCAACTTTCTTAGCAAATTCTAATGGGACAGTGACAAATCAAAAGTAGTTAGGAGCACTCCATCGACAGTAACTAAGGGAAATTTTTATAGAGAAGACACAGAAGAAAAGCAAGGATATTATTTGTTTGGCTACAGCTTAATTAAGTGGTTGCCTTATGTGAGAAAGCCTGTTTGTGATTGGTTGTTTTTAAGTTTCATTTTCTCAGGTAAGAGTGGATGGACTCCGGTTTAGGTTTTGGTTTGCTTACATAGACTACCAAGGTATTAGAACCACCTCAGTTCAATGACCTTCCTGTTTAACAATTGATGACTCCAATATTTTTATCTCTAGATCAGATTTCCACCATGAGTTTCAATTCTGTAACAACTGACTTCAAAGATTATTCATTGGACATCTGATAGGCATCGTATGTATTTCCAAAGGGAAATAATTATTTACCTCTTCCTCTACTCACACCTACTCTACTTCTTACATTTTCTGTCTTCATGAACACTGCCATCATCCACACAGTCACCCAAAGCTTGGCTTCATCTTCATTTTCAATATTAAATCAGTCTTGCAGTTTCTAAGTTCTATGAATGCAACCTATTGATAATTCTCAAATCATTTATCCCATCCAGAAAAACTACAACCTTAATTCAGGATCAGTCACCTGGCTACTGTCTATCCACACCAAATGACTTTTCTATAAAAAAAAGAAGTCCCCCTATCTAGATAATCTATCTTAAATGCTTAAATGTACCATTACAATCCACTTCATCACCCAGACAAGAAATTTGGGGGTGATCTTTGATCTCTTCTTAATAAAACAGCAAGGTCTGACAATGTTGTCACCCAAATTGTTAAAATCCATTCTCTATTCACAAATGCTACTGCCAGCAGTGTTCTAGGTCATTTCCTCATCTTTTATTGTCTAGAAAAGGTAATAGCTTTCTAATTATTACCTAGCTTCAGGTTCTGTTTTCCTTAAATCTATTTCCCACATAGTGGCAGAATGATCTTTCTCCATTTAAAAAAATTGAACAAATTGCTTCTCCAGCTAAAGAACTTTGGTTTTTCTCCATTTCCTCTGATAAGGAGTCTCAACCCTTTGCAATGATCTACAGAGGTTTTTCTTGACCTAGATCCTGCCAACCTCTTGAGCATATTCTTTACCACATTACCTTTAGGATTTATATTAAAACTACAGCAAACAGTATGCATTTATCTGCATTTAACATACTGATTTTTTTGCATTTCAAAATGAGGTACTATTTCAGGTGATACAAGTAAAGAGACCAATACCTTAGCTTCTCATAAGCAAAAAATTAAATAAATATTTCAATATTCAACATTTATTAAGTACATTCTATATGAGACTATGCTCAGCATTCTAATTTTTAATTAGATTATTAATTATTCATTTTTAAACATTTTTCAAATGATAAATGCTATATCAGAAACTTTGGAATTAATAGATGAGTATATATAAGAGAATAAAAATAATCTGTAGCCTTAACATCTAGAAGTAACTTATATTGTTATTTTTGCCTTTCTTTTTAAAAAAATATTGTTTTAATTGACTGAAGTTTGGTGAAGTAAAAAAGTAACATTCCTAAGATCTCACAACTGGTATATATTGGGTTTGAAATCAAAACATTTAGACTTGACCCTGAATCTCATGGCGGAACACACTGGATGCAGTCCTGGGAGTGGAGCCGGTCCTGAAGAATGAGAGGACACATGATGCTATCCTAGTTCCTAGTTCAGGCTTCACTTGCAGTTTCAAACAGTAAGCTTTAAAAAAGCCTTAGAAAGTTGAGTTGCTGGCTTTTGTGAAAATACAATACTAAAGACTATGTTCTTCAAAATAAAACAGATTCATATTTATACCATATCAAAAGATGTACTAAAAAATCCTAAATAATCCTGAAAAAATTAATCTGGATCATAAAAATATTTGTTGAAAAATGTAACTTACTATATAATTCTAAGTAACTAAAAAATAAATACCAGATAACTGGGAAACTCAGTTTTTGAAATTTTCTAGTTATTTTCATATTTCATGTGAATGGTGGTAGTGATTTCATTCATTAATATTAAAGATCCTTATATAATTATGAAGGTATAGTCATTATATATATATATATAGAGAGAGAGAGAGAGAGAGAGAGAGATACCTCCCATTATATTTCTCATTGGCATAACATATTTGTAACACATACAATGACAATAAATATACATCCAGAATACAAAAAGAACTACCCAGATCAATAGGGAAAGACAGATAACAGTAAAAAAAATGGAGAAAAGATTTGAATACCCATTTCACAAAAAAGGGAGATCTAAATGGTCAATTAATATATGGATAGGTGTCCACTGGTAGTCAGAAAAATACAAATTAAAATTACAATGATAACACTACAATGTACAACAAGTTAGCAAATATATAAAGGTATGCCAACAGCAAATATCATGTGTATATAAGAAGCAACAGGAGCGCCTATGCAGCTCTGGTAGAAAAAGTTTGGTAGTATTCGTAAAGTTAAAAAATCATATGCCCAGCAACCCAGCAATTCTACATCTGCATATGGTCCCCAGACAAACTGTAACACAGGCGTACCATATATATATACATATATATATATATATGAAGGTTCATAGCAGTATTGTTTAATATCTAAAACCTGGAATCACCCACACCCATGAATATTTGAATAGATAAGTCAATTATGGCATGTTTAAGACAATGGAATATTAGTAGGTAGTATTGAAAGAAGATTGTCTAAAGCTACCTACAAAAAATTGGCTGTCTCCTGCAACAGTATTGAGTAGAAACAAAGCTCAGAAAATATTTATAACATTGCTATACTTTTTTTATGTTCAAATGGGATTATATTTTAAAATATTTTATTTTCTTTTGATTAAATTCAAAAGGTGAATCAAAATGGAAATTCCAAGGATAAACAACAATCCAAAGGTTAAATTGTAAGTCATGTGATTCTGTAAAATTTTAGGCAAAATCTCAGTCACATGTGATTATAAATATCAAATAAATCTTGGTTGATTGCCATTTTGTTTAACTGTGGTATTAACAATCTATTTTTACACATAATGTAAAAGTATTCCTAAAGTTTTTCTTCTTTCCCCCTGTCATGAAATGATCTTTTTCCTTCAAAAATAATGTTTGGTCTTTAACCCTTTAAAATATTTTTAGGTAACTTTTCTCATATCATCAGCATTTCTTGGGGCAACTCAATGTATTGATTTTGAGAAAAGTATGTTAAACTCAGTACATGATGTGGTTTATCTTTACTGTGAAGATAATCTTTCATTCTTTCTCTTTTTAAATATGTATTTCCTTTAGCTGTGTCTATCCACATTGCAAGCTTCACTGGATAGAAATATGTAACAAAGAGTTTGATACCAGAGCAAACTATAATTTAACATCAGTAAAAGATTAGTAATTAAAATGTTAATATCATGCAAATGGCACTTTTTATACAACAGAGAATTTCAAGATATTAAGTAATGGAGCTCTTAGGCAATAGAAATGTGACCTGGATACTTACCCTCAACAACAAAATGAGCAACAATGCCAATTGTAATTCCTATGATTGCTACTATTACCAATGTGAAAATAGCTAGTCGGATAGGGTCCCAATATTGTTGCTGTCTTCTCTGGTACTCAACTTGAGGGTAATTAGCTTCTGAAAATTCAACTGGTCTGTGATAATAGAAGGAAACAAACAGTAAACACTAAGGCAAAATAATATTCATTATGACTCTATCTTCACTTGCTTTATCACTCCATGAAAATAGTTTATACTGCTGAATCACAAGTTTACTTAGATATTGAAAAGAACACAAAATTTAATTTACTTACTCTCCCCCAACATGCTAATTGCAGTATAAGTTTTAGTTAAATATCTACTGATACTGACATTCAAATGGGAACATCTTCCCACTTTATTCTGTCTGATGTATTGGCAATTTGAAATGCAGGGGATGAAATACAAAGACTCAATTAAAGAAAAGCTACTTAATAAACAATATCTTCATATTTTAATGTGGGAGTTTAGCAATAAAGTTATATAATAATTTCATCAGCTTTATTTGAGTAAAGATAAAAGATCTTAATATGAACATTTCTTGAATTTAATACTTTTTACAATTTCTTAGTGGCTCGTTTTAAAAGTCACAGTGTTACTTTTGAAGACCTGATCCTGGTTCTTCACATTTTATTAGCACCTCCCCATAAGTCACAAAACTTCAACTGCCCTTGAGAAGACTCTAGTCCCCGGGAAGACATTTTATTTCCACTTGACTCTTACCTGTCCAACTTAGGCACTACCTACCCACCCCCAAATTTCTTAAGCCATTTATAAATTATCTTTCTCCAACTTGAAAGTTGGCATTATTAATTTATTTTCTGAACCCCCTCATGGGATTCAGTGTATAACATCTTACAAGTAAAATATTTGGCAGCATTTTTGTTTTTATTTTTTTTAACAAATATCTATTTAAAATTTATTCATTAAATGAGATAATAAAAAGTCCTTAGAATAGCACCTACCACATTGTAGTAGTATTTCAGAAACTGTTCTATTGTCCTAGAGGTATAACAATTTTCAGATTTATTCTTTGCCCCTAGGATACCCACACTATAAATAGAGATACAGATGTGAAAACAAGTATTTAATGTGTAGTGTGAACTGTGCCAAAATAAAACTGTATGAGAAAACAGTTAACTTTTTGGAGGGCTGCAAGTGTTGGAAGATTTTATCAAGAAGGCAACATGATTAAAACTTTGAGTGATAAAAGTTCTCCAAGTATAGAAAATGAAAAAGAAAACTAGTATATGGAGGGGGGAGCAAATAAAAACTAAATAAAACCAACATTAAAAACAGCATTCATTACTAATAACTAGCACTGGAAATAAAGATACATACATAAAATATGCTTTTGCCCTCAAAGAATTTATGATCTCCCAAAGTATGTCCACAGCTGAAAGTTATTCATAGCACTGCGGTACTAGAAGGAGGATATGACAAAGCTGGTGGGCTGGACAGATCACCAGCAATCTCATAACCCCGAGTAAAGAGCTAGGAATGGACTCTGCAGAAGATGAGGGCAAATAAAGGTTTTAATCAGACTGAGAAAATAGAATAATCAGAGAGGAATGAAGGAGAATGGGAATTAGAGCCAAAGTGCAGACAGGAAGATGGTTTAGTGGTCGTTTTGAAGGTTCCATAGAATGACCATGAGGGTCTGAACTGTGGCGGAGGCAGTGGAGGGGAGAGGAGGAGATGGACTTAGTCCTTGAGTGTTGTTGACTGGTTGCTTAGCTGTGAGACAAGAAAAGGAATAATGTTTCCCTTGTTTCAATGTTCAGGTAAATGATTGTGCCTCTAAGCAAAATGCGGAAGACGAAATGAATAGAAAGTGTTTCCAATGTGGCATCAATGTTGTTAGTAATGAGTGATGTGTTGTTCTTATGCTTGAGTCTGAGCCATGTGGAAAGTATTCATTTATGCCCTTTGTCCTGGGCTCATTTTATTTTAGTTGTGTCACTGACACCTGTTTGCGTGACTCTAATAAAAGTAACTGTTAAAGCTAGTGCCACACAACCCCAAACAAGTTTCTAATGTCCCCAAGTACAATGTCTACCTTCTCACCTAAGTGATGTTACCATTTCAAAATCTCTCCCCCGCCCTTTGCCCAAGTTTTGTTAATTTGATTGCTATACCCTACGCTCTTCAAGAAGCAAAAATAAAATTCTGTCAGATTTACAGGGGTGATGACTATGTGTTACATCATGATAACACCACATCATAATAAAGGGGATTTTATCACGGTCATAGAGAATTTTAAAGTGACTTTTGTTTGCCTATGGGCTATTCTCAGTTTGATATTTTGGAATGCTGACTTTTGTTTCATGTGGAAGTTGAAATGTGTTTTACCAAATATTTATATCAGTGTTTGGAAGTAGAAACTGGCAGGACCAGTATGCTGATATCAGCTAATTGCAAAGGAACTGGTGTTGACCCTCAATAAACAAAAATTCAAAGCACTCTTAAGTTTGCAATAAACTTTCAGTTCTTTGCTACAATAAGTTAGAAATATATGTTTTAAATGTGTAACTGGTTCAAAATTTGAAAAATACTTTTTATTTTGATGATATTTAAATCCCCTTTATATAGTTCTACATATGTTTATATTTGCACGTGACATTTATTCATTTATTCTGAATATGAAACTTTTTAATAGTACCTTGTATTGCATCTGTTTAAAGGAGAATATTAAACATAAATTTATTTCTTAGTGTTTAGTTTTTGGAAGAAAGGTTGTTTGCTTTGTCTTGCTTTATTCTCTTCTTGATAAAGTAAAATTAAAATAAAAATGGAAAAGATAAATGAAGAAGGAAAGGGCAACTCAAACTTACCCCACCATTAAAGCAAACTTTTTAAAGTTAAATGCAAAATATTGGTATATGTTCAAACTTGTTGACAGCATTTTTATGATGGAAGTGAACAGAGATCAATGGGGTTTAATTCTGGTTTTCCTAATATCAGTAAGTTAGTTAAATTCTAGACTTGGTCTTCTCATGTGTAAAATGAAGACAAGAAACCTTTTGTGACTTTGTTAAGATCCAAAACAGTACAAGTACATAATACAAGTAAAGAATCAGGGGGGGCAATTCTGTTTATTTCCTTCACAGAGCTAACTGTTTTGTTTTGCTTCATTTTGTTCTGTTTTAGGTCTTTAAATATAATTCTTCAGAACAAATTGGTAGTTACAAAATAGTCTCAGGGATGTAAAGTATAGCATAGGGAATATAGTCGATAATATTGTAATAACTATGTATGGTGCCAGGTGAGTACTAACATTATCAGAGGGATCACTTTGCAAATTATATAAATGTCTAACCACTATGCTGTGCACTGAAACTAATGGAAAATAACAGTGAATGTCAAATTTTTTTTTAAAGATTTTATTTATTTATTTTTAGGGAGGGAAAGGAGGGAGAGAGAGAGAGAGTGAGAGAGAGAGAGAGAAAGAGAGAGAGAAACATCAATGTGCGGTTGCTGGGGGTTATGGCCTGCAACCCAGGAATGTACCCTGGCTGGGAATCGAACCTGGGACACTTTGGTTCCCAGCCCGTGCTCAATCCACTGAGCTACGCCAGCCAGGGCTTAAATTTAATTTAAATATATATATACAATTTTTTCAGATGACCTGGCAATTGATAATAAAGTATATTTCATATTTTCTGCAGTTATCTATAGTTTAACACAATTACTTTCAAGGCCATTCATATACTTTTCTTTATGAAAATCATAGTTTCTGATTTATAAAATCAATTAATAAACTGATCTCTAAATGCAGAAACATTGAGAATATAAATCTATTAGTTTTCAGTGCAAAAATGCTCAGACCAGTTAGACTGATTCTACATACTAACCACTCAGCACAATTAAAATAAGAGCATAAAATTCAGCATCAGAAATCCAAGGGTTCAAACCTTGTTTAGTCACACACTGACTCTGTTATCTTAATGTCTCTAATTCTAAGAACACTTTGTGTGTTAAATTAGTACTATACTATCCCTCACTTCTCAAGGTGGTTGTGAGGATTTTTTAAAATATCATGTAGAGATAACTTATAATTTCTGAAGAACTATAGCAATAGGAATTGTCAGAAAACATACCATGGAGAAAAATAACAAATTATTGTATTACTTTTGAACCCTAATATCTAACATAATTCCTTACATGGATTCTGTTGTTCTTTGAATAAATGAATGAATAATAAAGAAATGCAGTCTAGATCCTAGATCTAGAAAAAAATATTTGTATACAAAAGCTAAAGAATTCTAAAACATAAGTGCTACTATTAAATACTCAAGAAAAAATTATTCCATAAACACACACCATATTTTAGGTGCTAATACTTACTGGACATACAATGAACCAAATGCAAACACATGGTCCTTGTTGTCGGAGTGCTCACTATATGAAAGGGGAGGCAGGTAAAACTAGGAAACACAGACACCCTTATGAGTGATGAGAGTGAGGGTGAAGATGAATAAAATGTCTATGATCAAAACTAAAAAGGTATGGATTGGGTTAGGTGAGGAAAATACTTGGAAAGAGTGACTAAGAAAGGCCTCTCTGTGAAGGTCACGTTTTTGCCAAGTCATGAAGAATAAAAAGAGATCTGCCATGTGTAGAATGGCTGCACACTTGTTTCTGGCATATGGAAAGTGTATGAAGTGCTTGCATTGAAAAATAACTAGGCCTCTTGGATGAGCTGGCCATTGGAAAAATGTTATGGAGAGGCAGCTATAAACCACTGAACATTTCATGGCTTAAGATTTTGTTAATAAGAGAAGCATTTGTTTCTTTAGTAGAAAAAGAATATTTTCTATATTCTTAAAGAGGTAGCCCCTGCTTACAGTACATTTTTCCTGAGTCTAAACTGCTATTTCATTCTTACGACTTAACTCAGCTACATGTAGCAGACTAACTACATTATCCTGGACAGAAAAGACGTACATATGAAAGGCTCGGTCTTGTACCTTTATCCCTAGACAGTCACAAATTCTGTTCAAGAGAGCAAACAGAACCTGTAATGTTGCCTCCTCAAACTGCCACCTGTGTGGACTATCAATTATGCCTGAGAGTTATGTCCTCTTTTAGAGGCAGCATCTCTGATAATGAGCACTGTGGTCATGCCTAAATAAATAAGTGAGAAAGCCTGGCCCCTCCCAGGAACTATATCATCTTTTGTAATGAGCTGTGATTAGTATGTTAGTACATCAGAGATGGCCAAACATTGAGCATATGACAGTTGCTTAGACAGAAGCTACAGCTAGTTCAATCTTGAACTTTTAAAAAGTTTATTTGAGCAATTGGAATAGAGTTGTTGTTCCACTTTGTTTTTATGGACTTTTTCCATAAAGTTTTTAGAATGGAAGTTTTTATGAAAAATTCATTAGGACTCTAACTAGTGTAGTTTAAATAGAAGTGTGCGGAAGTAGGCTACCTTCACCACATATCTGTGCATTAAATGGCACGAGTGTCTTTTCTGTTAGGCACAACAGAGACTGTTACCTGAGTAAGACATGTCCCAGTCTGTCAAACTTCAACCAGGGTATATGTTTTAAATTATTCATCTTAATGTGGGAATCCATGGGACAAAGCTATTTAAAAAATCCAATGAAGTATAAAAATACATTGAAAAATCAGTGTTTTTAACTATGTTAAAGAATAATAAATTACAAATAAGTCATGAAAATATAGTCTATTCATGCCCAAATGTGTCTTATTACAGAATTCTCAAATTTGATCTACTTGTACTGTTTTAAAGAGTTAAATTAAAATTTATTTATATAGTATACAAATATAAATATTATAAATACCAAATAGATATATCCCAGCCCATCAGGCCTCAATGTAGGTATATCTTTATATTGTTATTTATATTTATATTATTATTCCCTCATGTGAGAATCCATACAACAAGCCCATTCATATATATGTATAATTTATGCACATATATTTTTGTGTATATATATATAATAGAGCCATTTAATAATAAATATCATTAAAACTAAAGTATTTTCTTTGTTGTGGCAGAGGCAAAGCTTGGTCTAAGCCTTATAAACTTGGGTATCATCTACTTTTTCTGAACTCCAAACAGATGAGAAGTTTTTCCAGTAATTTTTCTCCTTTACGATTTTATTATATGACTATTGAGTTCATGGTAAAGTGTCCCAAAACTATATTTTAATAATATGATAATTGGTTGGTTTATGTAAATGTGTCATTTCTAGACAAACCTCAACTAGTACTGAACTTGGAACATACCCAGAGCCGCATGATGTGTGATCTGGTCAGCAGGATTGTTCCATGTCCTTTTGTTATACTTAATTCAATTCTATTTAACAACCTTTCATTGTGTGCCAAATATATTCTTACACTGAGAATACAAAACTTTTTAAAAAACAAAATGACAAACTTTGTGGACATAAAACAGTAAAATTAATATAGTGTCATAGTGAAAATAATAGATTTACCAAGTCCTGTCATCTGAAAACATGGAGGACTGAGTAATAAAGTTGTTTGGGAAAGGGACAGAATGGGTACAGGAAAGACATCAACAACAAATAGGTACAGACAATGTGACGGCTGAGCCAGCACTTGAAGGACAAAGGGCGTTTCCCAGCATGTGACACTCATTAAGTGTATTCTGTGCCTAAGACTTGTTACTCACAATCACAACAATGTCTCCCTATCATTTCAAAACTGTGACCATGAATTTATCTGGAAGTCAAAGAAAATTTACTGATTAATAGCATTTTTCAGCACCACACAATAAAAAATGCTATAAAATTTACTAAATAAAACAATTCACACATTTTAAAAAGAACATGAGAAGTAGTAAGAATTTAAGAGAATGTGGGAAACCACATTAATAGTTTACACAGTCTAGTTTAGTTCAGCTGATGGGAGTGCAATGTATTTCTTTTTTTGGGAGATCTCTTTCTGTGGGAAGACTTTGACAATTCTTGAACACATGAATCAGAAACATTGACAAAGAATAGGTCATAAGAGAGAAGAACTGAGTGTGTTGTTGCAACATTTAAAATGACACAGCTATCTAAGTAGGAATAGCACTGGTATTTCCATGCTGAGGCAAAATTTGCTTATGACGTGACAGGAGTTTCAAAAAGTAGGATCATAAAGGCCTCTGGCAAGAAATGTCCTTGGTTTTGTCCAAAAGGCATATGAAGGCATATTGTAAAAATGATGGTAGGTGACTACAGAAAAAAAAAGAACTCACCAAATGGTGGAAAACTGGGGGAATTTTAAATATGAGTTAGTCATTAAAATTAGCTTCCCTATCAGCTAGACATGACTGGTTTGGCAGGCAATGGAGAAGAGCAAAGTTGCCTAGTGTGGGCAGAATTACATAGCATCCTGTTCCTTTAATAAATGTGTAATAGCTCTTTACATAGGGAGAGGGGAGGAAATATTAGGCCTATCAAATCCTATTTACATAATACAATATGATAGTAAAAAGCATATTTAGGATTTTCAGGATACTAGTGGTAAGAATTTCATGTTTTCCAAAAATGCCTTAAAAATATGTTTAGACCAATGAGTTTACATCTAGCACATGATCTATCTCCCTTTATAGCTGACCTTCAAAATCATGATTGCCATCTTTAAGCATACAGAACCAGCCTCTTCCCAGGCTATAATATCAGCAAGATCAGCTTCACCTTTGAAAGCAGCTATACAATCAACAATATTTGGTAATTTAGTTTAATTCTTACAAATATTAGTAACATTTCTACAGTTTCTCCATGTCATTCAAAAATGTACCAGTCTCTTACAATTGCATCAAAAAAATACCTAGGAATAAATTTAACCAAGGATGTAAAAGATCTGTACTCAGAAAATTCTAAGACATTGAAAAAAAATGAAGAAGATACAAATAAATGGGAACATCTACCATGTTCATGGATAGGAAGAATTAGCATCATTAAAATGTCCCTACTACCCAAAGCAATCTATAGTTTCAATACAATTCCTATCAAGATACCAATGGTACATTCCACAGAACTAGAACAAATATTTCCAAAAATTAATATAAAACCACAAAAGCCCTGAATAGCAAACATCAATTTTGAGAAGAAAGAGCAGGGTTGGAGGAATCATGCTACCTGATATCAGACTATACTACAAGGTTATAGTAATTAAAACAGCATGGTACTGGCATAAAAACAGGCATACAAATCAAACAGAATAGAAAGCCCCAAAATAAACTGATGCTTATATGGTCAAATAATATTTGACAAAGGAGACAAGAGCACACACTGTGGTAAAGACAGTCTATTCAATAAATGGTGTTGGGAAAATTGGACAGATACCTGCAAAAAATGAGACCAGAGCACCTTCTAACACCATACACAAGAATAAACTCAAAATGGATTAGAGACTTAAATGTGAGACTCAAAATTATAATGCTAAAAGAAAACAGAGGTAGTAAATTCTCAGACATTTCTCTTAGCAATATTTTTGATAAATCACCTTAGGTAAGGGAAACAACAACAATGAAAAAAACAAAAACAAACAAATGGAGCTACATCAAACTAAAAAGTTTTTGCACAGTAAAGGAAACCATCAACAAAATAAAAAGACAACACACAGAATGGAAGAACATATTTTCCAATGATACGTCTGATAAATGGTTAATATCCAAAACTGATAAAGAACTTACAAAACTTAATACCAAACAAACAAAAAGTCCACTGAACAATCCAATTAAAAAATGGGCAAAGGACCTGAACGGACACTTCTCCAAAGAGAATAGGTCAATAGACATATGATAAGATACTCAACATCATTAATCATCAGAGAGAGGCAAATTAAAACCACAAAAAATATCACCTCACACCTGTAAGAATGGGTGTCATCAATAGTCAGCAAACAGCAAGAGCTGGTCAGGATGTGAAGAAAAGGGAAACTTCATGCACCATTTGTGAGAATGCAGACTGGTGGATCCACTAGGGAAATCAGTATGCGCTTTCCCCCCAAAATTAAAAATGGAACTGTCTTTTCACCCAGCAATTCCAGTTCTGCATATATAGCTGAAGAAACTCAAAACACAAATTTGAAAGAATATGTGCACCCCTTTGTTTATTGTAGCATTATTTACAATAGACAAGCTATGGAAACAACTCAACTACCCATTAATAGACAACTGTATAAAGAAGGGTGGTATACATAAACAGTGGAATATTCTCAGCCATAAAAAAAGAACAAAATCTTACTATTTGTGACAGCATTAATGGACCTAGAAGGTATAATGTTAAGTGAAATTAAGGCAGAGACAGATAAATACTATATGATTTTACTTACATTTGGAATGTAAAGAACAATGTAAAAGAACAAATAAAATGGAGACAGACACTTATATAGAGAGAGCAGACTGATGGTTGCCAGAGGGGATGGGTTTGGGGGACTGGGTGAGAAAAGCCAGGGGACTGAGAAGCACAAATTGGTAGGTACAAAATAGTTACGGATGTAAGTACAGCATAGAAAACATAGTCAATAATATCATAATGACTATGTTTGGTCCCCCCACCATATCATGTATGGTGCCAGGTGGGTACTGGAAATATCAGAGGGAACACTTTGTAAAGTACTATCTAACTACTATACTGTATACCTGAAACCAATACAAAATAAAATTAAAAGTAAACTGTAATTTAAAAAAATTTTAAACAAAAAAATAAATTATAACATGAAAATTACTAAAGCACACAGAGACACATGATATATATCGAGCTCTTCAAACTCTTCTGCCTTAAGAAAACTGTATGGTTACCATGACTGTCAAGTAAACTGTTAATAAGACACTTTTAATTTCATTCATTTAATATATGTTCATTGAGCACCTACTTGTTTCGGGCACTATTTTAGATTGTAGAAATATAGCAAGACTGAGGATATATTCTTTGACTTTAAGGATGTATTCCCTGGCTTTACATCTCCTGGCTGTCTTCTGGGAAGACAGTGAGCAATCAATAAATGTAGACATAAAAGTAAAGTGTCAGGTGAGGGCATAGAGAATGAGTCAAAATGAGTGCGGGTGTGGTCGGGTTTGATAATCAGGGGACACATCTCTGCAAAGGTGACATCTAAGCAGAGACATGAACAAAGTGAAGGCTGGAATCATGCAAATATTTGAGAGCAAAGTATTACAAACAAAGGGAACATTAATCCAAGTGTCCTGAATCTGAAGCTGTCCTGCTGAGTTTGTGAAAGAATGAAAAGGTGTGCTCATTGCACAGTGTGGCCAGTGTGCAATGTGCAAGCCGCAATGGGGGGAAGGTGAGAGCAGAATTATGAGCTGGGTCATAACCTAGCAGGTCACAATAAGAACTTTTCTTCATGTCATTCTGTGTTTAAAGGGAAGCTATTCTAGAATCTTGATCAATGGAATGGAGTGGTTCTGTTAAAAAGCTCATTCTGTGGAGAATACACTGTGGTGAGGGGTGAGGGTAGCATGAAGGACAGTAGAGATAGAAAAACTGGTTAGGGCACCATTGCAATAGTAGTTTATGTGAGAGAATGATGATTTGGACTAGGATGGTAACAGTGAGGACATTAGAATTTATCACTGGATTTAGGGTATTATTTCAAAGGCAGAGCTAATAAACTTCACTGATAAATTGGTTGCAGAATGGAAGAAAAGGAAGAGATAAGGGGATTTCAAGGCATTTAGCCAGAGCTAGAGAAGGAAACATTTTGAGGTAGTAAGGTCCCTTTCTCAAATTAATGAATATATGGAATTCTAATGTACAACACCAATTTAAAACAGTACTGTTCTGGGATGGAGAGAGCATTTAGAACTTGGCCTGTATGTAACCACCCCACTGAGACACACTTGCAAGAGTCAACACTGAATTTCACATTCACATACACACTCCCCCAGGTCCCTCATGGTGTAGCCGTCAGCAAACTGACCTGGCCCACAGCCTTTACTGATTTCTATCGCTTTCCATTCCCCATCCTTCACCTGCCAGGTACCCAAGGAGCACCTTTCCATCTCCCAAGTGTCACCTCTGTGAGGTCTTCTCTACACAGGGAACTTCTGAGAAGGCTTTGACCTGTAAGTAAGGATCCAGCAGTCAGGCAGTGGGTATAGGCATGATGAGCTTTTTATCAGTCTCAGACCCAGAGCCTCAGAATAGACAGGAAAGGCTGAAATCTAAAGAAAGGTAGCTTTTTACAAAGGGACTTGCTTCCTCTGAGATTGGTTGCAGATACATATGTACTTATAAACATGGGGTAGGAATTTAAAGATTCCTTTCTTGATTTTTTATTCAGGAGCACATACAGAATCTCAGAATTCATAATTAAAAATAACTTATTATGAACCCCCTTCAATCACCAATGGTAAGATTGATCTCCTTCTTTACATAACAACTATAATGTTGGTTGGCTACTCTTAAAACCTTTTCTTCCTAACTTCCCAAGGAAACTTTTCACCTTTGAATAACCTGATGATGGCTTTTAGAAATGCATTCCTAAAGTTTACATCTATTTACACTAGTTATATTTCCGTAGGATCATACAAAGTAACCTAACCCTTCTGTCACATGTAATTCACTCAGCACATTGGCACATAAATTAAAAACAGGCGAATATTTCCAGCTCCTTCCACCAATTAGCCAAATCCCCTGACTGTCTCGGGAAAACAGTCAGGGACATGTTAAGAAAGCATTTCCTGTAATAACAGGAGTTATACAATGATATCACTATAAATGATGATAGCACATTTCCCTGAGAACTGTGTAAGTCCACTTTTTTTCATTCAGAATTTAAGGATATGAAAAAAAAGAATTTAAGGCTATGGCTTTGCTTTAAACTCAGTCAACTAAGTGGTGTCACTCAAACTTAGAAACAAAACACCAAGAGTTTATGTTTAATAAAGTTGTATATTAGTTTGATTCAGTAACACAAAGAAAATGAGGATTAGTAGCCAAGGTTTAAAGTACAAAATAGAAGTTACTTTGTAAGGACTCTATAAACAATCCTTTAATGATCGTGACGAATATTACTCAAATCTTTTTAATCACTCTCACATGACTTCCTCATTGGGAATATTTCTGTGTTTGTGTCTAATGTCATTAAAATGTTATAATAAAACCCAGGACAATTAATCTGAAATGGGTGAAGTGAATTCATCAGATTAATGATGCCACCACGATGAGAATTTAAATGCCTGACTATCCTTAGTAGTAAAGAAATGTAAATAACAAGCTGAAGGTAAATGAGGTTCACTCCTCCGTGTGCAGTGTAAATAATTATGTGCTAGTCAGGTGTTATCCAGGCAGCAGCCCTGAGGGGAAATTCTTTTTATCTCTTACACACGTCTTAACACATCCATATTCAACCTGGAGCACAGAGATACACATTAGATATTCTGTTTGGGCACAGTTATCTCTACTTCTTGCCAAAAAGCCTTCATTTCTGGGAACGATGGTGATTAGTAATACCTTCTTAATGAAATGGGTTAACTGAGGTTAAATACCTCCCTTACAATAAACACATGGGTAATAATATACACATGATAATGGAGACAAGTAGCAAATTGTTTTCTGAGACAGAAAACAAATACAGCATTCATTTTAAATGCAACTTTGAATGCCCAATAGAACTATCAAACCTCAGCAATATCCAGAGACTCATAACATTGCTCTCCAGTGTTTAGCCATAGATATAGTGCACAATGGAATTAAATCAATAGCAATAGACTTTTTCATTATGGCCTGTGCTGTATAGTCAGTTAAAGGGCATCAAGTTTGTTTTGAATGATTTGGGTTGAGATATAGCATGGTAGAGTGATTACTAATACCTTCTGGAGCCTTGCTATTTCCTTTGAAATCCCCCTTGTGGCTTTAGGCAAGATACTTATCGTTTCTGTGAGTCAGACTTTTTTAAATCAGAAAAATGGGTATAATAGTATCTACTTCATAAGTTTCTTGTTAAAGTAAAATGAGGCCATATATGCAAAGTGCTATAAAAGATTTTGCTGTTATTAAAATGCCACTAACTTATCTTTATAAAAACTCATGTTTTCCCAGGAATAATTGAATCCAAATGTTATATATAAGAACCAAAACCTATATTTCCATATATTAGCATTAAACAAGTAGACATAGAATTTATAAGAACAATACCTTATACAACAGCATTAAAAGACATGAAATATGTCTCCAACAAAATTCGTAAAAGATTTATATAAGGAAAACTTTTATTTCTATGACCTTCATGAAAAATAAGTTATATAACTAAAAGGAAGGAAGGACTAAAATTCTCCTGTAACATATCTACATGGGGTCCATGCATATATGGCAAATGTCTTTGTAACCTTTTTTGTATACTTCTTCATGTTAACAATC
Source organism: Phyllostomus discolor (assembly GCF_004126475.2). NCBI lineage: Eukaryota > Metazoa > Chordata > Mammalia > Chiroptera > Phyllostomidae > Phyllostomus > Phyllostomus discolor. The sequence goes on from NC_040903.2 coordinate 41,916,648, forward strand.
TCTTCTACTAGTAGTACCTTACTTCTTAAGACTGTCACTAGCTGAGCGGTTCAACAAGGCTTAGACCATTTCATTTCCACAGACTCAGTTATAACAAGAAAAGAAAAATATCATAAAATATACTTCACTTAAATCTTACATAATGTCATGAGAATTTTTCAATGCTTATTATTGATACATTGAAATGTCTGCTTTAGAGACTATAAGATATCTATCACTTCCCAAATGGAGAATAGAAGTTTGTAATTAGAAATTTCTATTATCTTGTGTAACAAATAGGAAGAAGTTATTCTCTTAAGGGAAAAGAAATAGTATTCAGATCATATTCATAAACAAAACAAAGTCAAATGCCTTTTCATATTCACCCTTAAAATGGTAGTGGGTAAAGGTAAATTCTTAAAATTTTGCACAGGTATTCACAATAATAAAAAGAGAAAGATATTGCCCCCAAAACCTGAGCACCTCATGAAAGTAATAACCAACAATTATTTAATGTTATCTTGAATAGGAAGTTGGACACCTCAATTGAAAAACATTTCTGGCTAGTGTTGCCTCTTAAAGTTCTCAATCACCAATGCACCAAATTATAAAAAGAACTTTTAATTGCCATTGGTACATCAGCAAAAATTCCATTAAATCACATCAGTACATCTAGTTAGCCCCCAGGTAATTAGTGTCAGTTAAGCCTGATTGTTCCATCTCTCCAGCCAGTGGTTGTTCAAAAACAGGCATGCATTCAGTTCTGGCCACCTATGATAATGTGCAGAGAAGTTAGCTGGGGTAAAGAGTGAGGGGTGTGGCTGGTGAACATTCCTTTCTTCTAAAATAAGTTAAACTAAGAGATGGCTCCTTTTCTTTTCCTCTAGACATTGTGTGTCAATGTCGCCCCTGGGACTGCTCCAGCTGTCTTTCAACTCTGAGAGAAACCAGCCAAAATAAAAGACAACCTACTAAGAACAGCAAAGTGCCAAGAAAGAAGGAACTTGGTTGGGTCTCATATAATGCATCTGAGCTGCTATATCAAACACCATGGAGACTGCCCTGCTTTGGGGTTTACTGTTACAGTAAATAAAATTTTTTTCATATATAAGCAAGTTGGAGGATGGGTTTTTAATTCATTGCAGTAAAAACCATCAAAGTAATACCCTAGTGTGCTGTTAGTGGGAATGCAAACTGGTGCAACCTCTGTGGAAAAGAGTATGAAGTTTCCTCAAGAAACTAAAAATGGAATTGCCTTTTGCCCCAACAATTCCACTGCTGGGTTTATACCCTAAGAATCCTGAAACACCAATTCAAAAGAAACTATGCATCCCAATTTTCCTAGCAGCACAACACTTTACAATAGCCAAGTGCTGGAAGTACAACACTTTACAAGCCTAGGTGCCCATCGCTAAGTGAGTGGATCAATAAACATAGCACATTTACACAATGAAATACTACACAGCAGAAAGAAAGAAGGAGCTCCTACCCTCCATGACAACAACATGGATGGAATTGGAAAGTATTATGCTAAATGAAGTAAGCCAAGTGGTGAAAGAAAAATATCATATGATCTCACCTGTAAGTGGAACTTAATTAACAAAACAAACTGGCAAGCAAAATATAACCAGAGACACTGAAATTGACAACAAACTGACAGTAACCAGAGGACAGAGGGGAGGGAAATAACATGGAAAAGAAGGGAAAGGGATGTAAATGAACACGAGTGAGGGACCCATGGATGGAGCCAAGGCGGGGTGGGATGGAGGGTGGGAAGTGGGCGTGGGTAGGGGAGGAGAAAGTGGTGGTGGGAAAATGGAGACAACTATATTCGAACATCAATAAAAAAAGGAGACAAAAAAGACATGAACCTCAAAAAAAGTAATACATATATTTAAATGTTAATTATACCACCTCAAGTATCTTCCAAGAATATGAAAAAGTTTCCTTTGAAACTTCAAGGAAGATCTAATTCAGGATCTATTATAACAATTTTCAATAATTCAGACAATGGCTTTTGTATTACATGCATAGAAAAACATTTAAAAAGAAAATACTATAACCCATTGAAGAGAGAAACTTTGTCTATATTTTATGCGATTTGGAAGTATCCATTACATATGCATGATATGCTAACTATAAAAGATTTCTAGCAGTTTTTTAAAGTCAGATCTTCAGTGTTATAGTTGGTAAAAAAATTCTTACATTTATATATTAATTCAAAAATAGTTATTGAAAACTTGTACTGTTTTCGAGTGGTATGTTTAAACACATTACTTATAGAGTATACCGCCTGAGGAGAAATGCAGAAATTAAAAAATATTATAGGATTATGTATATAATTACCATGAAATGCTAAGAGAAATGCAAGATGAGTATAACAGGGAAAACTTATCTAGAGTAAGGAAGGGATCAGGGAAGGTTTCTCTGGGGACATGTAAACCAAAGCCTGAAATGTTATCCAATTAAGTAAAACTTAGAGCAGCAATGGCAGAAGAAGCAACTCCTGCTGTCTGTGGGTGAGTGAAGTGAGAAGCTCATCAAGTTCATATACTGAAACAAGGCTAGTATGGATGAAACACAGTGTGAAAGAGAAAGACCTAAAGTCACTGCAAAGAGATATGCAAAACAATTCCACAAAATTTTTGTGCATAAATGTACAAAATTAGCTTTATAAATCTGGCCAATATTGTAGCATATAAAGTTCATTAAAAATAGGTAACTACAGGGTATGGCACAAATAACGTCCTGTTTAATTACATAAAAATCTTTTATTACAAAATCAAAATTATGTAATTCTGTAACATAACAATATCACGCTCAAGCACGCCATACGACATTTTAGGTGAAATGTTCAAACTGCTGTCCATCTCATGTGAGGCATTCACGTACCCTACCAACCACACTCAATAGCGTTACTTGTGCCAGACCCTGTATTACAGTTACTTCACATTACTCAAAATATTTTTAAAATTTAGTAATTGTGAAACTTAGAATAATTCAGTATTAACAGAGATACTATATAGACCCAGAGTATACAAATTACACAAATACTACCTGTGATGATTATATATAAACATCCGGACATATGATTAACATTCTTGTGGGGATTTTTTTCACCTGTGATTTATAGTCTGTTACCCTGTTCAGCCCTTGATTGCATGCCAATTTATTTTTTGCTTATGTATATAAAGTTTACTCCACCAAGATTGTAAGCTTCTACAGGGCAGAGGTTTGTCTCCTGCTTTTTTTTTCTATTTCAAGAAGGCCTTTACATAGCAGTTATTTAGAAAATCTTGTTGACTTGGAAAATTTCAAAATTTTCACTATGAACATGAATCACAATGTACCCTAGATTCACAACTTGCCAGCATTTCCCAAAGCCAAGGAGGACATAAAACAATGTTTGACAAACAATAATTAAGAAAACCGTAATAACTTCTCAGAATCAAATCAAGAATTTCTGGTCTGAGGTTCTATTTTGTCCCTTAGAGTATAGACAAATGATACACATGCCACCTAACAGTAAAGAGAAAAACTAGATTTTTCCATTAGATATTTGGTGTTCAAATCAGGTAATAGGCAGGGCATTTACCTTTTTCCTAAAAAATAAGCCAGTAATTCTCTTTTCAAGTATTGACATAAGGGAAATTGACAAAAAACGAGCTAAATTAATTTCCCTTCTGTTTAACGCACCTAGTTGACTGAGTCCATACTGGAAACATGCCTCTTATGTCAATTTTTCTTTCTTTTTTCATTTTTAGTTTTATGAGAGATCCCGATGGCCTCTGAATGAATTCTCTTTTTAACTCAAGTCCATTTCTTTCAACTAAAATGATTTTAACCATCTTCATCCAACACAGCACAAACACTTCTTGAGAGATCTCATTTTGCTACTTGTTACCGAGTTTGAGAGAATATTTGGGGGAGAAAAAGCATACTTAATATAGTCTTAGGCCCTGGCTAATGTGGTTCAGTTGGTTGGAGTGTCGTCCTGCACTCCCAAATGTCCAGGTTCAATTCCCGGTCAGGGCACATGCCTAGGTTGCAGGTTCCAGCCCCGTTCAGTATTTGAATGAGAGATAACCGATTGATGTTTCTTTCTCACACAATATTTCTCTCCCTATCTCTTTCCTTCTGTTCCCCTATCTCAAAAAAAATAAATAAATAACTTAGCATGTACTTGGATGAGAATTAAAAAAAATGGTGCCTGATAAAGAATTCATAAACTGTTAAGCACATATTCTCCTGACAAATATTTTATATATTTGTTGAACACTTTTGGTATATCATCCATAAAGAAATCATCAACATTTTGTCTACTATTTAAAAACTGAATAGTTATACAAAGTGCTATTAATTATAATAAATTGAACTTTCAGTAAATACTAGCTCTATTTTATATATTCAGGGTGGGGCAAAAGTAGGTTTGCAGTTGTGAGTACACGAACAGAATTTCTTCTTGTATTATGGTCCATATGAATAACTGTAAACCTACTTTTGCCACATTCTGTATAAGACAGATGCCAAAGAGAATGCTATTACTATGTAGTTTCTGGCAAACTAAATAATTATATGCAGAAATACGTATTTTATAACAAAGTTGCTTTCAAGAAGCAGCCAATGTTTTTCTCATACCTTTCTGTATGATTGACTGGTACAGGGATTATATTTCAGTGGTATTTTGCAATCCAGTTTAAAGGGAGTGGCTATGATTAAGATATAAATGCCCTAGATGAAAGACATCAACAATGTTCTCATTTACAAATGATACAATCTGCATATTAAATCAGCAAAATTAACATGTCCCAGAATCTTCGTCACATTTCTGGACAGCCACGTGTGAAGGAAGTAATGAGTAGGTTAAAGTGCTGCATACAAAGATATTCAAGGGTTTCTCATTCTTGGAATTTTTGCCTCAAAGGCTGAGTTGCCTTAGCACTGACTAGTGAATGAAAATATCATGCAACCCAAAGGCTATTTTATTAGATTTATAATTTTTTAAACAGCTATTTTTTTTTTTACTTTTTGAAGGTCTTAAGTGACTCACTGATTGCTATAATAAAATCTCTTCCAGAAGTTTAAAAAGAGATACCGTGCAGCTATGGAATCACATAGAATAATTGAATTTTAACTCCTGAGCTTTTCAAGAAAACTTACAAATCATGTGTATAGTTCAAGCAATGTAAGTATTACATTTTGTATTTGTAAGAATACCTAGGGTTCTATTATTGAATTTCATATTGAGTTAGATTCTACTTTTACTTCCAAAATAGGTTAACAGAAATTTATTTCTATATTTCCATGAAATCCATTAATCAATTTATAGCATTACATCTGAGTACAGATAAAACTCTAAAAAGGAATTACAGAAATAAAGCTTAAAGCTATATCTGTAATAATAGTGATATTTCATTAGGTATATTGTGAGATTTGAAATTGAGTTTTCATGTGTATTCTTTGTATTAAGCATTATAAATGCGACATTAGCATATGAATCAAAGAAAATACAATTCTAATAGTAAATTACATTCTAAATAATGTTTATTTTATTTATTCTAATGTATAGATAACATAATTGAAACAGATAATCCAGTTCCAGAAACCTAAAGCAACTACTACATAACCTGCAGAATGAAAGTACATCTCAGTCCCAGCTGGTACGGCTCAGTGGATTGAGTGCTGGCCTGTGAACTGGAAGGTCCCAGGTTTGATTCCCAGTCAGGGCACATTCCTGACTTGAGAGCCAGATCCCCAGATGGGGGTGTGTGGGAGGCAACTGATTGATGTTTCTCTAGCACATGTTTCTCTCCCTCTTTCTCCTTTCCTTCCCATCTCTCTAAAAATAAGTAAATAAAATATTTTTTAAAAGTATGTCTTATTTAAAATTTATTCAATTACATCCAGAAAGACAATAATATTTTTCCTGATGCTTAAATCTGAGCTCAGCTTTACTATATTCCTTGAAAATGAACTGTGACTGTACATAAGCCACCCCAAATTTGCAACTACTGGAGGGTCCTGAGAGTCAGGGCAAATACATTCCTGCAATACAAATAGATATATACAACACTACTAAAAATTATTAAAGATTTATAAATTCATGAATGAAGAAGTTCTTGGCTCATAAGCTATATCTTCCAACTTGACACAATTTAATTATATAAGTAGTGTTTAATGTTCTTTAAAAAGCTGTTGTCAGCAAATGAAGGATGGCAGCTGACCAGCTAAACTAATTGAAAGAAGGAAAAATGAATAGTTGTCCCAATATTAAAGTAGTAAATACCGACTAAACGTTTGCTGCTTCTGTTGAGCCAAGGGGTAAAGAACATAAGAGCAGTACTGAGCAAAATGTAGTGGCCCCCAAAAAGATGATTCATGAAAGGCAAGGAATCTAAGTCTGTGTTTACCTCTAAGGAGAACATATTAACTGAGTTAGCTTCACTAAAAGTGTGAAAAGATGAAGGTACTTGTCTCAGTCATTTTATCCAATAATATCCCATGAGTCAACACATTCTTAAAAGTGATATGATATATAAGCAAAGAAAAAATGAATTAACCTTTTCTCTACCTTATCAATAGTGAATTAATGCCCAGAACCACTAAAGCAGCCAGCGTTTGAGATTGGAAATGAAGGTATAATCAGAGAGAAGTAACCATCAAGGAGAAAGATGATTATGGAAGGATGAATGACAAGTGGGAGTGGAATGTAAGCAGTAGGGTCATAATGGGGCAGGACATGCCTCACAGTCTTAGTAGAGAGGAAAGCTAAGATGATACCATTGATGTAGTTGTGACATGTAGTTCTGTCTGTGATAATTGAAAAATTCAGTCTTTAACAGGTCTCTACAACTGGTTCAGGTCTACACATATGACCAAAATAACGAGTTCAGTGTGAATGATGGGAGTAACATAACTATCCTTATTTTTAATATATTTTTAGAAACTTTAATCAAGATGAAAGTGTAGATTCTTCCTTAGTATCACTTCTCTTGAGATTTGACACTACCATGTTGTATTAAAGGCCTCATTCATTTTAGGTCCTTTATGCCTGTTCAGGTTTACTTGGCAGATTATACAAGAATCTCTCAGTGAGTCTAAGAGGGCAGAAAAACAGTTAAAGCAGTTGTTTGACACCTTGAGATCAAAGAATTAACTGGATTTTTCTGCATTTTTTCATATAATAATATCTAGACACACCATTCACTCTGTTTTGCACTGAATTTTTTTCTATTTACAGGAATTAATTCTTGCCAGCTGGCTCTATTATATTTCACCTGTTGGGGTGTTCATTCAAGATCATTGACATTCTAGTATATAAGCCAGTGTATTTTAGACAGGACAAATTTTTCTTTCAAATGCTACCTTGATAATTTTTTAAATTACGTGATTTAAAGTCACATTAGTCATTGCATATATTATATTTTAAGATAAATAAAATAAGACCTGGAAGAGACTTGATGTTTGAAGCATATAAAATTTCTGGTATTCAGTCATTTTTAACCTAAAAAGTATCAATTTCATATGGTCCCCACTAATAGATAATGCTACTGTATATTTTCTATAGTTATATTTTATATCAATTCATTTTTATGTTATATAAAATACCTAAGCCCTGGCTGGGTGGCTCAGTTGGTTGGAATGTTGTCTCTATACACCAAAAGATTCCAGGTGTAATTTTGGTCAGGGCACATACCTAGGTTGTGGGTTTGATACCTGGTTGAGAAACATATGAGAGGCAACCAATCAATGTTTCTCTCTCACATCAATGTTTCTCTCCCTTCCTCACTCTCTAAAATCAATGAATATATTATCAAGGCTTTATTAAGTATAGTAGGAAATTTTTCAATATTTGATATTTTAAAAATACATCTCACAAATTTTTCTTACAGATAAACAAATATAGAGTGTTATCATATAAACTAAATATCCATTGTGAAATAAAAGCCATCAGTTATCAATACCAGCATTATCATCAATTCCAGGAATTATAAAAAAATTAAGTAAATTAGAAAAAGTTTTTGGAAAAGAGTATGTACAAGATCTTCACCTCATACTTATATTTATAATTCACATCCATTTGTTGGTTTAGTTGTTTATTATGTTTCCTCCTTTAGATTATAAACACCATAAAAGTAGAGAATATGTTTATTTATATGTGTATTTATGTGCATGTGATGTCTATGTATACACATAATATACATGTACACTGCATATAATGTGTATGTGTAATATGTACAGATATGTTGATACATTATATGTATGGTATACTATCAGTACACTGTAAGCTACAATAATAAGCATTTTGAATTAATGAATAAATGAAACTTTATCTGGCACTATCATCTCTTCTACAATAAATTCCTATCAGTATCACAACATGTTTACTTAGAATGAATTCTCTCCACTGTTCAGCTTTTTATTTACCTTCTGAATTACTCCATTTCAAGTATCTCATAGGCCTTCTTGAATAAGAATGTAAAGAAAAGTTAACTTAAAATTTCTATTTGTTCCCATGCTTTCCTCTTTCTCAACATCTGTTCTTTGGCTTTAGGCATATTTCATTGTAACTCAACACACAAAGGTTGAAAGTCTGTGATGGACCAGGGGATGTGTCTGGCACTGGGAATACAGAGAGCTCTCTGCTTAACTGAGGAGATATAATTTAAAACAAATAAGCATACAGAGAAGTGCCAGCAGAAGTACCAAGTATATACAATGTATTGTGCAAGTTTGAATAGGATGGCTGTGCTTCAGGAATAATTAATATGCAAGGTGTGCAGTAGGGGAAAAATATCACAGTGACTGTGATTAGAATCTCTAAGGAAGACTATATATATAGTGTCTCACTGAATGTGAGAAGGAACATTCATGGTAGGCAGAAGAGGCATGTGCATAGGTGGACTCCCTGCCACTCCCTTCATTTAGTTCTGCTACTGTATCCAGAAGACAGTTGAACCATCAAACTGCTTTGGTCCACTCTAATGTTTCTGAATTGCAAATTTCATCATTTCTTCCTCTTGTTTAATTTGTTTCTCAATTCTCCTAATGTAGTTCAAAGAGTTTCACCTGTACAAAAGGTCTTTTGTAGTCTGGCTGATTGATTATTCAGTGTTATCTGATAATTTCTAGTGGTTATTTGTGAGTATATCTCAAGTCTCTTGATGTTTGCAAGGGCTATGTTCTCACACCCCAGAATACCTCCTTCTGTTTCCTTCTGCTAGTGGTACCATAGGTAGTTACCTATTTACTAGTAAGAAAGCAAGCAAAGGGAATTAGCATTTAGTTTAATGAATTGGGGAGCATGAGCCCATTTGCTTCACCAGGAAGCTACAGCTTCACTTCCTAGGGTGTCACAGCATTGCGCCACCAAGGGTATTAACACTCCTTCTCCCCCCATCTGGTACCAGATTGTTGGGGGGCACAGGAGGAAGTAGTTGACCATAGAGCTCTGTCAGTTTAACTAGGGAATGACCCTATCAGAAGCCTGCAAAATCTTGGGTAGTTGACTGGTTATTTTGAAAAAACACCTGGTCCATCCTAAACCCAAGCTAATATAATCCCAGAGGAACAAAGAATCTCACTCTCTCTCTCCCCCGCCCTCGCCTGGTGACCTGTACTCACCCCATGTGTCCAAGCATTCTCTCTTGCCTGGAACACATGTGCCTGTGCAGGTCTAGCAGTCTTGTGTGGGCCCAAAGCAACTGTGCAGGCTCAGAAGGACTAAGCTTTAATATGAAGCAGAATTTCTGTATATTAGCTCTATCTGGCCTTGATTTTCCATGGCAGGATAGAGGGAGATGGGAAATTGTAAACCCAGTGGTAGATTTCCACCTGAATAATCCTTGCTACATCACAATCACCTATGTATAGGTCCTTGGAATGCTTTTCTCATGATCCCGTGGAAGGGCCTGATTCCTACCAGCAACACTAATTCCTACTTGCTTTTTTAAGATCGAACTCTGGTATCATTATATATTCAGAGAAACTTTTATGATTGAATGGGTACTCCCATATCACTTTGTTTATACTTCTTTTTTGATTTGTTTTGTTTTTTACATTTATCAGATTGTGCCATTAGGATATGGCTTATTGATTTGCTTCTTGCCTCTGAGGTCTCTACTTTCAGGTAACTGCATCTCTTATCTCTGCCTCACTGTGAAGGGCACAAGATATAAGGACTAAGAAACAAAAATTATACTCTGGAATAATTTAAGTTGTTCTCCAGCCCTTCAGTAAGTTAATCTTTTCCACATTAAGTAGTTATGAACTCTTTAGAAATCATAGAATTTAAGTATTCTGAAGAATTTAAGGCTATTTAATGCAGCATTTTTAAAAATATTTTTGACCATGATCCACAATAAGAAATATTCTATATCGCAGCATTGGGCACACATATAATAATATATGTATTCACAATAAAATACTTATACTTACTACTGTACTACTTATGATATAGTAAAATATACAAAAATTAATCAGATAAAATTTTACTATTATTTACTACAAAAAAAAGAAAAAAATCAAATAATACCAAAATAAACCAAAAACTGCTTTGTGCTGATCCACAAAAATGATTTCAAGTCTCATTAATGGTGATAACCTCCTTCCTATTTATTTTAGTGTAAACTCTCCCCACATTTTATAGATAAAATACATGAAGTCTTGAGAGGTGGCTTGTCCAGACAAATGAGTGCAAAGCTCTATCTAGACACATTTAAATCTCATGCTACTACTTACTCCTCTACACAATGAAAATGACACACTGCTGCTAAGAAGCTTTGCACATCTAACCCATTCAGTCTTTGAAACTGCATCCCTTGGGCAAAATACCTTTACTAATGAATTCAATTAGTAACTTTATTATTTTATCTGTGGCACAATCCAAGGTTTTTGACAATATCTATTTTTAAAATATAATACTGATCTGCAATGCAATTAAAGAGGCTACTTAAAATCCTCAGAACTCTAAACTCTAAAGTTGATGAGGCTTCAGTATAGAAACTTTACATCTGCAGTGATACTTTCAGAGTGGGCAAGTGAGAGAAAGGTGTCATAAATTGGGAAGAGGAGAACCAGGTTCATGTAAAAGCCTTACCACGGAATTCTGAAAAAAAGAGACCAGAACTTCAGGCTCTTTGCTCACTAATTTTTTAAAACTAAAATTGTTAGCATATCATATTTGTATAAATATTTGTGAAATAAAATAGTAAGTTTTTCCCACAGCACATTTTGTCTTACTCTGCCCTTATCTCAGTAAATAAGAAATACACTCTGTTGTATTTGACCTGGAGTCTCCCTCAGACTCACACTGTTTTCCGAGGACAAGAACATCCATCATTGAATGTCCCGGCCTACAGGCCTACGGTATTATATTTAATTAAAGATAAAATCAGTCAGGGCACATGCCTGGGTTGCAGGCCATGACCCCCAGCAACAGCACATTGATGTTTCTCTCTCTCTCTTTCTCCCTCCCTTGCCTCTCTAAAAATAAATAAATAAAATCTTTAAAAAAAGATAAAATCAAATAACTGCACAGCTATAATGATCATAAATTCATGAATAAATTTGACACAAGTCAGTGCAGAACACGTGGGAAATTGGTGTCTGCAGGGAGGTCAAGAGCCTCTTTAAGTAGCAAAGTTAAATTAACCCAAAGTTTGGAAGAAGACATTCTGATCATTTCTGAGTCTGTAAAACAACAGCTTGAAATTACCTAAATATAAATATATACAAATTAAGGTAAAGACCTTAAATTCATTAATTGATTGATTATTCTGGAGTTCAATTATGACAAATGTCACATAGACTCTATATCTTGTTAATTCAATAGTTTTAGATATAATCATTTTCTCATATGTTATAGATAATATTCCCATTGCTACCATACTTTTTATTATTTAGAGTTAAAGAAATAAAAATTCTAATGGACTCTCTACTTACATTTATACTTTATTTTCCCAAAATATACTTCATATAAAAGCAACATAAGATGAAAATTTATACCAAGCTAATGATTATACTAAAGAAATTAAGTGAATTATATTTTAAAAACTTCACTTTTTGAAGTATAGGTTTTTTTCTAAATGTTTAAATATGATAAATTTATTACTTCATATAATTTCTATTTCTATTACTTAGAAAACAAGTACTGCATTGATTCTTTTTGTTTAACAAAAACTCTTACATTTAAAAACAACAAAATAAAACTTTAACACAAAATACAGTAACAAATGAAAAACTTATTTTCAAAGCACTCTCCACCAGCCATCAGTCCTGCCTGTCCCAGGAGTTGTAAACCTCTGTCCCAGTTGATAACCCCGATGAGAATAGCCTCTGAGTACTTACGCATACATCATGGACCCAGGACTGGGGCAACTTCTATCCAGTCACCATCTGATCTATATCAGCCAAGTCAAGGCTCGGAAGCTGGAAAATAATGACAGTCATTGGCATCAAGAAAGGAAACAAGTCGGACAGGTTAGTGATTGAGGTCTGCAGCCAGGATATAGCCTGATAAGAGCATGATCAATGTTGTGACAGCCGGTTCCGCAGAAGAGCTCCAAGCCATGGAGGGCACAAAACGTGCCGCTGGTGATGAATCATAAGGCCGCACTTTTCCGGTCGGGGAGGTATGATCAGCACTGAGGTGTGGCCCCAATTTGTGTTCAAAACAACAACAACAAAACATTAAGTTACATTCATAGCTCTTCTTTTTCATTAAAATTGTCTCTTCCCTTTGAGGAAATCCAGAGTTCACAGTGGTGCAGGAAAAACCTGTGCTACAGGGCAAGGGTGCCTGTTTTTACCCCCTTGGTCATGTAACCATAGGCCAGCTCCTTTGCTCCTTGGAAGTTATTTTCCTCATAAAACACAACAGCAGGGCTGTATTAGCTTTTTCTAATGCTATTCATTTTAGGTCTAAAGAGAACACATTTTATTTCAAGATTTTATTTAGCTCCAAAAAGGCAAAAGAAAGAAAGAAAGCGAAAGAAAGAAAGAGAGAGAGAGAGAAAGAAAGGAAAGGAAAGGAAGGAAGGAAGGAAGGAAGGAAGGAAGGAAGGAAGGAAGGAAGGAAGGAAGGAAGGAAGGAAGGGAGGGAGGGAGGGAGGGAGGGAGGGAGGGAGGGAGAGAGAGAAAGAAAGAAAAAGAAAAAGAAAAAGAGAGAGAAAAGACCTGTTTTTTCCCTTACCCTGGGAAGTATCGTAGTTCTGGTGTATGTAAATTCGCCATTATTTATACATAATCACTTCAGATCATTGTATTCATCCACAGAAATCTTAGTCTGAACACATGAACTTCCAGTTAAGATCAGTAAAGTTGTAGGAAGGATAATTTTAAGAGCTATGTTAAAGTATCAGAGCCAGGACACAATAAATAAAAAAGCCATAAGTACACACTTTGTTGCTCATACAGAATACCTTTATTTAAAATACTACAAATACAATATTAATCTAATATTAAAATGTCATTATAATATTCCACTAAGACATTAATATGTAACATATTTCCTAAATCATTTTGCAAGTGAATAAACTGAGGCAGACTATCAATATGCATAATCATCAACAATATGACAAACAGAACAATATAATTTTCAGAAGAAAAAATTCTGTATAAATAGTTCACAAAACTTAGAAGATCACTTAACTAAATTGAAAATCATGATTCACTTTAGCAAAAGTAACTTTGTTCTTTGGAGCTTTGATTTATAAAGTAAAAAATTATAAAACTCTAATAAAAAAGACGCTAGAAGTCTATTTTAGTTTATGGTTATGACCAATTATTATTTTGATTTTCTATACAGTCGTACTGTGCTAAATTTAAATTAGCATTGTGCAAATGTTTGTAAAGGTTTAATGGTTACATTAAAATATTTCTCAATAATAATATTCTCATATTATTTGTTAAAATTCATAAAAATATTCTCAATTCTTTATAATAGTAAATAATAATACAATAGAAAATATACTCTGTGGCTTGTGAAGAAAATTATGCCATAAGAGAAGCATGTCCAAAGTAAGTACAAGAACCAACTTTGAGGTTCTGGAATGAGGCATGTAGTATGTACATATTTCTTCTCTTATAGAAGAAAATCAGCATTTTCTTAACTAGGAAAAACTGGAGGGGGAATTTAGAGATACAGTAATATTTAACTAGTAAAAGATTACAGTACAAGCTATCTTATTTTTAAAAATTCAAAAATAAGGACTGAACTGTCTCCCACAGGAAGCTTTCCTTGCTATGTCATTCTTTCAAATTATCTTCTGTTTGGTTGGAAAGGCTCTATTTCTTGTTCATTTTTGGCTTTCTCCCTTCCTTTTACTATCAGTGAATATGTGAAATAATTCACTTTCATTCTCTCTGGTGGAGTGGGGCGTGGAGCTCTCCATGCTCCCAGCAAGATGCCTGGGTTCAGTTGACAGTTCTATTGTTAACTAACTGTGTGAACTTGGGATTGTTAACTTTCTACATTTCAGTTTCTCTCTGTAAAGTGAAGATAATACTTGTACCTAGTTTTAATGAGATAGTAAGTCTAAAGGACTTAAAATATTTCCTGATCCATAATAAAGCCCTCAAAAAAAAATCAGGTATTTTAGTCTCTCTCTACTCTCATTCCCTCCCCCACTCCAGAATTAGCATTATATTGCTAATTGTTTTCAATATACTTCAAAAATGATATTCTCCAAATTCTTCTCTCTATGTGGTTCTATTTTCAGCAATGTATTGTCTCTGGTCTTTTGCTTTACTTATAATAAACAAAGACATTGATGTATTATGTTCTAATTAATGTAGCATGTGGAGATGTTTCAATTAATGTTCTTATAAGGCTGAAAAACTAGCAGCTAATTCTGAGAGTTAGTGGCCATTAGTAATTTGTACTATGGTTGTGAAATTACTACATGAGAATTTTGTTTCGCTGGTTCTCAGCACCCTCAGCTACATGTGGGCAGGCACCATACTAGTTTTTAATGCTGCATTGTTGATTGATTTATTATGAGTCAAAGACAATGAGTGTATGATGCAAATGTCAATGAGGAAAAGTCAACAGTAAAGTAACATTAATTACATCAGGACATCAAGGGAAAAGTTATCCCAGATTTATTGATATAGAAAAAGATAACTGGAGTCTATAAAGGGAATGTGTACATTTTCCTGTAATTGCAGACTTAATAGTAATTAATAAAATTTATGAACTTAAAGTCATCAGCAAAGAAAACATTTAACCTCATATTTACTAATAGCCTAAGTTCTGAGAGCTGACCTTACATTTTGCTTTGTACTTATTAAGGTGATTAGTATACTATTTTTCCATTGAAGAAAGACATAAGGGGATTTGAGGAGGATCACATCTTCACTCATGTGAGCACTGCCAAAGGGTGAAAACGCAGAAAAGAGGTGACTCTTGAGGGAGACAATGAGTGTCATGTATCAGAATGAATACATCGCTGACCAAGAAAAAGACCATTTTACATAACCATTTTCCAATATAGTATAAGAGTTAATAAAAATTATTTGCCCAGAAAACTGAAGTAACAAAAACTGGGGACATACACTGTAAGATTAAGTCTTCTCAAGAATCATTTCATGTGCTCATTAAATTATGGAACTGAGATCAACAAATAATATACATACTTTTTTTTTTAATTTCAAAGAGCAGACCTTGGAGTTGTTTGAACCAATGTTTGAGACAACTTTTTTTTTTTAGATTCTAAATGTTTCTTTCAGAAACCTTTATTTTTAAACAAAATGTATATTTCAGATATGAGAAATTATTTTATTTCAACATACATTGCTTAATTACTTCATTATAACTGTCATCAAAGTTGTAGACATATTCTACTATCATTCAAACATAAACTACTAAAATGATGTCCATGCTGATAAATTTCCATCATAGTAACTACGATTTTTCTGTTTTAAGCAGTGTAATGGGACTTCAGGAATGAACTAACATGCCACTATTTGGATGGTCCTCTCACGGTTTTGGAGGTTTCTGTTTTGAACCATGTAATAGTAGCATTAACTGAACATCAAAGATGTAAAAAATATTAGTCTTTTACATCCCAGAAATTTTCAAAACCACAAAATTTTACAGAATTTTAGTTCTTACTCTTTATATTTAAGCATCCTCTATATTTAAAGATACTTTGTTACCTAAGTTATTTTACAAGTAATTATAAAATGTATTTCTGCATTTTTATATGTACAGTTCATTTTGTTTTATACTTTGTGATCCATCTATAATCTAGCTAAATGTTGGGAATACAGCAGATACACAAGTAGTTATACTGAAATGGACAATTATCAATAGCACTGAAAATCTGCTTCTAGTAATCAAACAACCATCTATTTTTATTCTTTGGATGATGTTACTGAAAATATTTTAAGTACAAATTATTTAATTCTTGAAAAATTTTGCAAATTCTTTTGTTATACTCTCATTATATCTATAGTTTATAAATTATCTTCATTAATGACCATTTCAACCTTGGTTCTCTACAAAGAATAGTTCTTATAGATAAATGGCTTAATAATATCTGTGTTACATGGTTGAGAATGTCTACAGATATATGTTTCTGGGGTTGTATGATAGTAACTGATTGAAACTTATAATCTCAAAAAAACAAAACAAACTTGAGCCTGATCTCCAACCTGATAGGCATGTGAATGTTAGATGGTAGGAGAGGCTATAAGGAAAAATTACAATAACACAAGGTTCTTTTTTTAATTAATTAATTAATTTAAATTTTTAAAATATATTTTATTTATTATGCTATTATAGTTGTCCTATTTCCCCCTTTCATTCCCCTCCACCCTGCACACCCTCTCCCACCCACATTCCCCCCTGTAGTTCATGTCCATGTGTCAAGTTCTTTAGCTTCTACACTTCCCATACTATTCTTGACTGTCTATTTTCTATCTACCATCTATGCTACTTATTCTTTGTACCTTTTCCCCTCTTTCCTCCTCCCACTCCCCTGTTGCTAACCCTCCATGTGATCTCCATTTCTGTGGTTCTGTTCCTGTTCTAGTTGTTTGCTTAGTTTGTTTTTGCTTTTGTTTTAGGTGTGGTTGTTAATAATTGTGAGTTTGTTGTCATTTTGCTATACATGTGTTTCATCTTCTTTTTCTTAGAAAAGTTCCTATGACATTTCATATAATAAGGCCTTGGTGATAATGAACTCCTTGAACTTGACCTTATCTGAGAAGCACTTTAGCTGCCCTTCCATTCTAAATGAAAGCTTTGCTGGATAGAGCAATCTTTAATGGAGGTCCTTGCCCTTCATGACTTGGAATACTTCTTTCCAGCCCCTTCTTGCCTACAAGGTCTCTTTTGAGAAATCAGCTGACAGTCTGATGGGAACTCCTTTGTAGGTAACTGTCTCCTTATCTCTTGCTGCTTCTAGGATTCTCTCTTTCATTTTTATCTTGGCTAATGTAATTATGATGTGCCTTCATGTGTTCCTCCTTGGGTCCAGCTTCTTTGGGACTCTCTGAGCTTCCTGGACTTCCTGGAAGTCCATTTTCTTTGCCAGATTGGGGAAGTTCTCCTTTATTATTTGTTCAAATAACTTTTCCACTTGTTGTTTTCCCTCTTCCCCTTCTGATACCCCTATAATTTGGATATTGGAATGTTTCGAGATGTCCTGGAGGTTCCTAAGCCTCTCCTCATTTTTTTGAATTCTTGTTTCTTCATTCTGTTCTGTTTGATTGTTTCTTTCTTCCTTCTGGTCCACTCCATTGATTTGAGTCCCAGCTTTCTTCCCATCACTATAGGTTCCCTGTGTATTTTCCTTCATTTCACTTAGTGTAGTCTTCATTTTTTTTCATCTAATTTACAACTAAATTCAACCAATTCTGTGAGCATCCTGATCACCAGTGCTATGAACTGTACATCTGATAGGTCAACGATCTCTTTGTTGCTTAGTTGTGTTTGTTCTGGTGCTTTGATCTGTTCTTCTGTTTGGGCCATTTTTTTTTTTGTCTTGACACACCTGTTACATAGTGAGGGGAGGAGCCTTAGGTGTTCACCTGGGCGAGGCAACCCAGTCACTGGGTTGTGACACTGTATGTGGGGCAGGGGTTAAAGAGGGAACAATGGTACTTGCTCTGCTCTCTGCCTGATTTCAGTCCCTTCCCCTGCTTCCCCCAAGCAAACTGGGCCCTTCTGGTGCTGATTCCCATGTGGATGGGTTTATGTACTTTCTAGGACCCTGAGGGTCTCTCCAGCACACTCTCCTGTGAGGCTGGGAGTATCTCCCGCTGCCTCAACCTGCACAGGTGTTTTCAATCAGTGTTTTGAGGCTTTAGTTCCCCAAGTTGGAGCCCTGGTTTTCAAGGTCTGTCTCACTCCCCAGTTTCACCTGGTTTATCTGAGCATGAATGTGGGACCACCTGGTCCTCCAGCCACCTTGTTTGCCACGCCATGCTCCACAATTGCTGCCTTGCTGGGTCTGCCAGCTGCCGCCTATGCCTGGGCTCCATCAGCTGCTGTCTTGTGCTCCCGGGGTCTGCAAGCCACCACTTTTTTTGCCGGGACCCCTTCCCACCCAGCCGCTGGACTCCACCCCTCCTACCAGTCTGGATGAATGTGTCTATTTTAACTCCTTGGTTGTTGGACTTCCATACAGTTCAATTTTCTGTCAGTTCTGGTTGTTACTTTGTTTCTAAATTGTTGCTGTCCTTATTTTGGTTGTGCAAGGAGGCACAGTGCGTCTACCTACACCTCCATCTTATAACACAAACTTCTTAATGCCAAGTATCCTTCCACCAAAAGAACCTGTCTTTAAAAATTCTCTGAGTACAGTAGCCCTGGCTGGTGTAGCTCAGTGGATTGAGCGCAGGCTGGAAACCAAAGTGACCCAGGTTCGATTCCCAGCCAGGGTACATTCCTGGGTTGCAGGCCATAACCCCCAGCAACCGCACACTGATGTTTCTCTCTCTCTCTCTATCTCCCTCCCTTCCCTCTCTAAAAATAAATAAATAAAATATATAAAAAAATTCTCTGAGTACAGTGATGGCATCAAAATCAAATAACAAAATCACAGGTGGCCAATATCATACCAAAGAGAGACACAAGGAAGGGTTTCCCTGGGACTTTATAAAGAACGTATGTGCTGCTTCATCATCAAAAATATCAGATAATTAATGCCCTGTACATTGAATGCCCAGTTAATAAGAAATGGCCAAACTCATGAACAACAACAGGAAAAATAAACCATATTAAAAAGCTTTCTGAATGGCATATTTAACATCATCATGCAAAATGATGATGGCTCATGACTAGGTGAGACTGCATTTCTTCCACGCTGATTTCCCTATATTAAACTGACAGCTGGGAACTCCACATCTGAGTTTCTGATTCATCTCCCAGGTAAATGCATCCAGTTCTCCAGGAATATACTTCCCCAAGAACTGTTGCATTTCCTAAACCCAGTGAATCATCACTTCTCATTCTCCTCTCTGTCTTCGGACTATGATAATTTTCCAAGTCATGTTGTACTTTGCACTATTAGTTGTCAGAGGGACAGCTGGCACCTTGCTGGATCACAGAAGTTTCATGCTGCACTGCCAAAATGCTTTTGTACAATTAATCTGTTTCACTCTGGGAGCTAAACTAGTAGTAAAACTAATTTAACTTTAGTAGCACAATTCTACCGACTTGGTCATACAGGGTATATTTTTAGTTAAGACTATGATGAGGTTACTAGTTGGAAATGGAAAAGCTAAAACCATTTCATGTAGGAAAGTCAGCATAGGTGTAGGAAGAATGATAGGAATTGACCACAGGAATCCTATAGCACTGACCCGGCATACCCTAGTATTTCTTTACCAAACATGTGAACTGAATCGTTTATAGGCATATAGCTATATTAATTTTTAAAATAGAGAAAAGGAATTGTTTACAAAGAAAATCTATGAGAATGCCCAAGATGTGCAAAAACAAAGAAACAAATATTCTTTCTCCCTCTTTTTTCCTGGAGGAGCATTAGGAACATGATCAGTGAGCTGGGTGGCAGTGACCAGAGCTGACTGCCACCTCACGGTTGTGTATCTGAACAATGGGAATAACATTTCTCCATCTAATTTTCTACATGGATGGGTAAAAGAATAGATAGATAAGATAAATGTCAGGGTTTGGACTAGGTCCTAGATCCATGGATATGTTTCAGTTAGATTTACTTATATTACTGTAAAATTTGTTTGTATATTATGTGTGTACATTTTTTAAGGAAATTTTCTTCAAATTCACCATAGGCTATATGATACAAGACACATTAAAAACTATTGAAACAGATGATCATTGAGATCCTGTTTATTGATTGTATCCTATTGTCCTAAGTGTAGTACCCAATCCACCACTAATCTGATGCTCTGATATTTATTTGCTTGACAGTTTATCTGGAAGCCTCAAGAGACAGTACATAGGGAAGGCAGTTTATGTGGAAAACAGTTGTTTCCAAATTTTCAGGACAGTCTTGATAATGTTTGTATGGCTATACTGTTTCCTTTTCTTTCTTCCTCCCTTTCTCTTTTTCCTTTTCTCTTTCTTTCCATACATGTAACTGCACTGCCTTGTGTGACTAAAAATTAATAACCCAGACGCTAGAAGAAAAATCAAGGAGAAACAGGAAGAGGAGAGACCAGGTAAAGAGGAGAAGACAGAGAAAGAGAAGCAGAAAAAAAAAAGAGAAGCAGAAGAAGGAAAAATAGGAAGGAAAGGAAAAGCAAAAAAGAAACAATTCAATTTAGATTACAACAGATGTATTTTTTTTTTGCCATATGGTTAAGAGTTTTCACAATATCCTTAATGAGGGGGCAATACAAATATATACAAAGATTTTGTCACTTATCTTATATGGTTATACTTTTTATTTTTAAATAATCAAGTAGTTATATCTATATGGTTCTCTTTCCAAAGTATGCGGTTCTTCAAAAATAATCAAATACCTTTCTCATTTTTTTAGAAATTTTCAAACTAAGAATCCTTCTAGAAATTGTACTCTTTATTTATTCATGCATTGTCATTAAATAATACTTATTGGGTACGTACTATGTGCCAAACAGTGTGTTAATTGCTGAGTACACTATAGCAAACAAGATTAATTGCTGTCTGCAATGACCTTGTAATTGATCACAGAAGGCAACACCAAGTGGATAATCACAGTAAAGTTTGTTGTGATAGGAGACGTACAATTTGCTACAGGAGCCACTACAGTGAAGATTCCAGGATTCAGAGAAGCCAAACAAGCAACACTTTCTGTCAGCAAATATTCACACACAATTTTATTTCATTCTGTATTTGAATTAGTTTAAGTTACTGACCTTGCATTTCATATAATACCAAATTAAATAGTCTGTATTCTCTGTAGAAGCTTTGTGGGATGTATGAATGTGATTCTATAGAATATTTCCAAGACATATCTAATTTATTCACTTTCATGATTTATCAACTCATTTCTAGCCTCCTTTTAATAATTAGTAAGAAAGAATGGGAGAGAAGTAGGAAGGAATTTTTACCCAATGCTTTGTTTTATATATTAAGTACAAGAAAGCTGAAGGATGCTTAGCAGGTTCTAGAAAAAGAAATCTAGTTTTCTGGTGTCAGATTGTATTTATATCTTCAAATTATGCATTGTTCCCCAACATTCTTTTAACTCATATCCATGGGTCATGCATGTATGTTCTCAGGCTAATCCCTTCACCTTCATTCATCCAGTTTTTAGTTTACTTCTTATGCATACATTTTAAATCTGTTCTGTTCAAATTTTCTTCTCTCTACTGAACCTTAAGGGAATGATTAGGCATTTCAGTTTATTGCTTAGAAATGCACTTCCAGTCCATTAAAATGTCTTGGAAGGTTTGTAAAGGCATTTGTTTAGTTTGAAAAGCTTAACTCAATTCTTCTCAAAGTGTGAATCATGGTCTTGTATGAAGTCCTGAGATGTTGTGGCCTGCCAACGTCACAACAAAGGTCTCATTTGCTGTTTCACTGTTGACATTGCACTTGATGGAGCAAATGCCATGTGGTCTGAGCTGCTGGTACCTTAATGTAAACCAAGACCATGGTGCAAAACTGCACCAGGAGTCATTATAGTAATCCTTTTAGCTTTCAAATACTCCAGAAAAAAAACTCCAGTTTCACTTAATATTCTTGATGAAACAGTAAAAATTATTAATTTTATTAAATCTCGATTGTTAGGTACAGATCTTCTTAATATGCTAGGCAACAAAACTGAAAGCTTGCATAAACACTGCTGCATACTGAGCTGCAAGAGTTGTTTTAAGGAAAGTTCTCAGACATTGAATGAAAAGCTGCCATAGCTACTTTTAATACATTATCAGCATTTTTACTTGAAAGAACAACTAACTGACAAACTAATTGTGGTTATTTAGATTTGGTTCTCTGGCAGACAGCTTATTAAAAATTAATTAAATGAGCCCATCACTTTAATAAAAACAAAGAGGAACATATAACATACAAGATTAGTATGTGACTCATTCAAGAACTAAAATCTGGGTTCTTAATCAAATACTCTTTGCAGTATACTATTTATTCTCTACTGATCTCCACTTTCTGACAATGTAAAATCTTTGTTTTTGAGTGCAAAATATTGAGTTACAGTGTTACAGCAATTCCATAGACCTAAGTCCACATGCTTTGAAATGTGCACCCACTCCTTCAATTGACTAGAAGGGCCCAATTTTATTGTCAGTGTTTTGAGGTATTAAATTAGATATGGAAAGACTAAACACTGTAAATTAAATTTGGAACTTTAGCTTAATTTTACAAGCAGTATTTTCCTAGTTGCTGATGTGTTTTACAAAAAATATATTGTGATGATTTGGGTAATGTTGCTAAACTGAAGCCTCTGAGAGATTATAGATAAATGGCATTGGAAGAGCCATGATCTGAGGACATGCTGAAGTTTACACCAAAAACAACATTAAAACTTCATAATCTTCAGGATTTCCTATGTTCCTTCTCTCACTTTCTTCCTTTTATTTTTTTATTGTTTTCTTCTTTGCCTCCTCTATTCCTCCCCTTTCCCATCCTCAAACCTAAAATAAATTTTCTCATTTTAAAATAATATCAAATTTATTTAATAATTATATGTTGCCAATTTTTGTATATAAAAATTATCTTAGGCTTATATAATATGTCTCTTTTTATTTTGCATATCTCCACAGTATTTTTTCTTCTTTTTAAAATGTATATAGCTCTCTTTACATTGGTCTTAGGACCATCACTAGTTATATTGTACACTTTTTGGGTTTTTTGAAAGAAATAATTTTATTATTTTCAGTTAGATAATACTAATAAAGTTATTAAGTTTGGTATATTTACTTGTTAAATCAAATCACTTTGAAATCTTTTAATAGTTTGACAGTTTTCTCCTTAATTAGCTTGGATTTTTTTAATAAAAATAATATTTTTACCTACCAGCCTTTCTTTTTTTTAATTTTATTTATTCATTTTCAGAGAGAGAGGAAGAAAAGGAGAAAGAGAAGCAGAGAAATATGAATGTGTGGTTGCTTCTCACATACCCATACTGGGGACCTGGCCTGCAATCCAGGCATGTGCCCTGACTAGGAATCAAACTAGTGACCCTTTGGTTTGCAGCCTGCACTCAATCCACTGAGCTACGTCAGCCAGGGCTATCTACCAGCCTTTCCATAGTTAAATGTCACCTTATAATTTCTTGCCACATCATATTATCATAAGCATACAGAAAACTGTTAAGTAATATTTAAATTCCTCATTTCAATAATGAGAAAAACCATGGCTCAGAGTAAATAACCTGTCAGTACCAGCTAGCTTAAAAAGAATATATATTAATCTGTAATCAAACTCTACAATCCCTACTGAAACAAGTTTAAAATCATTTTTCTGTTGACATAAAATAATGAAATGATAATTCAGGTAGAAAAAACAATAAATCATCCTCTTTTAAACCTTTACTTAAGTGATATTTATAAAATTCCCATTGTTTATAATAAATTTCTGAAAATTGTATGATAATAATTAAGTCTCTATTTACAGCTAGTCTCTTTCCTATACCAAAAGGTAGATAAGAGAGAATTACCTGCAGTGTTTGAGATGTGTCATTAAGCTAATTAGGAGTAAAATAGTTCACTCACTGGAGATAAATCAAACAAAACATGTGGTAGAAAACAGGATGGAGATTGGTAAACTTCGTTGCCATATGAATTTGGAATGGAATAAGAAATTGGCCAGCATTTAATGAGAATAATAATAAGTACATATTTAGGTGGGACATATGGTTGGGGAGAAGAGAGGTGTGGCTCAGGTTCAGGGCCAGACTCGGGATGAGGAACTCCAGAGAGTAAAGGTGGGGAGTCTTTAGGTGACACCCAGCCCTCAACCTGGATATTGTCTTTGAGGGAACTATTATCTCTATTAGCTATACTCACTAGTGTAGTGACCAAAATCAGCTCCTTAATTTCTGTTTCCCTCCCACTCAATGTTGGAAGTCCAGTTTAGTTCCAATTTTTAAATTGCAGCTAATTCACAGGATCCCAGGAGAACTACTGAATTTATTCTAGTATCATGGTAGTTCTAATTTGGATGGCTAAAGACCAATTTGGAGCAATATTTTTCAAAATCCGTGCCATTACCTGTTGGTATTAAAGATGACTGTTTTATTACATATGTATGTGTATTTCTGTGTGTAATCCCCAATATTGACCAGGAAAAATGTAATCTCCACAAGGATAACTTTAGAACATGATGTGAGAGGAAGGGTGGGAGTAGGGCATTAGCAGGAGTAGTCCATCCCTAACACAGAGAAATATTTTATCAATGATGTTTGGTTTGCTGGTGCATGGTGACAGCAATAACCACACCAACTTTAATCAGATTCCTTTCATTTTTAAATTGTTTATAGCCAATGTACCCCCCTTATTTCTTGCATGCAGAATAGACTGCTTGTATAACCCCTGACTCCAGCCTCCATGTGCCATTGCTTTAGGGCAGCAGTGCAAGTTCCAAGTTATTATGGATCAGACTCTTTTGTCATTATCAGTAAAGATAATACACCACTTATGAGTATAATGTAAGCCACTGCAAAACTTAAACCAGTCACAATTAAAGAAAGAAAAGTATTTGAGGAATGCCTATCCTGATTTTTTCTGAGTGTAATTTATTAGAAAATTCCTTTTTCTTAGCAGCTAAGGAGAACAAAGTGTTCTTAAAGAGTTCTGGAAAGCTAATAATACAATTTTTATGCTTAAAAATGTTTCTTTTACTTCAAAGGTGAAAATAAATAGAGTGAAAATTATAGTTCAAGCTTCCAAAAGTTATGTATAGTGTAAAAGTGAGTTATAGTTTTAAAAGGAATGAAACAAATCAGTCAGTGAATTTTAATTAGGCACCTATACCAAACACTAAAAGGCATTTCAGAATCAAAAAGTTACAGTTTTTGGTCTTTATAATTTAAATATAGTAGAAGAGGTGAAGCTAGAATACATAAGACAATAACAATGAACAAAACAATGCATATCATAAGGGACAGATTATGTGCCATAGGTTCCCAGTGCCAGAGAGGTCTAACAGAGGAGAAGGTAGAGTTCTGGAATAATTCACCACTGCTGCTGAACAATTGATGGGGGCAAGAATGATGAGGATGATATAATGTCTACTGAGTGATTACTCTTGTTAGATACTTTTTCTGGTCATCTACATTCATTTTCCATTTGCTACTCACAACTATTCTAAATGATAGATACCATCTTCACCTTTTTCTTAACAGGTGAAGAAATTGAGGCACAGAGAAATTGAGTGACTTCATTAAAGTCACAAAGTTAGTGGCAGATCAAAAATTTAAATGAAGTAGTCGGTCCCTAGGAACTGCACTTTAAACTGCTATCATATAAACTGTCAGGAATTTCATGACAGAAGTGGTAATTGGGTTGGGCTTTTACCAAATATCATATTTAAGTGAGGGAAAATAATAGGGAGAACAACCCAGGGGAATGAAGGCTGTGATTATAGAAGAGAAATTACAAAGCCAGAATGAATATTACATGTTTTAGGGATGAGAAAACTTGATTAAGGTTCATGATGTGATATATCATGGGAAATGAAATTGAAATAAATTTTATTCTTAAAGGGTTTCAAATTCCATTGAACACATTATTAATGAAGTAGAAAATAGGGAGACATTAAAAGATGTTTTAACTTGTCACATGATGAAAGCCATGTTTTTGGACTGTTAGTTTTTAATGAGCATGAAAGTGAACTTGAAGGAGAAAAGAACAAGAGTCATGGTGTTCAAACGAAAAGCTGTAATAAGCTAGACTAGGAAGAGAAAGGAATATATGGACCAAAGAGACAATTTGAAGGAATAATTATCGGAGAATAAAATTGAGGGCTAAGTCCAGGATACCTTTCAAACTCTGAGTGTAGGTGTTTGGGATATTGGGTAGCACAACTGATAAAGACAGTGAAACATAGAGGCAAAAGAATTTTTGGTTCCCAGATACCCAATTAGACTGCAAAACTCTCTGAGAGCAAGATGGTGTCATATTTACTATTTTAGACTTAATGAAATGATAGGCATGCTGCCTGGAAAATAGTAGGTAGTCAAGAAAATATTTTTAATACATAATTGAATGTAGTCATGGTAGGATAATGAAACAAAAACTTAGTAGGCATCTATAGGTCTATAACTTCAGTGAGGGAGTAAAGTAAGGACACAGATTTAGTAGTTCTCTAACTAGAAGAGAATTCTGTAAAGTCACGAGAATGGATTAATACATGAAAGATAAATTCGTTTTGAAAGAAAATCCAGAGAACTTAATATAGGAACTAACTACTTGAGGTCTGAAAGGACTTCCTTCGATTTAAAAATTATGAAAAAAATGAAATAAATGCTTATGTATAGTGTTTGTGTCACAAATTAGCCTTTTTGGATTAGATCCTGCCTGGGGAGCTTTTGTGATGTGTTCATCAGTTTAAACACATTTTTTTTTCTTTCAGTCAAAGCCAATGAGATACAGCTAATACATAAGAATGTAAAGTAGATTAGTCTGTTGCAGATACAGTATCATTTGGTAAAGAAGAGAATATCTAAGTCTACTTGATCCCAAATGAGAATCACCTAATGATTTTTGAAAATGTACAGGAAAAAATGTAGATCATAAGTAGATCATACTCATAAGTAATGCTCTCTCATTTAGGGGTGGTAAACACAAAAATGATGGCAGTAGTTGACTTTGAGTGGTAGGGGAAGAAAGAAGAGACTAGCAGAGTGACTGAAGTTTAATTATAATTTAGGAGGAGGCTAGATGCATTGTATTATCTAAAGGTAGGAGAAACAAAAGTTTACACTTTCTCCCATGCTCCTCTGAAAGAGGTAAATACTTCCCAGTAGGTCAAAATTCTGTTTATTTATTATTTATACTCAACCCTCTCTATTTTTATGAGGAGAGTATAACTAAAACCAGATTATTTTATTCATAAATAATTCACCTAAACAAATAAACATAAAAGCAATACGACAAAAGACAGTGACAGCCAACCAACAAATGTCAGTGCCTCTGTCAGTGAGCCCCTCACCTTCCCTCAGCGTGCCTGGGATGCCACATGGAACATATGACCTGGCGTCCAAGGCTGAGGGGAGATTCCAGGGTTAATCAAAGTATTAAACATTAGTAATGCTTTACTTCTTTCTTAATATTGGGGATTGCCTGACAAAGGAGGGGCCTGGGTGGATGTGGACAAAGGGAGAAAAAGTGAGGACAACTATAGTAGCATAAAAAATACAATACAATTAAAATTGAAAAAAGAAGTAAACCAAATAAAATCACACCATAGGAAACTATCATAGGGCATAAGGGAGAAAACAAAAAGACTTTAAAATATGCATGAATCCCTTTAACCATTGTTTTTCCATACCTGTAATTAGTAGTCTGGAAGTGGTTCTGTCATTCCATAGCATCTACTTCTTTGGCTGGCAGCTGTTGAAAATAATCCTAGAAGGAAATTTCAGACTCTTTCTTCTGAGATCCAACACATATGAAAGACAATGCTGAGTTAACCTCCTTCTCCCAGGACTTAACCCTTCCCATGCGTCAGGCACGGACCATGGTTTCACAAGTGTTCTTGCCAGCATGAAGGTAGTTACATGCCATCTTTCTTTAGCCAATCACAGGGCCATTCTAAAAACAACAGCTTGTTAATGAGGCATTTTCTAACACGCCTATAATCTCCATTATCATTAACCCTGGCTGTTTTCCAGAGAGCTCTGAGGACAGCCCACATGCCATCAGGTCTTACAGCTTCCAACATGTAAAAAAAAAAAAGAAAAAGAAAAAGAATAAAAAAGAACATTGTACTCACTCTATACAAGGTTTATACAGTTTGACTACAGCCTCATAGTAAGTCAGAAGTGAAAATATAGATGGAAGAACTTGAATACATGTTCCTTATTTCAAGAAATACCTTTTTTCTCATTCATATTTCTTTATTTTGCTGAAGGAAATGAATGGGAACTAGCCTCTACAATACTAATTTTTAGAGTGTTCTTTGCTAGTACACAAAATGACTTGGTGATTATTAAGTATCTTTCCAAAGAAACATTACATTTAATATTTATTCAGTTGTTAACTACTGCAAGGCATACTTTTAGGCACTAAACTTTTGAAGATTTGAGCAGACATTTTTGTTACATAAATTAAATTATTCACAGTACCTTTAGTGTTTGATTAAAAGATTTAATCAGAAGGTTTCAAAGGTTATTGAGCAAATACCCCAAGAAAATAATTTGTAGCTGCATTTTGGCTTTAATTTATTGCTAATTAACAAAGGAGGTATGTTCAGATTAGTGTACACCGTGCTGTTCTTATTATGGGGCAAAAATTCAGGAACTTTTTGCTGAATTCCCTACTTCTTTCCAGCTACTAAATAATCTTGCACATTTTCAGGGCTGAGCCTTCAGATATCTTCTCTACCACACTGACTCTCTGAAATACGCACTGTAACATGTGCAGGTAATTGGACATGATGACTGCATGTTACCTATTGTGCAAATAAAAAGTTCTTATAATTACTTGCAAATTTTCTCTAATTTTAAAATCATTTTAAAAAGAAAATCCTTATTAAGATAACACAAAAGAGAAAACCAAAGTCTTCACATTGTTTTTCGTAACAGGAAGGAAGGAAAAATAATTAAAGTTCAGGGAAAGGGGTACACTTGGCTGGATTTGTAGAAATTTTATCTTTCCAAATTAACTCTCAATAGTAGCTGGCACAATTTTGTGTGTATTAAAACACTCAATAAATATTCTTGGATAATTCTGGTTATGTTAATATCTACAGATAAATAGCTATTTCATAATTAAGTTATATAATAATATTAGCTTTCTAAAACTTGTAGCTGAAAGTTTTAAAATCTTGTTTCAGTATTACTTACATCTTGTTAAATCAAGACCTTCTGTATTTCCTTAATAATTAAGATTCTATAACCTACAGAACAGATTCTAAAATGCTTGATTCTTTGCCTAAAACAGATATTAACTGTGATTTTTAATACATAAAATCCTATTTAAGATATAGTATTTATTTTGTAAAAGTGGCTACCTCAAGACTTTTTAGTTTCTTGAGAAAATAACTGATGATCAAGTGATCATCGTTATTTTAATATTTATGTAAAATTAAATTAAAAATCAGCAATGTGTTAAAATATTCAGTATTTCTTCTTTATTGATTTGTGTTTTAGATTCTTGCTTTGTTAGATCATTTTTTTTACTGTTTGTTTCTTCATCATTCATGATCAAATGAGTTAGACTAATTCCCCATTAGGAAATGATGCTTATAAAATATCAAGTTCTATGTGGATCTATTGATTACTGCCCTTGACTTCTTTTATATGATGCTTGATTCCACAATTACCTTGAAGATATCCCATAAATATGATTGAAAAGTATGGTAGGTGCAGGGAGAGACTGTGGCTTGAGATTTAGCTCTAGGTATTTTCCTCTATTCTTCATTTACCCACTTTACGAGATGTACTGAGATCCATGTTTACTCGCCACACTCAGATGTACAAAGAAATGTGATTTTTTCCCTTATTCTGTTCAAGATGCCATCTTTCTCCTGATGCCTGGATAATGTGCAGTAGAACTGAAACACCTGTGTCTTTTCATTTAATTGCTTTCAACTTTTCACTCTCTAACTGGGATAAATTTATTTTTTTGTTTTTGACCTTAAATAACTTTTTATTTTTTAGTTATGGTTGACAAACAATGTTATATTAGTTTTATGTGTACAATTCAGTGCTTAGATATATAACCTACTCAGTGACCTTGTTGATAAATCCAGCACACATCTGACATCATATGTATTTATTACATTATTATTCACTTTACTTCCCAGGGTGCACTCTACATCCCTATAACTATTCTGTAACAACCAATTTGTATTTCTTGATCAAATCAACTTTTTCACACATACCCCAATCCCCTCCTGTTTAGCAACTGTAAAAATGTTCTCTGTATCAATGAGTCTGTTTCTGCTTGTTCATTTATTTTGATTTTTAGGTTCAACATATAAGTGAAACCATATGGCATTTGTCTTTGTCTGATTCATTTAACTTAGTGTTATATTCTCTGGGTCTATCCACATTGTTATGGATGGCAATATTTTATTCCTTTTTATGACTGAGTCATGACCCATTGAATATATGAGGTCTGTCTGGAAAAAGTCCAGCCATTGTTAATATAACAAGAGTGGTTTGCACATTGATGTAACCTAGCAGCCAAGGAGAGTGAACTGGAATGCATATGCATGAACAATGACAGCTTCACTGTACTAGTCAGTGGGGGTGGTAGACACTGTTAAGTGAGCGTGTGTACTGTGTGGCTCTTGCATTCAAAATGACTGACTGAGGAAAGCAACAAATCTGCATCAAATTTTGCATTAAACTTGAGCATTGCTCCACAGAAACTACTTGGATGATTCAGAAGGCCACAGCTATGGGCAACTGGTGATTGGCAGCTTCATCACAACAATTCACCTACTCATGCATCATGTCTCATGCAGAATTTTTTGGCAAAACATCAGATTACCCAGGTGATTCAACCCCCACAGCCCAAATTTGGTACCCTGAAATTTCTGGCTTTTCCAAAAACTAAAATCACCTTTGAAAGGAAGAGATTTCAAACCATCAATGAGATTTAGAAAAATTCAATGGGCAGCTGATGGCAAGTGGGAGAATGGTGTGAGGTCCCAAGGTGCCTACTTTGAAGAGGACTGAGGTGTCATTGTCCTGTGTGTAATGTACTTTATATCTTCATTAAATGTCTCTATTTTTTGTATTACATGGGTGGATACTTTCTGGACAGACCGTGGTGTATACACACCACTTCTTTATCCATTCATCCACTGATGGACCCTAAGGTTGCTTCCATATCTCAGCTATTGTGCATAACGCTGCAATGAACATAAAGATATACATGTCTTTTCAGTTTAGTGTTTTGGGATTCTTCAAATAAAATACCCAGAAGTGAGATTGCTGGGCCCTTTTTTGTCTCTTATAATATAACTATTGTTTTAAAGTCTATTTTGTGTGGTAGAAATATTGCTTCCCCAGCTTTTTATTTATTTCCTTTACAAAATATTTCTTTCATTCCTTTACTTTCAGTCTCTATGTGTCTTTCAATCTGAAGTGAGTCTCTTGTGGACAGCATATATAAAAGTCTTGCTTTGTTGTCCTTTCAGCCTCCATATGTCTTTTGATTGCAGTGTTTAATCCATATGCATTTAAAATAATTGTTTATAGATATGCATTTATTGCCATTTTATTATTCATACTTTTATCTTTTTTATTCTTTTTCTTAAAAAAGACTATTGGACATTTACTTTAATCCTGTTTTATGTGATGAACTCTTTTAGCTTTTTCTTGTCTGAGAAGCTTTCTATCTGTCCCTCAATTTTTAATGAAAGCTCTGATGGGCTTGGTTGTAGGTCCTTGCTTTTTATCTCTTGAAATGTTTCTTACCAATTCCTTTGTCTTTTGAGAAATCAGCTGACAGTCTTACGGGATCTCCCTTGTAGGTAACTAACTGCATTTCTCTTTCTGCTTTTAAGATTCTTTCTTTGTCTTTAACCTGTGTCATTTTAATTATGATGTGTATTGGTGTGGGCATCTTTGGTTTCATCTGGTTTGGTACTCTGCATTTTCTGGGCTTGTATGTTTATTTCCTTCACCAGGTTAAGGATGTTTTCTGACATAAGTTTTTCAAATATATTTTCAATTTCTTGCTCTATTTTCCTTCTGGCACCCCCATGATGCAAATATTGCTACACTTGGAATTAGCCCAGAGATTCCTTACAGTATCCTTTTTTTTTTGGGGGGGGGAGTTCTTTTTCTTTTTACTGTTCTGATTGGGGGGTTTCTGCTTCCTTATCTTCCAAATCTCTTATTTGATCTTTAACTTCATCTACTCCACTTTTGATTCCTTATAATATATTCTTCATTTCAGTTAGTTTATGCATCATTTCTGACTGGGTCTTTTTTATGTGTTTTCTAGTTCTTTTTTTAATGTATTTTAATGATTATGCCATTACAGTTGCCCCATTTTTTCCTCCATATTATTCCCCTCCACCCTGCACCCCCCCCACCAGCATTCCCCTTGCCTTTAGTTCATGTCCACAGGTCATACATATAACTTATTTGGCTTCTCCATTTCCTATACTATTCGTAACCTCCCCTTATCTATTTTGTAGCTACTGTTTATGCTTCTTATTCCCTGTACCTTTTTCCCCATTCTCCCCCCTCACCCTTCCCACTGATAACCCCCCATGTGATCTCCATTTCTGTGATTCTGTTCCTGTTCTAGTTGTTTGCTTAGTTCATTTTTTTTTAGGTTCAGTTGTTGGTAGTTGTGAGTTTGTTGTCATTTTACTGTTTCTATTTATTATCTTGTTTTTCCTTTTTTTATTTTAATCATTATTCAAGTATGATTTTGTTTTTCTTAGATAAGCCCCTTTAACATTTCATATAAAAAGGGCTCAGTGATGATGAATTCCTTTAACCTGACCTTATCTGGGAAACACTTTATCTGCCCTTCCATTCTAAATGAGAGCTTTGCTGGATAGAATAATCTTGGATGTAGGTCCTTGCCTTCTTTTGAGAAAACAGCTGATAGTCTTATGGAACTCCTTTTCATGTCACTGTCTCCTTTTCTCTTGCTACTTTTAAGATTTTCCCCTTATCTTTAATCTTGGCTAATGTAATTATGATGTGCTTTTGGTGTAATTATGGTGTGTGGTTCCGTAGGTTCAACTTCTTTGGAACTCTGTAGAGAGTCCCAAAATCTAGAGCTTCCTGGATTCCTGGAAGTCCATTTCCTTTGCCAGACTGGGGAACTTCTCCTTCATTATTTGTTCAAATAAGTTTTCAATTTCTTGCTCTTCCTCTTCCCTTCTGTCACCCCTATGATTCAGATGTTATGTTTAAATTTGTTCTGGAGGTTCCTCAGCCTCTCCTTATTCTTTTGAATTCTTGTTTCTTCATTCTGTTCTGGTTGAATGTTTATTTTTACCTTCTGGTCCAAACTGTTGATGAGTCCCAGTTTCCTTCCTGTCACTGTTGGTTCCGTGTACATTTTCCTTTATTTCACTTTGCATAGCCTTCACTTTTTCCTCTATTTTGCGTCCATACTCAACCAATTCTGTGAGCATCCTGATTACCAATGTTTTGAACTCTGCATCTGATAGTTTGGCTATCTCTTCATCACTTAGTTTTATTTTTGGAGCTTTAATCTGTCCTTTCATTTGGACCATATTATTTTTTTTGTCTCAGTGGCCTGTTAAGTAGTAAGGGGCGGAGCCTTAGGTGTTCACCAGGATGGGGCAACCCACGTGAATATGGGGCCTCATAGGCTTAATCTAGTGGCTTCCTGATAGAGGGAGTTGACTCATCCTTGACCTGACCACCATTTTCTGAAGGATAATTTTTAAAAATTTGAATGACTCTCTTTTCTCACAGGATGTAATGCCATAGAAAAATATGATTGAAAATAAGACAGAGTAGAAACCCAAATGACAAAGATCTACTGACCAATTTAAAAAATACAACAAAGGTAAACAGCAGGATTAATTTACAAGAAACAGTTCTTGATTCCCAGATAGGCTGAACCCTCAGCTTTTAACCTATGAAAAGAACCAAGCAGCAAAGGAATGGAGAACCCAGCTAAGGTTCATTTAGTTTTGCAAAACAAACAAAAAATGTTCTTTATCAGTATAATAACTGATACCAGGGCATTTGCCCCAGGACTCTCTGTTATCAAACAAAGCAAAGGAAGCACCATGACTCACATAGTAATTGGAGAAACTTGTCCTAGACACAAGGGGACAAGAACAAAAGGGTATGTTAACTCTAATTCAAACTATTTTGCTTTACTTCTTTAGTGTAGTGTTTTAGCTCTGTTTTCTTCTCTCCCTTTGAGACAAATGTTATAGATGAGAAGAATACAGATAGTGGAACGTTAGGATGATGAGAAGGAGGGTGTGCAGTGGAGAAGGAGGGAACCATTCCTACATGTGTGTGGTTTTATGTGTGTTGTGTATATGACACAAGAAGAGCTCAGTGTTGCAGGGAAAGCAAAAGTATGTGTTTAAATCTTTGAACATTTTATGGAAGAATTTTGACCTACCAACTCTGATGAAAAGATTTTAAAAACTCATCTCATTGATTACGAGGTTAGATGTAGGGAGAACATCACCATGAATGTATCATTAGGGCCTATACAGTAGAGACTCCAGACAAAATGTAGGACACCCAGTTACATTTGAATTTCAGATAAGCAATAAATAATTTTAGAGCAAGTTATTCTATATGATGTTTTATATACTCCCACATTCCAGAGTTGTATTACCCAGGTTTGAGACCCAGCTGAACCACTTATTTGCCAGAACAAGTGATATTTGGGACATAGTTGTACTACAAACTTATTTTGTGTTTACTGAAGTTCAAATCTAACTGGATGTTCTTTGTTTTTATTCACTAAATCTAACAACCCTACCCCAAAGTGAAAGATTGTTCTGTGAATCTATTTCTTTATTTAGAAGAATATTACTTTATTCTTCTTACATATAATTTTTCTTCTTATAATAATATTAGTATATATTAATTATGTAAAGTTTAGAAATTACATAAGATTATAAAGAATATAAAATTAAAGCCACATTCTATCACTTGGAGATAATCACTGTCAGAAGAATATTGGGTTATGACCAAATTTTTCTTCCTCTTTATTCTTAATATCCACAAATATAAAATTATAGCATTTTTTAAATCCAGAAATTCTAAACTTTTTAATGAATTCTAACAACTTTCTAATATACTCTATTGCCATGTCTGTGTGTGTCTTTATTTTGCAATAATTTACTGGTAGAGTCACTGCCTCACTTTTCACAGTTCTGCCGTTACTCAGGCTGGAGAATTAATATTCTCTGCAGGGACAGATGTGGGGACAGATGGACAAGCTGTCTTTCACCATCATCTCAGCTGTGCATCTACAGGGACTCCTTCCCCTCTCCTGAGCATATGAAAACTCTACACTACCTTTGCAATACTTTAATACCTTTGCATTCCTTTAATACTCACAATTCTTTTCTATAAATCCAAAGCTATCCAAAATAACATTTTAGCTAAAACATTTATCTATCAAAAAGAAAAAAGATTGTGATCTTGCCAAGAGCAGAGATTAATTTTAATTACACCAATTGAAAATGAGGTTCATAAAAGTATAACTTTTGATAACCTAACAAATGAGTTTTCATAGAAGCAAGCTGAAAATCTTTATGATAAATTGAGACAGTATATTATAAAATATTGCCACTTATTGTATTACCTAAATTATGACATGAAAATGTATTTTTGTAATTTATTAGTTTATAAGCTTACTCATGTACCATCAGTAATCCTATTATGTTTTACAAGTAATAAATGTTTTTAGAGTAAAAGCTTAAGGGACTTTGAATTTTCACATTTCACTAGACTCTGCAAATTGTATAGCTGGCCTGTTCCTATATCATAGGGTTATTAGAAAGTTAAATGGATTATCTGTTTTAAGCACCTAGTTTACCACTTGCTACATAGGAGGTGCTTAACAAGTAATAAAAATTGTTATGAAGATATTGATCCCCAAGAACAATTATTCTTTTCAGAGAATATTCATAACATCTCAGTTGAATTTTTAACTAATTCAAAGCAAAACTACTTTAAGATCCAAGCAACTGGTGTTACTGCTAGTTATGTAGAAAGAGACTGATGTGTATATTTGCATATAAAATTAAATATTTGAGAAAGAAAAAAGGTGTGACAAAAATATAATTCAGAAATACTTCTGATTTAACCAGGATTTTCTGTTTTCCTGTACTTAGGATGTTCAGTACTGTTTCCTTTAATACTCACAATTCTGTAAAGTGTATGCTATTATTCTCATTAAGCTGGGAGGTAAACTGAGGTAGCAGGGAGGTTGAGTAAACTTCTCAAGCCACAGTATGAGTAACAGAATTTGGATTGGAACATAATTTTTCTTATTTCCAAATAGTTTTCTTTTCATTGCCTCATTTTGTCTCACATTTTTCATTATGAAGGCACTATTAGCTTTGGTTACCATTCCCTTACTTTGGTGAATACTGAAAAATGGTTGGATATCTTCAGTGAACCTACTTTGAACAAGTGATAATTAAGAATATTTCCCTGCTTCTTTTACAAGCTGAATCTCCATAAGCAGTTTCTTTGTGTTGTGTGTGTGTGTGTGTGTGTGTGTGTGCGTGTGTGTTTACAATGGCTGCAATATTCTATCAGGATCTCATTCCCTTCCAGCTTTGTCTGTCCATTGCTGGACCCAGTTTTTGCTTATTCCTTGGATTCTAGACATAATTTTCTGCAAGATAATCCTGGTGATCCTCCTGAAGGTCTCCTTGTACCCATCTCAAAAATGTAGAACAAAGAGTAGAAATTTCTGGCTTCATTGGAGGAAAACTAGCTGATATTTTCATAGTGGGGGCCATGTTTTGATGTTACTCCACCTGCTTAACCAGCCCATCCCACTGAGGTGGCTCCTTCCAGTTCTTCATGGGATCTCAAGAAAGACATGAGAGCATTATTGTCTCACTCTACTCTGCACCTCTTGCTCCCACCTGGGCTCTTCATTTGCCCCTGAAACACACTAGAGGTGCACTGGCTTCCCCAACTGGATCTGTGAAACTAAAGTCTATATGTGGACAAGTGGGAAGTATCGCTGACTTGCTTCTGCTCATTAGCTCATTCCATGCAGTGTGACTGCTGCTGTGCACACTGTCTCTGCTGTCTGGGGATCTTGCTTCCCCATGGATATTGGAAAGGCCAGGTGGTAAAACCTAAAAGCATGTCACTGTTGATTCACCATAGGTTGAGTTTAGTTCACAGGCAGGTAGGTAAGGTAGGATAAATTCTTTCATTTTCTTGCTGGTCAGACTATTCAGGAACACAATTGTTCATACAGACTTCTAAAGATATTCCTCTAAGTTTGACATAAAGCTCCAGCTAGATTGGTGATCTACCTCTTGCCTGTGCTCTCCATCCATTCCTGCTTCTTTGGCCCCCTTCTCTGACTCCTTCTCCAGAATCTCATACCCTCGAAAGTAAAGTTTTTGCCTTAGACTCTGTTCTCTCAGAAATCCAGACTAAGGTAGTTGGTAAACCTGACATTTCCTATGATTAGGCTCTTTTCCTAGGGTCAAATGCTATTCACCTCACTTAAAAGGATTAGCAACAGCTTTAAATTGTGGAAACTGAATCTTTGTGAACCTACTTATAATTATTTGATTGTGACAAGAGAACAGAAGAGAGAATCATATTTACTAGGCTCCAAGAAAGTAGAGGAGAACTAAGAGAACCATGACAAATTTCCTGACTAACTTCTGTGCTTCATAGGTGACAGATGGTATGGTGGGTGGAAGGGAGTTATACATGCAACTATTTGAGTCACTAGCACTGAAAATATTTTACCTGATTTGCAAGAGGTGGAGCTTAGGGGTTTTTTTAAGTACTGACATATCAGAAATAATTTTGATGTAGCAATAGGTGAGTATATGGATAAACAGGTTATCCCATGTGCAGTTGTTTATGTGCATACTATCATGATTTATATTAATGCATACTATTCATGGCCAAATGTCCAGAGCAAATTTGCTGATGTACTATGTTTGAATAGCAGCCTGACTTGAGAGAAGAAAAAGGCACATCATGACCACTATGTCTATTTCTCTCATAGGGAGAAAATTAAATGAAGACAACCCTATCAAACTCTTGGGAGAGGGAAGTTCAGACCCATAAAATACTTTAGCGGAGCTATCAACTTTGGTCCTATAATTAGTGGTCACCTAATTGACATGTATCTGCAAATGTCAGAATAAATATCAAAGACAAAGACAGGGGATGAAATAATGTGACATTTATATTTAAAATCTCAATGTCTCCTGATATAATTCTATATATTAAGTACTTTGGGTCACGTCAAGTTTCTCATCAAATGTTCAAGATATCCTTGGATGATCTGCTTGCTCAATATACAAGCACAGATCTTGTTTCTATTCCACCTTTAAGCAATCTCATGACATGTGCTTTGTCTTATGGTAGCTGAGGTTGCAGGAGTTCAAAATGTATTGTCACTTGAATGACTAGGTATCTAAGTGACAACACACATTACCTCATTTTAAATAATATGTTAGAAGTTTAACCTGTCTTGATTTAGGGGAAGCTCTGATTAATGTCTTTATCATTTGCACATTGAAATGAATGGTTATGCCACCCCAAAGCATTGTTCTTCCAGGTGTTTAAGCTGCAGCCTTTTAGGGCAATGACTCATTTCCCTCTTATGTTTCTGATAATTGGGCAATTCTTCTGTGGTACCTCTTTTATTAGTAGGAAATTCTCATTTCATCAAAGAGCCAATGATGACTATTAAGAGTAAGTGAAGGACCCTTCTAATATTATTCCAATTTAAATTATTCATTGAGAAAATGAAAGTGTCTGCATATAACATAACCAGTTCATTAGCCTTCATTGTGAATGTGTTTATTTATTCAGCAAATGTTTACTACAGGCCCACCATGCAGAGACACTAGCCTACATGAAGAAGTGATGGTGGTGAATACAACAAAGACCTTTCTGTCATGGTAGGTTATAATCAAAGAGAGGAGGTTTGGACTAAACAGAGAGATAATGTAACTCTCTTGCATTCTCTTGCTGAAGGTTGCATTCAGTGCTATGTAGAAAATTAAAGCAGAATAAGCACTAGAGAGTGAAGCAGGAATGGGGACTATTTTAAGTAGTGAAGTGAAGAAATATCTCTGTGAGGATGTGAGATTTGAGTTAGGACCTGAAGAACAGAATTATTTGATAAATTTAAAATATCTATTAATTTAATGTCTCTTAAAATAAAATTATATTTATTTATTTCAATAGCAACTATATGTATTTAAAGTGATAGGTAATGTATATTCAGTTTAAAGTGATGTTGGGAGCACCAATGTACATGAGGATTCCTTGTGATCACTACACATCCCACTCCTTCCCTCAGGTCTCCAAAGCTGGGAGTCACTCCTCTAGATTAGCCCCACATGCCCAATCCTATCCCTTCACTCCTTCATGTGCACTTCTTTCTCAGTGAGCTCAAGTTTCCATGTTCATTGCTTTATTCAAGTTCATTGTTCCCTTTACCTGAAATGCCAGCCTTTTCCCACACTCTCTACCTCTCTAAATTCTCCCTTCTCATCAAAGTCTAGCTTTTATAACAGATCATCTTGCAGTGAGGGAGAGAGATGGGGTTACTATGAGGAAAGCACTGTTTTAAATGCTTTATATTTATTATGATACATATGAGCCTTAATACTATTTTCATTGCTACTTTGTAGACACGGACATGGGCACTTGGGAGTTTAAAAAACACACTGAAGTTCACAACCTGGACAATGGCAGGGACAGGATTCCAACACAGGTCTGATGACTCCAATGTTCTCTGTGCTTCAAACTCTCCAGTGTGCCTTCCCAGACTATTCTGGGGCAATTATTCTATCTTCATATTACCTACCTTATAGAATGCTTATAGAAAGCACACTTCCCAACTTGGCCCTGCCTTGCTTTGTCTACTAGTATTTGATAGACAGGGCTAGGCAAAAGCAGATTTATAATAATAATAAATAATACAATAATTTATAAATAAGTAATAATACAAGATTAACTCCATGTTTCACATACTCACAACTATAAACCTACTTTTTCCCACCCATGGTTTTGTTTATACTTCCTCAGCTTATAGGTGAGGACCATATTTTGTGATTCTTGACCAGATTCAATAATGGTGTTGACTATTCTGAACACATGTAGATTCAGAAAGTACTTGTTGATTAATCACTAAACACACATCTAATTTTTAACTTTCTCCCTGTTTGGTATTTTTTTATCAATAAATTTAACAAAGACCTCTCATCTACTTTCTCGCCTCCACAATTTTTTTCAATGTTTGCTTAAGAAAGGCCTAACTACTGTAGTTCTACAAAAAGCCTAAAAGCTGTTATGCCTCCAATCCCTTTTGTCTGTTTTTCCCTTTGCATGGTATGCCTTAGTGCAGGAAATATTTTTTGATGGCCTGAAATACTTCAGCTTTTAAATTCAGCTAATGTCATCGTCTCTCAGAAGAACTGTCTAATCTATTGGAAGTTTGAGGTGGTCCCTGTGGGCTTCTGCAACAATCACTATATTATACTGTTATAAAACATAACACTTTATTTTGAATTAAGCATTTGTTTATTTGTCTCCATGTGAGTTCTAAGAAAATGTGAATTGTTTCTTATCTTTATGAGAACTTACCACATAGTACTTGGCAGAGGGTTATCCTTAGGAAATGTTTGTAGAATAAATGAATATATCAAGCAATAAACATTATTTTATCCCAGGTATCTAAAGTGTAACCATTCTAAGTTCTGGAAAAGAGTGTAAAGCCGGGGCAAAGAGATAACAAAGCAGTTGTTTTGTGAAGCGCAATCCTATGTTAGCCAACTCTTCAATGACTTTTGTGAAAGGTTCCATGTCTTTAAATCTATGAACTGTGTTTGTAAACAAATTTGGGGGAATGTGGAAAAGGAAAACAGATTGATATTTTGAAAACAAAATAGCTATTAAGTTAACTAAAGTTTCCCCTTTTGACTAGCTAATAGCTTCTTTGCCTGATGTAATATGTCTGCTATAAATGCTTAGGATACATTCACAAGTGGATTGTTTCATGTCAAAAAGTAATATTCCATTGTACTGTCTGTTGATTCTATAAATGGAAAATTGTGCTCATTTCTGTTAACCACATTTGAAGAAGAGTACTCAGAAATGGAAAGTGATCCCTAGGATGGTCCAGAGTGTGAAGCTTATATAAGCACTTGATGAAAGAACAAGGTTTGAAAGAAAAATTTGAAGGGCTGCTTGATGAGCCACCAAGAGAAGAGGAATTGATTTTAATTCTGTGTCACTCCTGAGGACAAAGCTAGGGCAAATGAGTACACTCTTATTTCTTGGCCCCCTTAGAGTTAGAAGGGGCCATTTGAGGAGTTCTGGCTAATGATCTAGGAGCATTAGTGTATATATTTTCACTTCTACTAACAGGTCTATTGGCAGCTCTCTCTTACCCTGCCATGAAGATGCTGGAAGCCACATGTTCACATGGATGCAACAAGACAAAAGCAGCCTGGATTACAGACCCAGCTGCCTTGGGGAGACTTTACCAGTGGAAATAGTATATGAGTGAGAAATAAATGTTGACATGTTAAGCTATGGAGAGGTAGGTGTGTGTTACCCCAGGTATGTGTATTAGCCTATCCTGACTAATAATATATCATGGTGTTTCACCAAGTGTCTTTTGGATGCCCTTTGCAAGCACCTCCACCTCTTCACCAGGAAGTCTCTCCTGGCTTCCTCTTGTTCATCTTATAGGACTTATCTCAGCTTTGATTTCCCCCACCTCCCTTTCTGAATTAGTTGGCTCTTCCACATACTTATGTCATACATAACTATAGGGATTGATGATTATTGGATGTTTATGGATTGATGCAATTATTTTGTAGATATTAGTAATGTACACTTCCCTTTA
The DNA here is from genome assembly GCF_004126475.2 of Phyllostomus discolor. Taxonomy (NCBI): domain Eukaryota; kingdom Metazoa; phylum Chordata; class Mammalia; order Chiroptera; family Phyllostomidae; genus Phyllostomus; species Phyllostomus discolor. Next base: position 41,958,789 of record NC_040903.2, read on the forward strand.
GAACAATTAGTATAGATCAGTGGTTTTAAAAGTTCAGCCTGCACATCCCTGAGGGCCTCTGAGACCCTTGCAAGGGCTCTGCTAAATCAAACCAATGGTGCAGATGGGATGGTAGCTAAAATTGCTGGCACTTTAGCAAATCAAGACAGTGGCATCAAACTATACCAGGAGTCGTTATATCATTGTATTCTTTGCTGCCACACACTAACGGGGCTAAATATCTCACTTCATTTAAGAATTCCATGGTTGAAAGCCCTGGCTGGCGTAGCTCAGTGGATTGAGCGCGGGCTGGGAACCAAAGTGTCCCAGGTTCGATTCCCAGCTAGGGTACATTCCTGGGTTGCAGGCCATAACCCCGAGCAACCGCACATGGATTTCTCTCTCTCTCTCTCTGTCTCTGTCTCTCTCTCTCCCCCCTCTTCCCTCCCTAAAAATAAATAAATAAAATCTTAAAAAAAAGAATTACTTATATAAAAAAAAGAATTCCATGGTTGAAACATTAAAAATTTGTAAGCCGTATAAAATTTTGATGTTGAGCACATGTCTTCAGTAATATTTGGAATGACAAAATGAGAAATACACATAAGCACCTGCGCTGCATACTGAATTAAAGTGGCTGTCCTGAGCGAAAGCACTTGAATGATTGTATGGCATACATGCTAACCTCACCACTTTTGTCACAAAACATTTTATTTGAAAGAAATGACTGGCAAATGATAGCTACTTAGAACTGACATTTGGCAGGTATGATCTTGAAATGAATAATGGAAGCTCACCAAACATGAAACAACTGACAATATGCATTGCTAATGACAAAATTTGAGACTTGTCATGAAAATTAGAATTACAGTAAATTTATATGTGATTCTGTGAATGTGACAGTACCTTCACACTTAAAGGCTTTATAATGGGATCAGTTCTGATATTAATGTGGTTTTTTTGATACTGTATTTTAAAAGGTGTCAACATTTGGAAAATCTGCATAACTAAATGGCTGATAAATACTGTTACAAAATCATACATGGATGAATTCAAAAAACAAGACAGACTAATGGATTTTTAAGTAACAGTGCACAAAAAGTGCACTGATATGGCCAGATTGGGAAGAAACTGCCATTTGTTGGATATTGAAGTATTTTCAAAAGAAAATACCTAAAAAGGCTATTCACATCCTATTCCCCTTTTCAAGTACATTTCTGTGAAATGGCAGACTTTTGTCATATACTTAACCAAAACAACAGATTGAATAAAGAATCAGATATGAGAATCCAGGAGCCTTCTATTAAGCCAGATATTTAAAACTCATATGCAAAGCTTTAAAACAATGCCACTTTCCTCATTTTTTTTTCTTGGAAAACATATCTATTTCTTAAGAATGTTGTTATGTTCACATGTAAAAAGCTTATTATTTTAAGTAGATTATTGTAAATATTTTCAGTGTTAATTTTTAGTATAATAATTGTCAACAGATATAGCCTATGTAAACAAAAGCTTTTTGGAGCTCAAAGGTTGAGAACCACTACTATCGAAAATCTAGGATGGAGCCCATGGACTTGGCAAAATGAACACTGTAGACTGACTGCCCCAGTATAGAGAGTGAGCACCTTCACGTCCTCAGCCTTCATGCCACTTAGTTATAACAAGCCCTTCAATCTTGTTTCAGGATAAAACCTGTCCCCAAAGAAAGTGGCAAACTCTCCCTATGCCAGGTTCCCAGGTGCAGGAGAGAGTTTCTCCAAACAGCCTGATTCAACTTCCATGAACCCACACTCCCTGTGCCAGGGCATTGCCGCCCTTTGCTCCCACACTATTACCCACCCCAGAAACTAGAGAGAGCAATGGAAGAACCCTCTCAACTACTTCATCAATCCAACAGTAAAACTTAAAGATTTTCAGTTGAAAGAAAATACTAAGAGGCTACTTAGTGCTGTAAAAAGTCAACTGTTGTTTTGGAACTATGATTCTGTCTGAGCTTGTCACTTGAGTCTGTCACTTGTAAAAGAAAGTATATAGCCGCACGAAATAGGTAGTGCATGTGTAGGAGAGTTGGGGGAAAAAAATCAAAGAAGAAAAAAGTGAAAGCCCAGCAGAGCATGGGCAACAATGGAAAGATGCATCTTCAGCCTCCGCAAAGACTCTCTCCAGAGGATGCTAGGGCTCAGGTCCCCTTCTCTCCCAGAAGAGCAGCCTTTTTAAAGAGGAACACATGACACAAATTGAAGTTTTATTTTTTCGTTGCTTTTCTTTTGACAAAACCAAACATTTTTTGAGAAAAGGGGTAAGCCAAAAAAATGCATGTATTATGGAAAGCAAGGCCTCAAAGGATACCATCAGATCAGATCATCAGCAAACTAAAAGAGCAGATCTGGCAAACACATTAGCAGATCTAGAGAGGCATGAGGGAAAGTCTTATGACTGAGAAAGAATGATTAAAGGAAAAAAATGGGCAGCTAAAAACTGAAAAGATAACTCCAGTCAGTTATAGAACCTGCCACTGGCTGAGGGCATTGTCACAGGCCTAATCAAAGGAGGAGTGAGAAGCAAATAAAAAGTGGGTAAGAGAGCTACAAAAGAGAAAATCAAGCCAGTGATAATCCCGATTTCCTCCACAGCACTGTAGCAGAGGCATTCTTCCCAGGACTTAGAAAAAATATATTATGGTTATTGACAGGACACCAAGCTCCCAGACTTGACAGACACTGAACTCTCTGAGATTAAATTTCTTCTGATACAAATGGAGTAAAGGATAACCCTTTCAAGTTAATTATTATTTTCTTTTCTTAATCTCAGAATTTTAAAGTACAGAACTTTAATGTGTGTAATACATAATGTACATTGCCGCAAACATTCAAAGCTCTTATATTTGAAACCTTTTTATAATGCATTGATGCACATGTTTCTATGCACATGTAATTAATTTATATGAAGGATTTAAAATAAATGTTTCTAATCAAAATTTACTGTGCCAAATTTTACACTACTATAACATAATGAAAATTTCAACACTATTGGGAAGCATATTTAAAATTTTCACACTATGAATAAAAGCATCAATTCAATTGTTTTTTTTATCTAAAATTACCAGTTTACAAAATTAAGCAAAGTACACTTTAAGTTGTAATATTTTATTTAGGGTATGTTCTATCATTTAACAATATTCACAGAATTATTTATGTGTTTTGAAGAGTGTATGAGTGGATTTGATGCTAATTAACAGTGCTTGATTATAAACAGTAGTCAATCAATTTTATGTATAAAGCAGCTGCCTCTGCATTGCTACCATTGCAGTTTGTCATTCACAAACTTATATTCAATAAGATACAAAAGGCAGTATAAATAATACTTAGAAGTTGAAGTAATTTACAAATAGGCTCCATAAGGCTCTTTTAATTTGAATTAAAAAGAAAGGTACACAAACATTTATTTGTAATAAAATGATTTTTTTAATAAAAAGTGAAGCTTATTATTACACATCAATAAACTCGGGTCTTCACAGACAGATGTTGTCCAAGATGGAATTCTGGCAAGGGTTCATGTTAAACAGTTCAACTACTATGGAAGCTGCATCTGAAGTCTAGGAAACATAATTGTAGGATTGATAAAAATCTTAGGGGTCACTAGTACCACTCTTTCCTACTGCTAATCTTACTCCCATTTTGAAAGCCAAATCCTTGATCCCATAACGCCTCTGGATGAATAGACACCCAGCCTCTACTTGAATCCTGCTAAACCCTCCTAGAAGAAGGTAGAGATACTGCCTTTGTTATTCTTCCCCTTTCTTGGCAGCTCACGGTGAACTTGTCAGAGAGGTTATGCGCATATCACCATGACAAAACTGGGTGATTTGACACTGTCTGAATATGAATTATTCCTTTTCATTCATATGTGTTTGAGTAACTCCTCGGTACGATTTATTTTTCTTCTTCAGTGAGTCTGCATTCTCATAACAGTAATTTATCCTTTTACCTAACATTTCTATTTATGATGAAAGCAAAAGAAAACTGGGCTCCTTTGAAATTTTCAGTGTTATTCTCTGTTTACTCCATCACATGGGCCTTGGTCCCAGTCAAAATTAGATCATCTGGGTAACTAAGTTTCTCTTCCATCCTTCTAAGTAATAATTAACATGTAGCTGTGTTCTTTACTAAAATAAGGAAGTTGGATTATCATATTATATGTTAATTTCAGATATTGCTTTTAAGGAAATATAAAATTGCTTTTATTCAAAAGAGCCTTTTGAAATTAATAAGAAAATAAAGAGATTTTCCAAGACAATACACATAACACTAATTTTCTCATGGCCAAGGTTGTTAAAATCTCTGTGTCTTGGTTTCTTCAACTGTAACCTTAGGATAACCATGGTATACTTCATAGAGCATAAGGATTAACTGGGATAACATGAGGGGAAACCCAAAGAAAAAAGAATTATTTATAAAATATGTGTATTTATTCTTACATATTTAAACTTCAATGACCCTCAAAGTACTCTCCATTTGATGCAATACACCTATTGAGATATTTTTCCACTGCTCAAAACAGGTTTTGAACTCATTGATTTTTACACTTTTTTCTAAACAACCACTATATACACTAATTTAAAATGCATGTTACATAAGGCTTAGAAGTAATGGGTAAAAACGACCTAAGATAGTTTTGACAAGATGCTTTTCTCTTAGATACCAGTCTTGGAGGCAATCCAGTTGCGGTAGGCGGTCACCCGCATGTAGACACCAGGCTTGTTGATCTTGCCGCATTCTTCTCCCCAGCTCACTATTCCAACAAGGTACCAAATATTGCGAGAATTGGGGTAAACCAATGGTCCTCCAGAGTCACCCTAAATAAAACAAAAAATATTTACCATTGTGAGAATTTACTCCCTGAGACTTTACTTGCCCTAAATGAAAAGCCCAGCTGATGTTTGTGATTCATGCTTGATAGAGACCATATGACGTTACATGGTATAAATTCTTGTTTCATCAGTAATTATAACTGTGATTGGCCAGAATATAACTGTGATTGGCCAAAATATATTCTCTGGGGCTCTTTGGAATTCACCTTGAAGTTATTAGTTCTAGCTTTATGAGAAAGCCTTGGCAGATGTATACTTGGAGTATAAGTCTTCATATATGAGAAAGGTAACCAGACTCCTAGCCATGAGGAGGCTAAAAATGCAAGAGAAATGGGCTTGAAATAATTTAAATCTTTCTGACACTGATTCTTTATTGAAATGTGATTAAGACTACAGACTATGATTCTAGATTACCTTGCTTTGGATGCCAGCTTTCTCACTTAATAGCTGTGTGACCTTGTGCAAATTACTTTGCCTTCTACTGCCTCGGTCTCCTTATTTATAAAATGATATAATGATAGTAGCTACGTCACAAAGCTATGATGAGGATTAAATGGAATAATATCTGTAAAGGACTTCAGTCTGTGCTTGATTCAGAGTATGCCCAAAATAAGTGATTTTTGAATACTTATAAACACATGTTGCATGTAGGGAAGAATTGCATTAGTGCCAAAGCTGAGGAAGTTTAAATGGATTATCAAAGTTCAAATTCACTGAAGCATAGAATTATCCCCATGTTGGTATTTATTTTCATAAAATAAAAGCAGTTGCTAATTATTGTGTAGTCAATGTGAATAATGTCCAGACTTACCTGGCAAGCATCAATATTTCCTTCCATGTACCCAGCACATAGCATCGTGTCCTGTACCATACCATTATATGCTTCCCTAGAGTTACAGGTGTTTGTATCAATAATCTTCACAGGTGCTTTCTGAAGTAACAATGGGTAGTCACCTAAAGGAAGTAAATATTCTCAGCAAAAGAGGCGCTCTGGAACAGAGCAAGGTGGAAAATTTGTTTTGTTCTTTATATATAAGATCTATGTTTGACTCTGGCCTATTCTTAGGCTGAAAAAGCCCACTTAGCTCCCACAGCCAAACAAATGAAAAAGCAATATTCAGAGAATAATTTGGAACATCTTCCTAATGCTGCCTTCCTATAACCTTGTCTCTTTTTTTACATCTTCAGACAAGAACTGTCTCAATTAGGTTCTCCGGTTTAGAGAGTTTTCACAAACAAATTGATTTTCTTGGGATGTTCTAAGCCAAGGCAATTTACAAAATCATAACTCCATATGCAGCATTTCCTGAGAGAGTACCTGGTAGTACTGGCATCTGGAAGTAAATAATGCCTTTAACTCTGTACCTTGATCACTAATTTTTCTTGTTGCTTTTGTACCTCATACACTGTGTTAAGTGTTCACTGGACTTACCATTATAAAAAAGTGCTCCCCATCCTGTAACAACAACTCCTTCACCTGGTAGAAAAATCTGTGTGGCTTCAGGAAGACAAACTCGATGCACATCGTTCTGAAATGGAACTTCTTCAGTGAGCAGTACAACTGCAATATCATCGTGATGTTCACCCGGGACGTAGTTTTCATGAATAATGATTTGTTGAACATAATGTTGCATATATGGTGGAGTTACTAGGGTGCCAAAGCTGACAGTATAGTTTTTTGGATTAGGTGTCCTAAAGAAACAAAAATCATGTATTTTGTATTATTTCAAAATAATAAAAATATAGCCTGCACCTATTATACTCTTTTCATGACATTAAGTTTTCCTTGCTTCATAATACAATAGCAGTGATACACTCTGATTTGGAAATTAGTTTTAAAACCTTGTTTGAGTCTCTACACTATACACTACGTAAGACAAGAGGATATAGAAAGAAAAAATAAATAACCCATGCCTTCAAAAAATTTAAGTCTAATGAAAGATGGCAAAAACATGGCCAGTTATATTTGCTTAAATGGTTGTGTATATAATTAGAGGGACCACAAACAGGAGGATTTAAATCTGCATGCTCTATGAAATGGAAGACTTCTTAGGGAGTATTATTTTGGAAGAAACTATAGAGCTTAGTACCATTTGCCTATAAGATGAGAGGGGGACAAGTATGTGCAGAGGGGGAGGGAGGTATGAAACAGAATAACATGTCTTAGCAACTACAAGTAATTTGGGATGTCTGGAGTGTAATGTCATGTGAGATAAGAATTATGTGAGATAAATATGTTGTATTACAAATGAATGACTTCCCATTCTTACTTACTGGGAACCTAAGGAAAGCCTGAGATTGGCTTACCATACAATTTGTCTTCCAAACCTTCTAGGATACTTTTGATAATGAAAGGGAGTGTTACTGATCATTAAACTGGGATAACAGGTATCAACTGGAACTGTTCTGGAACTTTTGGTCTCCCTAGCCTTTGGGAACATGATGAACTTACTTTTGAAAGCAGTGAGCTGCAGTCACCAAGTGTCTTTTACCAATCAAAGATGCCCCACAGTAGTGTCGGCCATTGATTTTGAGACTTGCTTGCCAGGGCCATTCTCCTTCCCGAGCATTGGAACCTCCCCTGACTCTATCATGTGTAGCTGACATCCTTGCTCTTCTCCCACAGCCTGTCAGAGGAAGTGAGTTTGGTTCCATTGAAAATGGAAAGATAATGTTTGTTTGATCACAAAGCACAGAGTGAAGTGAGTATTCTTGTATGGTTCTGTCTGACAATATCTCACACTTATAGAGACAGGGTAATCTGCACAGGAATCATTAGCAGCCCCCGAGTCACCTCCATACCCATCCTAGGACCTCCAAGTCACCTCAGCCCTTGAAGAATGTAAAAGCTATAGGAGGCATATAAAGTCATGGTGAAGTCCATGGCTTGTGCAACCATACTCTCTGGCTTGAATTCTGCTCCCACCTTTTACAAGCTGGTTGAACTTAGGCAAATTATGTCACTCCTATGTGCTTCAGTTTCACCATCTCTAAAATCGGATGATAACAATACCTATTTTAGAATGGTTGAGAAGATTAAGTAAGTTGTGTATAAAGCACTTAGAACTGTGCCTAACCAAGAGGAACATATCTGGACTTATGTTTCGGATTGTCTCATATATTAATTAAAAATTATCTGAACTTACGGTTGTTGATAATTTTTTCAGCAGTGGTCTTACTGATTTCTGAAATAGAACAAAAATGACATGGTAAATTTAATACCTAGCATTACTCTACTAGCCCTGGGACCAATGGAGCAAGATGGTAGGTCCAACAAAGTAGGAAGGTCTGGAAATAATTTGGAATCTCAGGATAAAATGTCGCTAGAAAGGAGAGAACATTGGTTTATTCAAATTGCTCCTTTACTGTATGTGAATGTAGTATGGAAATATCATCTTCATAGTTCCAGGTGAGAGGCTTATTGTTACCTAAATGGAATTGTATTCTACATCATCTAGAGTGGAAAATTGCCAGTAACTTCCTTTGAAAGAACAAGAAGTTCCCACAAGTGAAAATAATTCCTGTTAGTATAGAAAAGTAACTTAAAAATTGACCTGTCATAATAGCAGATCCTGTGCTGTTTTTGAAAGTTATAGGAGATCATGAAAAGAATAGCAAGAAACATCATTACTTACAGGAACTGTTCAAAGTCTTACTATGCATTTTGAAATGAGAAGCAGCTTTTTCCCACCAGAACCAGTTTTAAGATGTAGCACTATTATTTGAATGTGTTTTAATAATGAATACAAATTATTGCTCTGATGTAAAACAATGACATTCATTTTTGTTTAAATACTGAGGATCAGTTTCGTTTCCAGAGCTTGTGATATGTGTAAGGGATAAAAAGATTAAAGTGGCACTGCTGTCATCTAATATATAAGCTTACCTGTCAGGCTAAGAGAATTAGGATCTATGTTCAAGGATCCTGAGTGGTTATTCAGTGCCTGATGTAAGATGGTTTCAATTCTTCTTCTCGTGTTTTCCTTCATTGATCTGGGAGACTTGAATATCAGCCATATATGTGCTATCACGCTGTTGTTATCAGGACTGGAAATGACATAAAGGTGTCATATGTTGCTGAAAAGTTGCATTTCCTTCCTTATTTCCTGATCTTTCATATCCTGATTTCTTCTACTTTTTTATGGATTTGTGCAATACCTTCATTTTAATCACATTTAGTTGGTGACAGTATGCACGCAGCTGTATTATTCAGTTTAGAGGATAAGTAGTTCTACAAATCTGAAAAATAGAAAAGGCCTGAGGGGCATGGTAGGGGAACTGGGATTATTTATTCAAACATCCATCCATCATTTATCAAACAATTGCTGTAGACGAACAACTGGGCTAGGTGCTAGATGATGCGAAGGTGACTAAGACATGTTTCCTATCCTCTAAAAATGTCCAGATTTCCAAGGGTGATAAAGGATGTATAAAATTACTATAATAAATGAGGCAAGTGTGGTAAGATATTTATTTTATCTGCTGATACTGAGAAAAAGGATAAGTCATTTTTTACTTGAAGGATCAGAGAAATTTTCATAAAACAGGTGACATACATACTGGCCCTTAAGTATTTTTATTGCTGCTTCATCCTCAAGCAGAAATTTCATCAGACAGAGACAAGGAGGACTAGTATTCTAGAATAACTAGACTACAATAACATTAATTCACATTTATTGGTCATCTGCTGCATTCTAAACACTTGGTTATCACATTCATTATCACACTTAGTATTCACAACAACCCTGCAGCACAGGTGTCATTATCTTTACAGACAAGGAAAAAATGAGGTTCAAGCTTGTGTTCAAGGTTACATAGCCACTAAACTAGGATACAGATTCAGTAGGATTGACTCCATAGCCCAGGCTCTTTTTACTCTTTCCTCTGTCTCCCTATGCCCAGTCAACCAGTGACAACAGTGTCTAGAAGATTGGACTTAGATGGAGGAGGGCTAGCCAAAGAGTATCAATGAAGAGAACCTGAGTTAACTTATGCTTGAGGGAGATTAACTGTGGTGCTCAGGTCCGATTTGTATGAAACTAGGCAAAGGGGGGGCAGTCCCAGAGGCTGATCAATGGGCATGTAGGAATTGTCAGACAGCCCTGAGACTGCTTGAAGCCCACAGCTCATTCAAGTTAGATGATTATAACAGGGTGTGCCCAAATGAGAAACTGCTTCTCCATCACTTCCTATAGATACCTGAAGTTACATGCATAAGAAACAAAGAGGAAGGTTTCTGGTGGTTGCAGTTTTGTCTGAGAGGTACAAGGGCCCTTTAATTTTAGTCTCCCATTTCTTTCCAATATGAAATTTTACCCCCCAATGTTAATGCTAGTTGAAATTTTGACTTATTCTGCAATTTCAGCAGTCCCGTGACTTCCAGGAGCAGGGGAAATGAGGACATAGTCTGGTGGAACTGATGAAGGTAAAAGCAACAATTCCCTTCATTTGAAATGTAGGTATTTGCAAATTGTTCCATGCATATTATCTTCTTGGATCCTAAGTACAGTTTCATGAGTGAAGTAGTGTAGGTGTTATCATCAATATTTCACAGATAGGAGACATGACTCAAAGTGATATAGTAACTTTTCTAAGGCTCTAGAGCTACTAAGTGGTAAAGCCTGGGCTCAGGTTGACTAATGACTACTCTAGATTCCCTCTGTTACCTGATACTACTTCAAACCCATATGCAAAGAACACAGCCTAAGGATTTTACATATTGTTATGGTGACTAGAAGTATTGCCTTTGTGCTATCGATATGCTCTTTTCTACCCTATACAAACTCTAGGATTATTCTGTAAGGTGCTTAGCTAACTTGCAAGGAGAAAGATGGGAGAAAATAAGGTCTGTATTTATGTTAATGCTAAACAAAAATGTCAGAGCATCAAACACTGGTCTAAGGGACCACCTAATGTTTTCTGAACATAAAAAATTTGAGAAATCAGAGGGATACCTTACCTGTAATTTAAGGATTGATACATTCTCAATAGATCTAATGAACTCAGCTATAGTGCCCAATCTTTACTGAAAAATAAATCTGACATCTAGCTTAGAATAATGCTAAATATTAGTAACTCACTGGCTAATTACTGTAACATCAATAGACTCTTTTTTATAGGAGAATTTTAAGCCTAATAGTAGCTATAATGGGGTGATCTCTTTTCTGTTATTATTAATTACTTACTCCAGTGTAATGACTTGAGAATTGATATATTGTCTGTAAATGCTAGAACTCTGAAATGCATCAGCCATCTGTCAAAGAAAACACAGAGTCAAGCATCAAATTCCAATAGTATATATATATTTCAGAGAATCAACAATCAAGTAAACATAGAAAAATACTAATTTACCTTAGTCTCGAGAATTTTACTAAGATAGTTATTTTCTGGTGATGTCTCTCTTGCATAATTTTCATTATGTGGGATATCCAACACTGTAAATCTACCTTGGTAGTAATAAACCATGTTTTCTGTGAGGTAAAGAAATGATCTAAGAATTATTTAAGGGAAATGAATTTCCAATACAGATATAGATTATACAGTAATACCACCTAGTAAGTATTCATATTAGGTATTGTGCTCATACCTAATATGTGCTCATATTAGGTATTGATAAATGCTGTGAATCTTTCTGGCATGGCTGATTAGATAAACTGGGCATTGTGGAAACTATTTATAAAACCACAAATGAAGTAGATATATATCAGATGAAGGTCAGAAAGGGTTGTCACATCTTGATTGAGATAGTTAGGACCTAATAATATAAATAAGATTTCTGACTAGAATAACCAATTGTCATATTGAATAAAAAGAGTTACCATTTATTATTTACTATTTTAAGGTACTTTATAAGAACCATGTGAAGTGTGCCCACTTTTCAGAGAAATATAATCTTAGAGATATTCAGGAACTTATCCAATATCATATGGCTACTAAGAAGAGTCAAGAATCAAAACTTGATTTGTCTGAGTCCAAAGCCCACATATAATCCATTACATCTCCTTCCTAAATTGTATAGATACAAAGCTCTTTGGTGTATGATATATCATACCTCTTATGTGATAAATATTAAGCATCTAGGAATGTGCTAGATATAGCATGACAGTGCCTAACATATAATAAGCCTTAAATAAATGTTAACATTAATTTGCAATATGATCATTGCCTTTCAAAACCATCTTGTGGGAGAGTCTCAATATGGATTAAATCATTACTAATGAGGTACTAATAAGGATATAAAGCATTAAGTTAATTTTTCAACTATTAGTTCTACATGAATTCAGAGAAGGAAGATACCTTACTTAAAATATGATTTGTCATTTTAAATGTAGTGAAAATATTTCATAGTGAGGAAGATGATGGTAAAAAGTGCCAGAGAGTTCTAAACAAAATGCCAAAAATGGATTGGTTATAAATAATTTGTAAATAAACCCTTTTTGCTTTTTTATTTTTTATTTTTTATCATATTTTATTGATTATGCTATTATACTTGTCCCATTCTTTCTTTTCTCCCTTTAATCTCCCTCTGCCCAGTACCCGCTTTCCCTCCAGCATTTCTCACTCCCTTAGTTCTTGTCCATGGGTCATACATATACGTTCTTTGGCTTCTCCATTTCCTACACTATTCTTAACCTCCCCCTATTTTGTATTTACCATTTATGCCTCATATTCCCTGTACCTTGTCCCCCATTCTTCCCACTTACCCTCCTCAGTGATAACCCTCCATGTGATCTCCATTTCTGGGATTCTTTCACTGTTCTGCTTGTTTGCTTATTTGTTTTTGTTTTTGTAGGTTCAGTTGTTGGTAGTTGTGATATTGTTGTTATTTTACTGTTCATAGTTTTGATCTCCTTATTCTTAGATAAGTCCCTTTAACATTTCATATAATAAGGGCTTGGTGATAGTGAACTCCTTTAACTTGACCATATCTGAGAATCACTCTATCTGCCCTTCCATTCCAAATGATAGCTTTGCTGGATAGAGCAATCTTGGATGTTGGTCCCAGCCTTTCATGACTTGGAATACTTTTTGCCAGCCCTTTCTTGCCTGTAAGGTTTTCTTTGTTTTTTTGTTTTTTGTTTTGTTTGTTTGTTTGTTTTGAGAAATCAGTTGATAGTTTTATGGGCACTCCCTTGTAGGTAACTGTCTCCTTTTTTCTTACTGTTTTTAAGATACTCTTCTTATCTTTAATCTTGGGTAATTTAATTATAATGTGTCTTGGTATTTACCTTTTGGGTCCAACTTTTTGGGGGTTCTCTGAGCTTTCTGGACTTATACATCTATTTCCTTCACCAGATTGGGGAAGTTTTCTTTCATTATTTTTTTCAAATAAGTTTTCAATTTTTTGCTCTTCCTGTTCTCCTTCTGGCACCCCTGTGATTCAGATGTTGGAATGTTTAAAGTTTTTCCAAAGGTTCCTAAGCCTCTCTTCATTGTTTTGAATTCTTGTTTCTGCATTCTGTCTAAGATGAATGTTTATTTCCTCCTTTTGCTCCAAATCATTTATTTGAGTTCTGGTTTCCTTTCCTTCACTGTTGGTTTCATGTATATGCTTCTTTAGTTTGCTTTGTATAGTCTTTACTTCTTTTATATTGTGGCTCTACTCAATCATTTCTGTGAGCATCCTGCTTACCAGTGTTTTGAACTCTGCATCTGATAGGTTGGCTATCTACTTGTTGCTTAGTTCTTTTTCTGGAATTTTTTTCTGTTATTTCATTTGGGCCATTTTTTTTTTTGTCTCAAAGTACTGTTATGTTGTAAGGGGCAGAGCCTTAGGTATTCACCAGTGTGGAGCAACTCACATTTTAGTGCTCTATGTTGGGGAGGGGCCAAAGAAGGAACAATGCCATTTGCTTGGGTCTTGGCCCACTTTCAAGAGACTGGCAGTTTCTGCCACCACCACAACCCCCACAGATTTTTATAGAAGTTCTGAGGCCTTATCTTGCTCATGCTGGAACCCTGGGTTGCATGTTCTTTCTCACTCCCCAGTTGTTCCTCCTGGCTTATCCACAGTCAAACGTGGGACCAGTCCATTAGCTGCTACAGCATCAGCCTTGGCTGCTTGGTCTGCTAGCAGCCACCCTGCCTCAATTTACTCTTCATGCCCACTGCCCATCTCTGCCCCTCCTACCATCTGGAAGAATGTTCCTTCTTTCACTCCTTGGTTGTCAGATTTCCATTCAGTTCACTTTTCTGGCAGTTCTGGTTGTTTTTGTTTTTAAATTGGTTGTACCCTTTTATTGGTTGTGTGAGGAAATGAGGAGTATCTACATATGCCTCCATCTTGGCTGGAACTCTGATTTGTGAATTAAAATTATTAATTGTAGTTAGCTTGTCTGTAACTCATCAATCTCCTACTGTGGAGACCAAGCTTTGTAGTTGTAGTTTATTATGTTTTACCATAAAGTAGTTAAAAAAGACCTTGAAAGTACCCAACTTTATTTTTCATAATTTACTTTTCACAATGAATACTTCAGTTCTTTAACTAAACTCCTAAATAATTCTATTACAGCAATAAGGAAACTATTAATATTTCTCAATAAAAAATTAATTAGCAAGATTCAAACAATTTTTACTTCAACTGCATGGAGCATTTTTCCACAGATACTGTGGATAAACTAAATATATAATGTCTAAGACATTTAATACTAAAAACCATACTCTGGAACAAGGAAATCAACTCTTCAGTATCATATTATTAATTCTATGTAGCAATCCTGAGATCACTCACTGTGCTGAGGCCACTGTGCATACACCACTATTGTGTCCTGTTGGCATTTGGTGAGATGAAAATAACCTCTTAAAGATGAGATATGGATAAGTCTCACTTGCACCTTATGATTAACATTCTCATCTACATAGTTGGTTTAAATACCAATATAAATTGAGAAAGATGGACAAGGGGCAGAAAATAGGAACTTGTTTTATAACTTTTCCATAATTTGATTACTTTTAACTTATTTCTGTAAAGAAAACTTACACAAACACATGATTTTTAAAAAATTTTTGGTTAGTTTATACTGAGTTCTCTATTCAATGTAAGAATTTAGGCATGAATTATGAGAACATTTATATAAAGCTGTCAGAATATAAGCACTTCTACATTCTCCTGCTTCTAACCCCTGGGGGGAAAAAAAGACAAGGCTGGAGGGTTCAATTCCAAGGCTGAAAAAAAACAGCCACAATTCCAAACCAAAAAATATGAAGCAAACATGTCAAAAACTGGGAAATACATATTAAAGTGAGAAATAATATAGAGCACAGATTTATCTCCTCATAAATTGAGTTGATTAAAGATTTTTCTTAAAATTCTCAATGATTCTATGAATAAAGTAATAAGACTTCAGGTTCTAGAAAAAGATGCAGAATATTTCTGTAGAGACCTATTTCAACACTGCAGAATGACAGCAGTGAGATAAAAATGTGTAACCATGCTACTGTACCATTTTTATTATGCATAATCTAATCTCCCAGCTGAGGCAACCTGTTGGTGCTAAGCTGGGGTGGAGAAGGGAAGAAGTCAGGGAGACATAATTCAGAGGGTATAAATTAAAGAGCTATCCTAAGGGCCACCCTGCATCTTAAGTGTTCATAACTGAAGGTAAATGTGCCCTAGCGTTAAAGAAAATAACAGATTGGATAAGAGAATGTTTGAGAAGACAAAACAAAATATAAGCTGCAAACTCCCTTATCTTATGAGCCACCGCTAGACTTACTTCCCACAGTAATCCAATGAGAACAGTCTTGCTCAAATCAGGAAGAGTAAATAATAATTGCAAAGGATCCAGTAGAAAAGTTGTACAATTATCAAGGGACCAGAGGAAGAGTTTTAACTACTATTTCTTATTGTCTTAAAGATATTGTAGATTAAAGAGCTATAATATACAAAAATTTAATGTAAAAGAAAATCTGGAAAGTTCGGTAAAGACATGGAAGAGGGAAAAGATTATTATAGATAAAAGCCATAATGGAAGCAACTGACATAAATTAAAAATATTGAGGCATGGAGGACAAATTTGATCAAAACAAACAAGATGAAATGGAAAGGGAAGACGATATAAAATTATTATTGAAAGAATGAACAACATTGGAGGCAATGGAGACATAAGAATGCATAACTGATATTCCTGAAAAAGAACTAAACAAATAAATTTGAATCTGTAGCTTAAAAGGTCACACTGTGTTCTAAGAACAAATGATACAGGATGAACACAGCACTAAGACAAGCTGGACATGAAGCAGAAGGATAAAAAGCACTACCGTGGGGGAAGTAAAGATTTGTTCCATTTTAAACCAAAAACCCCTAAATAGCACCAGGCAGCTTTGGAAGTAGTGAAAGTGTGATTAAAACAAAGAAGATTGATCAAAACAGCTAGACGCCAGTGTCTTCCCCAACTGCTCTTCCCAGAGGGTAACTGAGACACTTTGAGGGCAAAGTGCATCATACTCAAATTTATATGGTGGATTTTTATCCCATCTTGACTAAAGAAACCCAGCAGCCCAGAATATGTCCCCCCAACACAAGGGAAGCTTGTTTCCCCATCTGGGAATTCTGACCAATCCAAAAGAAAATACCTAAATATATTGATAATTTGGGTTCTTTCAACAAAACCTAGCTAGAACAGTCTATATGAAATGCCATCGTCAACAGACACTCATATCATGAAGAGCTTCCAGTCATCTCTTTAATCCCCAATCTTAAATATGAAAAAACACTACAAGATAAACATATACTTGAGAAAAGTATCTAATGTGAAGTAGAGTTGGCCCTTGAACAACATGAGTTTGAACTGTGTGGGTCCACTTAAACTTGATTTTTTTTCTATAAATACCTATACTGTTTGTAGAGGTCAAACTGTATGCATTTATCCTCACTGTTTTATATAAAGGACTTGAGCATCCTTGGATTTGTATATCCTTTGAACTAATCCCCATGGATACCAATATACATCTTAAATTTGGGGGAAATCAAAAGTTATATGTGGATTTTAGGCTGCATGGGGTGTCAGCACCCCTAACCCTCATGTTGTTCAAGGGTATACTGTACTGCTGAAAGAAGTAGAGAAAATCTTGAATGAAAGAGACTAAAAATTAAAACAAATTATCATATTCAGAGAAGATTTTTCTAAGAAATAAGATTAAGATGCTATGTAAATGAATAGTTAGATAAAGAAGATACCTTACCAATTAAATCTATAATAGAAGAAATGAAGAATTTAATAGATGGATTGTAAAACTTAAGAAAGTGACCAAGAAAGTGATTTAAAAAAAAACCTAAGGATGGGAAAATAAAAAGGTAAATGTAAGAAAAATGAGAGTCAATATTTAGGAGGCTTAATATCCAAATTACAGGATCTCTAGAGAGAGAGAATAAAGAGGACAGGAAATTATCAAAGAAATAATCTAAGAAAATTTTCAGGAACTGGAGCCTATGAGTTTCTACACTGAAAGCATAATGAATGGAAATAAGCTCTAGGCAATGTCACATTATCATGAAATTTCAAAACAGTGTGGACACAGAAAAAGATCCAGTAAGGTTGCAGAGGTTCAGAGAGAAGAGATTTTCTACAAAATCTCTAGAATCAAAATGTCATCAGTCTTCTTCAGAGAAACTTTGAAAGCAAAAAGACAACAGAGCTTTATCTTCAGTGGGACAAATTTTTTCAACCTAAAATTCTATACTATTAATTAAGGTTAAGAGTAGAATTAAGATATTTTCAGACATGCAAATTGTCAAAAATATATACTTCTCAGAAAGCACCTAGAGTATACACTCCACCACAACTGAATGAATAAAATAATAAAAAGGAAATATGAAATGCAGGCATTATGAAATTAAGTCCAACAAATAACTCAAAGTAATCCCCTTCTTAATGAAGGAAAATCCCAAGTGGACTGCTATGTAGTCAGGATGTGAATGAGAACAGGATCTTCATATTCCATAATATAAAATGAATAAATAAAGCCAATAACTGAAAAATTAAGATATAACAAGATTATTAATCAACTTAAAAGAGTTGAAAGTGGTTGCCTCTGAGAAATGGAAAATAAGGGAGGGAAAGCTATTTTTTAATATAAAATCTCTGCTAATTTAACTCTAAATTGTGAGTATATATAGGTCTGTAGGAAAAAAATCCAATCATGGCAAAGCCATAAAAAAAAAGGTTAATGGTGAGCATATGCTCAATTTAAATATATGTAAATACATATTTAGAACTAAAAAAATATATAGTAATTATGATAACTAACCAGGAGAAAGTGTTATAAACATTGACAATGTAAAAAGAATAATATTGCTAATAAAGTGCAAGGAACCATGGAAGAAAAATGAGAAGTATGCTGATTTTTTTGTCTTTCATGGTAGTATATAAATACAGTAATATCTAAAGTTAAAACGTGGTTTTAAAAAAAAACAACTATTCTTATGTTTTCAAAGTCTTTTAATCTATGTTAAAAGGAGTTTTATATTATTTTATTAAGAATTAAAATTAGTCAAAATGCAATATTCTTTGGTTCTTTTTCTTCACAAAAAATACTTATTTTAACTATAAAATTATAAAATAACCTATGTAATACCATCTTGGTAGAGTACTTTTCTGCCTATGAACTATCTATGCCTTCATATACTTATCTGGTATACAATCTTCTACCTGGGATCCCAGAAATAAACATTTTAAATAGAGATAATTCATTTCTTGCAATTGTCTTTTTCTTTTGTAGAAATGGAAATAAAGTTTACAGTAAACTATAATAAGTAAGAATATATTCTTTACCAACCTACTGCCAGAAAATAAACCAGGAGACCAACCGTTATTCCCAGGATTGCCAGCACTCCAAACACAATGAGGGCAATCATCCATAGTGGCAGAGACGTGCGGGAAACTGTGACTGGTCTGTAAGCAAATAAAGTAAATGTGAGGGATATACCAAAAAAGTCAGTCATTGCAAATATTTATCTCTTTCCTTTTGCTCGGGTCTAGAAGGTCCACAATTTAGGCACAATAGTAGCAAAAGACATTTTGAGAGAGAGTGAGGAAATGGAGGGAGGAAAGCAAAGAACGAGAAAAGAGAGAAGGAAAGAGGGAGGGGGGAGAGGGAATAAAGAAGGAAGGAAAGAACAAAAGTCCATAAGTTTTTCTTATTATTTATGATCAAACTTCTCTTGATCTGTGCTATGAAATTAGCTCTTGGGGGTCTGATGGTTGGTGCCAAGTTATCTATCGATACTTAGCATCTAGTGCCTTCACATGATCAATGGGCAGCAACAGAGTTAGTATATGTAAGTAAAGAATTTGCCAGGTTGCAGGGGAAGAGGAACAGGGAATGAAAATGTCTTAGAAGTTCCTTATGCCTAAGCCTATCATAACTTTTTAAAGTATGATAATAATCTTATTTATTATGTTCTTGTTATACAAAATGGAACTTATTTATGAAGCATTGTGTATTTATTCTTACATGTTTAAACTTCAGTCACCTTCAAAGTGCTCTCCATTTGATGCAATACACCTATCTAGAGTTTTTTTCCACTGCTCAAAACAGTTTTTGAACTTGTTGATTTTGATGCCTTTTAGTGCTTTGTTAGTTTTTTGTTTCACCTCTTCCACATTGGCAAAACATTTCCCTTTGAGGACTTTTTTCATCCGGGGAAACAAAAAACAATGCACAGAGCAAGATCAGGTGAATAGGGATGGTAGGGCATAGGGGTCATGCCATTTTTGGTTAAAAACTGCTGAATACTCAATACAGTGTGGGCAGGAGTGCTCGTGAATCACCCACTATAAAATGGGAGAATGAGTCTTCAAAAAATTTCACTGAAGCTGAACACAGCCTCTCACAACAATGCCAACTGCTGAACTGATACAGATGTGTTCCTAGAACAACCACATAGTGTGAGGGAAGCATATACCTCAAGGGGCCTGCCCTCCAGAAGATAATTCCTTTTCTGGGGGGGTCCCCACTCATATACAAAGAACACACAAATATCAAGCACTATATTAGGTCAGAGCAATGTTCATCTCTCTTACTAGCTTATTTAAAAATACAATTCAAAAAGATATTTTATAGATAAGCATTCTATGTTCAACCTACAGTAAATAAGTTAGGTATTTTCACTGTGTTTCATTTATACAACAAATATGTGTAGAAACTGTCTGCCGAAGTTGAAATAGGGATGTGTGGAACTTTGCAGACAAAGAGGCATGGACACATGTCTGGGAGGAAGGAACAACATGCAGTGCTAAAGAAAGACCAACAATTCCATTTTCTTGTAGCAAACTGTGAGTCATGGGTTGGCCAAAGATGAAGTTGGACAGTTGGATGGTTAATTTTATGTGGCAACCTTGACTAGGCTATAGTGCCAAGTTGTTTGGTCAATCACTAGCCTACATTTTGATGTGCAGGTATTCTGTAGCTGGGGTAAACATTTGATTTTAAATAAAGGAGATTACTCTAAAAAATAAAGGAGATAATTGGACCTCATCCAAGCAGTTGAAGGCCTTAAAAGCTAAAAGATTTCTGGGAAAAGATGAAATTCTGCCTTGGGAGTGTAATATAGAAATCCTGCCTGAGTTTGCAGCCTGCCAGCTTGTCCTGTGGATTTCAGAATTGTCAACATCACAACTGTGTGAAGCACTTCCTTAAAATAAAATCTTAATCTCCAGAGAGAAATATGGATAGACAGATGATAGATGATAGATAGATAGATAAATGATTGATTAGATAGATATGATAGATGATAGATAGAGGTAGATATATGTATTATATCTAGTATGATTTATCTATCTATCATCTAGAGAAAGAGATACCCTACTGGTCCTGTTTCTCTAGAGAATCCTGAAGTGAACAGAGAGGCCAACAACAAGAATAACCTTTGTTGTCCCACAAAGGTGTTGAGATTTTGTCTATATAGTGGGTCTCCTCCTAGCATGATTGGACAATGACCTTAATCAGACACACCTGGGAGTATTTATTAAATATGTAAATTAGCATATCCTACCTCAGATCTAACGAATTCAGATTCTTAAAAAGGCCTAGTAATTTGCACTTTCATACTCCTGGTAATTCAAATTCTCACGTCACCATGTGCCCCTTTCATGGCAAAATATTGAAAAATTTTAATCTAGCCAGGACATATTGTCAGATTTTTCAGATTTGAAGTAATATCAGGGGAAGTGTTTATGATGTATTGGATTTCAGATAAAAATAAATTGGGTTGATGCTTTCAGATGAAAAAGATTTTTAAAAATTTTTTATTGAATTTTTTCACTTTCTTTGAAAACTATTTTATACTTCTTTTTCCTTAGACCTACCCACCACTTGCTCTATCAAGTCTTAGCTGATAACTTTACTTCCTTGTCCATTGAGGAAACAGAAGGCATCAGAAGAGGAGAATATTTGCAACTCCATTATCATTATTATGAACTTCTCTTTATCTGTAGCCCACACTCAGCTATTTCCTCATATTTCTATAAATAAATTGCTCCTAAGGCCAACATCTCCACCACCTTATTTCACTTTTAAATTTGTGTTTCTATCTGATTCTAACTTAGGTACCAGTCATTTCAAACTACTCAGAGTTCCATGGACAACCCAACTCTTTCACACCTCCATGACCTTGCACATTCTGGTCTTCTACCTGGAATTTCCACCTGAAGTCTATTGGGTGAGCTTCCACTCAAACTTAAGTACTCAACTCTGTCATCTCCTCTTCCCTGAAGTCTTACATGGCCCAGCCTACACCGAAAGTAGTTTTTATTTTCATATGGCAGTCGTTTTATCTCTAGTTGTGACCATGTTATTGTCTGGGGTCAGGTCATTATTGTTTGTTGTTTTATATCCAGGGCATAGGGTGGTGCCTAACATATTATAGATAATAGTTGTTGAAGGAGTGAATTTGTAAAGCCAAGGGGTATTAAGGACAACTAGATCATGAAGAATAGATTGATCACAGGAATACAGATTATGGAAAGCCTTCAGTGCTAATCAAAAGAGTTTTGATTAGCTCTATAGAAATGACTCTCATGGGGACACGTGGCACTTAAGGAGAAAAACCTACAAATAGTCTGCATGATGGTAGTTTAAAGGAGGGATAGAAATGAAAGGGGAGGACAAATGAGTAAGGAGGCTACTGTAATCCATGGGAATGTAGCGATGGGGTCCAGATGGTGATAGCAAGACAAGAAAGTGGTGAATTTAGGAAAGTTTATAGTATACTATTTATAAGATCTTGGTAATTAGTTAGTGTTGGGGACCACCCTGCCTGGTCTCAGGAAGCTGTAACCCCCCGTGACTTAGGCTGAGTGAAAGACCTCCAGACCAGAAGCCACTAATGAGACAAAACTTATTTCCCTGGCATGAACACTGCCTGTTCTAATGCCTGGCTTCCCTTTTGCATGATTGGCAGTCAATGACAAGTAACAATTCTCTAAGAAAGAGAATAAATCTAAGACAGACTTGATCACGTGAGAATGCCCTAAGGGAAGAGACTCGGAGCTGTGGATAAGAAGGGGTGATGGCATCAACCCCTGCCCCCTTGGCTTTGTCAAAGCCTGAGTCTTTGCTCTTAGATGTGAGAAATCCAAGTCTCCTGACTGCCTCTGTCTCCTGCCCTTCTCAGGCCAGCGGAAATTAGCAGGGGTGGTGCAGCCCAGACCAGAAACAGCGGACCCCCAGGGTGATCGGGCCTGGGACATAGAATATGCAAGATCCTGTGAGATCTGTTTGCTGGAGGATGTTATTAGATTAGAATTTGAAGACACAGACAGGAAACCAAAACTGCCCTTTCAGCCCTGTTAGATAAAACCCCAATCTCTGCCCAGAATCACAGCGGGGGTTCTGTCCACACCTTTGTAAGTCACCTACTTCTTTTGATCTTTTCTGCCAAACTGTGAATCCACAAAGTCTGTATTCTCAATAAAAATCTGCTTGGGAATAGATACGGCGTGTTCTCCACTAGAGAGAGTGGCCATGGTGCTCTCCCCACTAAAGAGAGTGGCCCTTCTGTTCCTATTTCCCCACAGGACCTGGTTGTCTCTGTGTATGTTTTTTTCTGGTGTTTTGACGAGCATCCACAGCCGAGATGCATACTGCCGGAGTGTATCATCCACAAGTTAGCTACATAGGTAAAAAACGGGAATATGTTAAACAGGACACAAGTTTTTGCCTCAAAAAGTAGAGTAAATAAGGCCTCAAAGAGTTTACTTGGGGAGAAAATGATAAATATTTTATATCTTGATTTTGAGAGACATTTAAATTTCCAGTTATACAACTAGAGATATCAGACTGATAGTTAACATAGCTAGAGATGTCAATTGAGGAGTCATCCAAAAACAAGGAAGAAATAAAACTGTAAAGATAGATTAGTATATTATAATGCACATTATATAAAGTATTATGAAAAATTGATATTTCTCATGTCATGAAGAACATGTTTCCATTCTAACTACAATTAATTTATCTCAATCTTTCATATACTTTCTGAATTCACAGTCTTATTGTTTGATGTCTCTCAAAAGACTAAATGATCTGCATGTTTCTTAACTGTTAAATTCAGACTATTGTTTACCTTTCATTGATGGGTAAGAGCTTACCTCATCTCATAAGCATTCAGCTTCACCAAAACCACTTTACTCACTGCTTGGCTCTCTACACCCTTACTCCACACCCTTGCTTTACTTTTCTGTCTCCCATGAACTATTTTCTTTTCCTTAATAGGATTTTAATTGGGCATATATTTGTACATTTCTTATTTTAATTAGTTCTATTTTTAAAGCTTTACCTCAGAAGAGGATTTCATATAGATTTGGGAAATTTTTTTCTCTTCTACAGTTTAAGAACTTGTATTCATACAAGAACATAAATAAACCTAAACCTATTAAAATATGAACAAATAAGATGTCTTAAAATTCATTCAAACACAATGGTTTGAAAGAGAACTAAAATTAGCCCTGGCTGGCATAGCTCAGTGGATTGAGTGTAGGCTGTGGACCAAAGCATTGCAAGTTCAATTCCCAGTCAGGGCACATTCCTGGGTTGCAGGCCAGGTCCCCAGTGGGGGCCACATGAGAAGCAACCACACATTGATGTTACTCTCTCTTTCTCCCTCCCTTCCCCTCTCTAATAAATAAATAAATAAATAAAATCTTAAAAAAAGAAAGAGAACTAAAATGATTTTCTTATTTTAAAATGGTCTTTCATTGAAAATGCTCTAGAACTTTAAATTTGTCTTCCTATCCTCTTTGTCCATTTTGATTACTGCTTAGGACTAGCTCTGGGTTGTAACAATCTTTAACTCATAACCTAAAATCTTATGAACCATGACACAGACTAAGTAGCTTTTTGAAAATGACAGACTTCCCAGGCAGAAAAATCCCTCAGCTATTTCTCCACTGTTTCTGGTAGGCTATACTACAAATTCTTCTGAAAAATCATGTAAGGGAAATTATTGAAAGAGGATCCAGAGTATTAATTATATCTTGTCATAAAAAACTCCTGACCATGAACACTTACCTTGGCAAGTATCTAAAACACAGCTTTCTTTTCAGATTTTTCCAATTCTATCCTATAGGACTAACTGTAAAAAAAATTAAAATTGATAAACTGTGATTTTGAAGTCTTGACTTCTTCTAGTGTTCCTTTTCTTCCTCTCAGCTGTACAACATTCAGTCAGACAACTGCAACCACAGGATTGATTAAGGTCTCTTTAAATGTACCTGCAGAATCAACCATGTTGCGAAGTCTACTCAAGTTCTTCCGGACAATCAGATTAATACCTCACTCTGAGCAGCTAACCACTGAATTAGGGTTTGGAGCTTTCCTAGGTAACCACAAGTGCTTTAAAACAATGGCTTAATCTTTTGAAATCTTTCAGATTAGGACTTCACACAAGTGTCAAAATGTCAAAGAAGAAGAGGGAGGTGCCCTATAAATAAAGAGAAAACCATCCACCCAACATAAAGACGATGACTACTTTATAGGTAAAACAAAACAAAGCAAAACAAAGAAATCATGCTGTTTCCTCTCTATTTTTTTAAAATATTTTATTTATTTATATTTAGAGAGGGAAGGGAGGGAGATAGAGAGAAAGAGAGAGAAACATCAATGTGCAGTTGCTGGGGGTTATGGCCTGCAACCCAGGAATGTATCCTGGCTGGGAATCGAACCTGGGACATTTTGGTTCCCAGCCCGCGCTCAATCTACTGAGCTACGCCAGCCAGGGCTTTCTATTTTTAAATATGATATGATCAGTATATTTTTTTCTGCTAGATCAGAGATGTGGCTAATACATCTCTGAGTATATCTTGGTATGAATAATATAACATTTTTAATAAAAAGAATATGTAGCAATAAATTATTTACTTTAGTTCAAGAAAAAATGTTCTTAGTATATCTTATCACAGTGAGTATGCTCTTTCTAATCACATTTTTTGATGATTACTGTGTGCATGTGTGTTAAAGGACTCAACTGTTGACTTGAGATAAATATTTTTAGAGAAATATTTGCATAAGGTATACATTTATATTTCCCAGTTATCTGAACATTGAATTTATATTTTATAATTATGTTCACTTAATTTTGCTATTTTGCATATGTTTTCATGAAAACACCTTGTAAGGTAAAAGTAAATTTTTAAAGTGACATTATCACTGTCTACTTTACATCATAATTACCTAGTTAGATACTGTAAAAATAAGCAACACATGTCTTCACAAAATTATGTTATTCTAATTTCTGAATATTTTACAGATAACAACACATGATTTTGTTTGTATATGATTCTACAAAAAACACCTATGAAGCAATAGCACTGTGAAGTTCAAGATAATATTCATGAAAGCCCTTTAGAAAGCCCAAAATGTTTAAAAAATGCAAGAGACTCATGACCATGATCACCACCAGTAACAATTTAACACTTGATTTGTAAGAGAAAAAAATTCTCTCTGCTTTTTCCTTTCCACTTTATCACAGACACACCTTCTTATTTTTTCACCCACAGGGTGTTAAGCTACATGGCACCTTTCTGAAGCTCCCCTCAAACTATGGCACAAAACTACAGATTCTAAAACAAAAATGTATGTGAAAGGGTTTTTTTGCATGCAGGAGATTAAAAGTTCTGTGGAAAAATTTTAAAATATCCAAAACTCAACTATTTTACTACAACTTTTGGTCAGAATCCTACTGGGGAAATAGTGTTAGTTTTATTTATGTCAAAATTTTAGGCAAACAAATCTCCACTTACCTATACATAATGTGCTGATATATGGGCTGTTGGTGTCAATAGAGGTAAAGGAAACTTCTGTACTTCTTTGTCCTGATCAGTGGTTCTCAGGTAAATGCACTAACCAGAGTAATACCTGGGATTTTAAGGGCTGGGTGTACTAGCAGAAGATAATTAAAAGGAAACTTGTTTAACAAGTGTTGATGACAGCTGTGCATTTGTGGTTTAAAGGAAGAACTAAAAATTACTCTTTGAGTTGCATACTTAGAAAAAGACAGTAGACATAACTGGGATTGGTTGCCCGAGAGGTCCACCCAGAAAATACCACTACGGTTTGGTGAATCAGTGTTCTGACTCAGGTTCCATGCATCCCTTTTATGATACAGAGCTCCTCCTCAGTGAAACCAAATCTATTCACCGCAGCAGTCATTAACAAATGACTTAAACATACATTGTTTTTTATATGTATAATAATTCTGCTCAGAATACTCATTGGTAGCATGCTTAATATAAAAATTCTCACTGGGACTATGTAGATAATTATATAGGAGTAGATTTACAGGTGCAGGTATGTTTTGGTGTAAAAAATAACAGTTCTGTTTTGGTAATTCTTTATAAGAAATGGAATTAATTGATCTAGTCAAGAGTCATAACTATATATGGATTAAGATTTGGGATAACAAAATTTTTATGAAAACAAAAAATCAGGAGGTGCCTTGACTAGTGTGGCTTGGTTGGGTTCTGTCAGGCAAAGTGAAAGGTTGCTTGTTCATTCTCAATCAGTGCACATGCCTGGGTTGTAGGCTGGGTCCCTGGTTCAGGCTTGTGCAAGAGGCAACTGATCAATATTTCTCTCACACATGGATGTTTCTTTCCCTCTTTCTCCCTACCTTCCCCTCTCCCTAAAAATAAATAAAAATTATTTTTAAAAATCTGGAGGTAATTTATATATGTTGGATACAAATATGTAGATTCTTGACACCATCCTTCATAAATTTAACTGCTTACTCATGCTAATCATTTATTTAACAAATATTTGTCATGCATGAGGAGGAACCCTCCCAAAAAGCAAAATTATATTTTGGAGGGTAAGCCTCTTGTAGTATAGGCTTCCCCAGCTAGGTTAGTGTTCTAGGAACCCATCAGTGTCCGTGTACCAGCTGGCATTGTTGTGAGAGACTGCATTTGGTTTCAGTGAATTTTTTTTAAGACTTTCAGTATGTTTTCTCATTTCATGATGGGTTATTTATGAGCAAAGTGTCCCACACTGCACTGAGTGTTCAGCAGATTTCAACCAAAGGTGGCATGGCCCCCATGCCCCACCCTCCCTATTCACCTAATCTTGCGCTGAGCAACTTTCTTTTGTTTCCCTGGATGAAAAAATTCCACAAAGGGAAACATTTTGCTTATGTGGAAGAGGTGAAATGAAAAATGGCAGAATCATTGAAAGGCATCAAAGTCAATGAGTTCAAAAGCTGTTTTCAGCAGTTCAAAAATGTCTCAATAGATGTATTGCATTAAGTGAAGAGTACTTTGAAGGTGACTGATGTTCAAACATGTAAAAATAAATATGCCGTGTTTTATAAGTAAATTATCATTTTGGGGGGCTCCCCCTTGTACCTCCCAGTGGAAATACAACAATGGGTATAATATAGTTCCTGCATTTGTGGAGCTTACATTCAAATGGGAAATACAAATATACACTCAAGAAAAATACAAATATACACTCAAGAAAATAGCAAATATATAGAAGCATGTATAAAATATTTATACATGCTTCAAAGAAATAAAGCAGAGTAACTGGGTCTAAAGTGGCATGTTGGGGATCAGGGGTGGTAGCTATCTTTAGGTTGGTCTGGAAAAGCCTCTCTGAGGAGGAAACTTTTAAACAGAGACCTGAATAATGATATTAATTAGCATGACATTTCTCTATCTTAAAAATTCTAAATTACTTTTAGGATAATATATGAGCTTTTCCAGTTAATATTTAAGGTTCTTTAGAACACCATTTTTTCTCTTTACTTTTTTGTAATTTTACTTTTTTCCCATTACCATTTATCCCCTTTCTGCCTTCCTACCTCCCACCTAACAATCGCCACCCTGTGGTCCATGTCCATGAGTCCTTTTTCCTTCTTCTCAATCCTACCACCCTCTAACTACCCCCCATAGCTTTCATCCTGCTCTCTAACTATGGGTCTGTCTCTGTATTGATTGTTAGTTCAAGTTGTTCATTAGATTCCACATATGAGTGATATTATGTGGTATATGTCTTTCTCTGACTTGCATATTTCCATTAGCATAATGTTCTCCAGGTCCATCCATGCTGTTATGAGGGGTAAAATTTTCTTCTTTTTATGGCCAAATAATATTCCATTCTGTAAATGCCCCATAGTTGTTTTATCTCCCCATCCACTGATAGACACTTGGGCTGCTGCCCTAACTTGGCAATTGCAAATGATGCCTCAATAAACACAGAGGTACTTATGTTCTTTGGAATTAGAATTTTGGGTTCCTTCAGATATATCCCCAGAAGTGGGATTGCTGGATGAAAAAGCAAACCCATTTTTAATTTTTTGAGATATCTCCATACTGCTTTCCGCAGTGGCTGCACCAATCTTCATTCTCACCAACTGTGCAAAAGGATTCCCCTTTCTCCACATTCTCACCAGCACTTGTTTGATGAGTTATTGATGATTGCCATTCTGACTGGTATAAGGTGACATCTCGTTGTCCTTTCAATTTGCATTTATCTGATGATTAGTGATGTTGAGCATCTATTAATATGCTTATTGGTCATCTGTATGTCCTCTTTGGAGCAGTTTCTATTCAGATCCTTTTCCTATTTTTTAATTGGATTGTTTTTCTTGGTTATTTACAAATTTTGGAATTAACTCCCTATCAGATGAATCAGTAAATATGTTTTCTATTAAATGGGTTGTCTTTTTATTTTGTTTATGGTTTCCTTTGCTGTGTAATTTGTAGATTGATGTAGTTCAATTTGATTATTGTTTTCCTTTGTTTCCTTTGCCTGAGGAGACATATTAGATAAAATATTGTTACAAACAATGTCTGAGATTTTACTGCCTATATTCTTCTGTAATTTTTATGGTTTCAGGTAACATGTAAGTCTTTAATCCATTTTGAATTTATTCCAGTGTATGGCATAATCAGGTGGTCTAGTTTCATTTTTCTCTATATATCTGCCCACTTTTCCTAACAACATTTATTGAATAGACTATCTTTAGCCCATTGTATGTGCTTGCTTCCTCTGTCAAATACTAATTGACTATAAAGGTGTGGGTTTATTTCTGGGCTCTCTATTCTGTTCCTTTGATCTATGTGTCTGTTTTTATGTCAGTACCATGCTGTTTTGATTACTATGGCCTTATAGTACAGTTTCATATTAGTAGAACGGCTTCAACTTTGATCTTTCTTAGGATCACTGTTGCTATATGTGGCCTTTTGAAGTTCCATATGAATTTTTATATTTGCTCTATTCATGTGAAATATATCATTAGTATCTTGATAGGAATTGCATTTAATCTATAGACTACTTTGGATAGCATGAATATTTTGGTTTTTTGCTTTTTAATTTTTAATTATTTTATTGTTGTTCAATTACAGTTGTCTGCATTTTTCCCCAGTACTCCCCCAAACCCCAGCCAAACCCACCTCCCTCCCTTGCTTCCACCCCATCCTTGGTTTTGTCCATGTGTCCTTTATAGTTGTTCCTTCACCCCATTATTCCTTCAACCTCCCTTCTGGTTACCGTTATATTGTTTTTAATTTCAATATCTCTGGTTATATTTTGCTTGGCTTTTTCTTTTGTTGATTAGGTTCCAGTTAAAGGTGAGATCATATGGTATTTTTCCCTCACTTCCTGGCTTATTTCACTTAGCATAATGCTCTCCAGTTCCATCCATGCTGTTGCAAAGAGTAGGAGCTCCTTCTTTCTCTCTGCTGCATAATATTCCATTGTGTAAATGTACCATAGGTTTTTGATCCACTCATTTACTGATGAACACTTACATTGCTTGCAGCACTTGGGGCTATTGTAAAGTGTGCTGCTATGAACATTGGGGTGAATAGGTGCTTTTGACTTGTTGTTTCAGGATTATTAGGGTATAATCCCAGCAGTGGAATTGCTGGGTCAAAAGGCAATTCCATTTTTAGTTTTCTGAGGAAATTCCATACTGTTTTCCACAGTGGCTACACCAGTCTTCATTCCCACCAACAGCGCACTAGGGTTCCTTTCTCTCCACAACCTCTCCAACACTTGTTTGTTGATTTGTTTATAATGGCCATTTGACTGGTGTCAAGTGGTATGTCATGGTGGATTTAATTTTCAACTCTCTGATGCCTAGTGAAGCTGAGCATCTTTTCATATATCTCCTGACACTTTGTATGTCCTCCTTTGAGAAGTGTCTATTCAAGTCCTTTCCCCATTTTTTTAATTGGGTTGTTTGTCTTACTGTGAGCTTTTTATATATTTTGGAGATCAAACCCTTGTCTGAGGTATCATTGGCAAATATGTTTTCCCATATGGTTGGTTCTCTTTTCATTTTAATGTTGTTTTCTTTAGCCAGGATAGCATGGATATTTTTAAAAAGCTAATTCTTCCCATCCATGAACACAGTATGAACTCCCACTTATTTGTATCTTCTTTAATTTCTTTCTTTAGTGTGTTATAATTTTCTGAGTACAGATCTTTTACAACCTTGGTTATGTTTATTCCTAGGTATCTTATTCTTTTTGAAGCAATTGTGAATGGGATTGTTTTCTTAATTTCTCTGACAGTTTATTTGTGACATATAAAAATGCAACTGACTTGACCTAATAAATCAATTTGTCAAAATGGTGGGATACAAAGCTAACATTCAGAAATCTAAGACATTTTTGTACACTAACAATGAAATATCAGAAACAGAAACTAAGAAAAACATCCCATTTATTATAGCAACAAGAAAAATAAAATACTTAGGAATAAACTTAAACAAAGAGGTAAAAGACCTGTACTCAGAAAACTACAAAACACTTAAGAAAAAAAATAAGGAAGACACAAATAAATGGAAGCATATACTGTGTTCATGGATTGGAAGAATTAATAACATTAAAATGTCTATACTACCCAAAGAAATCTATAGATTCAACACAATCCCTATCAAAATACCAATGATTTATTTCACAAAAATAGAGCAAGTATTTTACAGGTATAAAACAAATATTTCAAAAATCTATATGGAACCACAAATAACCCTGAATAGCCTCAGCAATTTTAAGAAAGAACAAAGTAGGAGGGATCACAATACCTGATATCAAACTATATTACTAGGCCATTGCTATAATCAAAATAGTCTACTGCTGGCATCCCAATGGAACAGAATAAAGAGCCCAGAAATAAACCCATGTCAACATGTCAAAATAAACCCAGGTCAATTAATATTTGACAGAGAGGGCAAAAGCATAAAATGGAGTTCAACAAATGGCATTGGGAGATCTGGACAAGTACATATAAAAAAATGAAATTAGACCACCAAGCTCAAGATGGATAAAAGACTTAAATATAAGTCACCACAACATAAAAGTCCTAGAGGAGAACATAGGCAGGAAAATTTCAGATATCCCACACAGTAATATTTTCACCAGTAGATTCCATAGGGCAAGAGGTTTAAAGGAAAGAATAAACAAATGGGTCTACATCAGATTAAAAAGCTTCTACACAGCTAAAGAAAACATCAACAAAATGAAAAGAGAACCAACCATGTGGCAAAACATAACAGCCAGTGATATCTGGGACAAGGGTCTGATCTCCAAAATATATAAAGAACTCACACGACTCACCAGACCAACAATTCAATTAAAAAATGGGCAAAGGACCTGAAAAGACACTTCTCCAAAGAGGACATACAGAGGGCCCATAGACACATGAAAAAATGCTCAACATCACTATCTATCAGAGAGATGCCAATTAAAACCACAATGAGATACCACTTTACACCACTCAGAATGGCCATCATTAACAAATAAACAAACAAGTGCTAGCAAGGTTGTAGAGAACCCTTGTGCACTGTTAGAGGGAATGCAGACTGGTGCAGCCACTGTGGAAAACATTATGGAGAAGACTAAAGATGGAGCTACCTTTTTAATCCAGTGATCCCACTGCTGGGATTATAGCCTAAGGATCCTGAATCACCAATTCAAAAGAACCTGTGCACCCCAGTGTTTATAGCACCATTATTTACATTAGTCAAGTGCTTGAAACAGCCTTCTTAGGCTTACCCATCAGTAAGTGAGTGGATCAAAAAACTATAGTACATTTATACAAACGAATACTATGCAGCAGAAAAAAGAAGGACCTCCTACCCTTCACTACAGCCTGGATGGATCTGGAGAGTGTTATGCTAAGTGAAATAAGACAGACAGTGAAAGACAAATATCATGTGATCTCACCTATAGGTGGAACCTAATCAACAAAATAAGCAAATGAGCGAAACAGAACTAGAGACATGGAAAAAAAATGAATTGACAGTTACCAGAGGGGAGAGAGGAATGGGATAATGGGGGAAATAGGGAAGAGGGACAAGTCTATGAACATGAACAGAGGACTCATGGGCACCAACAAAGGGGTGGGGGCTGACTGTGGGAGCAGGGGAAGGGGAGTCGGGGACTGAGCAAAGGAGAGCAATGGGAAAAAAGATGGGACAACTGTAACTAGACAATAAAAAAACCTTTAGCTTTATCTATAATGGGTTAATTTTTTTTCACAAGGATAATGTGTTGATACACTGGTTTCATAATTTTAAAAATTTAGATATACTTGTGAAATATCAGCTTATCCTTGGTATGTATCTGAGTAAAAAATAAGTGTGAATTGGCAATAAAATACTGTTTTTCCAGAGTCAGGGCCAAATTAATATTGGCTAAAAATAAGTTGCACTTGTTGGCTTTATATAACTTCCAAGGATGAGATGATGGCTTGGTGGCAATAAGCATAATATCCATGAAAACACAGTGAATAAATTCTCACAAAGGTGTGAGCTAAATTTTAAAAGATGCTAAGAGTTTACCAGAAAAAAAAAGTTATTAGAGAACATTGCAGACAAGGAGCACAGTATTTGAAAAGGCCCAATATAGCATGTTTCAGAAATCTGACTTGCATCACTGTGGTTGGATCACAGGTTAAATGCAAGTACATGATGGGAGATAAAAGAGAGATCTATGTAGAAGCCAGATCTTGATAGTACATTTTAGTTTTATTCAGTCAAACACAATAATAACCTCCACTGAAGTAGCAACAAGTCCAGGAACAAATAGATGGAATAAAACCCTTGAGAATCTCAGTGTCTAGTAAGATATTCAGATGCATAAGCAGGTCATTTTCACATCTTGTAGAAAGTACAATGACAGGTGTATGTCCAGTCTGAAGTAATAACAAGTCATAATAAAGAGTTTTGGTTTTATTCTCAAATGGTGTTGTGACCAGGGTTGGAATAGAATTTTAAGCAAAAGAGAGAGGTGCTCCAGGACTAGTTCTCCTTAATTACTACAACCTTGTTCCTGCTTGGATAATGGCTAAGTTCCTCTAATCCTTTACCTTTCATTGAATGACTGGGCAACAAAGTGTGGGGACGATGTCTCATTACCCTGGCTAGTGGTTTCTTCATTGTTAATTTTTATTTTTGTAAATGAGATAAACCTGACTTAGAAAGCGTTAAAGTAGACTTATAAAGATAGAGGTAGTTTTTTAATGGATTTCTTGTATAATATGTGCTCCTATATGTAATAAAAATAAAGTTTTGTTTACTCAACCGTAAGTGTCACCTATGACCAGTTTTATTTTTATTTTTTTATTTTTTTATAAGAGAAAGTTTATTTAGCATGTTGCAGAGGGAGAAGAAGTATGCTGCAGAAGTGAGTTACAGAAGTAAAATAAGGACCATTGGAACTGTGGAAATTTAAAACATAGATAAATAATTTTTAAAGAAACAACAAAAGAAAATATGATATAATTATTTTATTTTCAAAATTAAACAAAATAGAGAATATAGCATATTAAAATAACATATAATTAGCTTTTCTGGAATTCTTTAATCACTGTAAACTGCAAATCTGGTATGTCCTTAACTCATCACTGTGAAATGTTTCAAAAATAACTTCGGAAACTTCTGCTTGCATTGAAATTATGAAAACTAAAAGCCAGTAACAAACCTTCTTGACCTTAGCCACTAGCATACAGTACTTCAGGAATTTAACAAAAACGTCCAGTACAGTGACCAAAAAGCTAGTTTGCAATGTCATGAAATATAAACTGTAAACCAGTGCATCATTTGGTGAAGGTTCCTTTTAAAACCATAAGTTAGGAATATTTACATTCAGTGCTGTGCTCGTATTTTATAAGTTGGTTTCAGGGCTAGGTGGTAGGAATTAATTCTTAACATGGGCCAATTTCCATGGTGTAAATATACCATGACCAATTTTGAGCTTCTGCATGATATTGCCAAGCATATATTTGGGAAGATGTGACCAGGAGCACTCTATTATATTTATCTTTACTGTATAAATACAATAGATGGAAATAACCTCAAGACCATAAACACTAGTAATGTGTAGTAAAATAATTTGAACATGATGAGCTTCAGGTATTTAGTATCCTTAATTTTCAGCTCTGGTGTGTTTCACAACTGGTTAACACAATCTCTGAAGTTTCAACATTCAGCTCATACAAAGGTGCAAGCCAGCTTCAACACACCACTCTTGTATTTTAAATATTAAATTTGAAAAGATTTCATAAGTCTGGATATTTGAGAGGACTGATAAGATCCCATAAGAAATGCTTACATAAAGCTTTTATTTAAAAGCAAAGAATACAGCACATCACAAGAGAGTCCAGGTAAGCACTGGGAGACCCAGACATATACAGGTGTGAGTTCCCCACAGTCCTCATTCAGACACATGTACATTTTGTCTCCAGATTGAACCACCAAAATCTGTTAACTCCAAAAGATCTCAAGGCAGAAATATTCAGCAAAATCTTGGAAAAGTAAGCAAACTGGCCCAGGGGTTGCCATAGAAGTTTCATAATTTAAAACTCACATAAATCCTAATGTTGCTGAAGAGTCAAAGCATCTGGGAATTTCCAGAGAAAGAGATAGAGCTTTCCCAATCCAGTTGTAGTCCCTGCACAAATCCTAATAATGAAAATAAGAATATTTCAAATGCTGTTCCTTGAATGACTTCAGGATTAATGTTTTAAATTATGGAATACTGAGGAAAGATGAAGAATTCTGTTGAATAACTAGTGTAAATTCTCTATCAGACCTTCAAATAGAAATTTCAGCCGTGTGCAACTGGAGGCCCAGGGAGAAGTCAGGGCCAGAGTCAAAACAGTTGGGTGTTGTCTGCAAAGAGTTGGTATTGAAAGTATTCGACGGGATCAAATCATCTAAGGTATGAGTGTAAGCAGAGAAGAGACCTGCAGACTGAGCCCTGGGGCACCCCAACACTTACAGTTTGGGAAGATGTAGAAGATCCCGCAAAAGGGACTGAGAAGGAAGAGCTGATGACAGAAAAATTGTTTCTGCCCACATAGCCACCTCACTTATTTGTGTTGCAAGGACTTTATACTTGTTCCCTTTGGATTTCTCTTCTCTCAGATGTTTTATATTTGTTTTTTCATCATTTAGGTCCAGCTCAAATGCTCCTCTCTTAGAGAAGTAATTCAGACTGCCCAGTCTCAAGTACTTTTCACCTGTAGCACTATTTTCTGTCATAGTTTTATTTCCCTCATAATAGTTATCACAATAAAAATTATCTTATATCTACTATCTTTATCCGCTAAATGCAGCCTCCTTGAAAGAAGATACTGTGTCTGTCCTTGACAGTTGCTGGAACAGACTAAGTGCTTAAAAAAATATGTGTGCCCTGCCTGAGAAAGTCAAGAGAGAGAAAAAAACTGTGTTATCATACCTGGTGTGGATTGGCTTAACATTATTATGTATCTCATTTGGGTCATTCCTTATAATAAAAACTAATATCACAAATAATTGAGGTGAGAAGTAGTCTTACTTTATTTTAGCGACTTTTAAAATTTTGGACTACTTTTTTAATATTAGGAAATTATTTTCAGAGAGTAGAGCTACTGAATTGGTTCTACACAGTCCCTTGACCCTGAAAAACTCACATTATTTTTGCTGAAAGTGAAGGCAAACAGATGATAAAAGAAGGACATGAAGAAAATATATAAATAATTGTGACTTAAAAATTATTTTTAAATTCCTGATTAATTTTGGATCTAAACTCAATGAGGGAAAATTCATGCGAGCATTGCATCTTATCAGAGAGAATGGAGGCTGACTTTAAGCAAATAATTTTCCTCTCTAGTCCTTAGTTTCTCAGTCTATAAATCGAGAGACGTGGTCCAGCTGAGCCTCTGAAATCCCTTCTTCATTCAAAGATTGCATAATTCTATGAGGTACACAAAATATCTCATATTTAAATAAAAATTGAATGTGCACTGTCTTACATATTCAAGTTTTTAAAAATGCAATTATAATTTATAGAATAAAATAATTTATTTGGTAGATGGAGCAAGTATGTTCTCACACTATAAAAAATGTGTAGTATTTTTTTAATTCTGAAAAAGAAATTAAGGTCTACCCTGAATATAATGGTAGGTAAGATAAATTAGAACTAGGCAGTTAATAAAAATATTCTGGCCATTATTTTTTTCTTACTGCTTCCACTATTATTAAATAGGTAAAAATATGGATACTGTTTTAGATATAATAAAATATTGATAAATACCTTCATGTTTTTGTATATAACAAAATTATTGGTATACCAATCATCAAAAGAAAAAGATTTTGAAACAATAAATAAGAATGCCCTAGCCGTGGCTGGCGTAGCTCAGTGGATTGAGCGCGGGCTGTGAACCAAAGTATCGCAGGTTCAATTTCCAGCCAGAGCACATGCCAGGGTTGCAGGCCACGGCCCCAGCCACTGCACATTCATGTTTTTCTCTCTCTCTCTTTCTCCCTCCCTTCCCTCTCTAAAAATAAATAAATAAATCTTTAAAAAAAAAAAAAGAATACCCTGCAGTTGTCCTTGTGTTCAACTCCAAAGTTACTTCCCCTTCAGAGTCCAGTCTTGGAGGTAATCCAATCACGATAAGCAGTCACTCGAGTGTAGACACCTGGCTTATTCTTTTTGGCACATCCATCACCCCAGCTTACTATTCCAACAAGGTACCAGATCTTTCTAGAGTCAGGGTAAGCTAGTGGTCCACCGGAGTCTTTCTAGGAAAAAAAAGAGAGGAAACCATTTCTCATCCTAAGAATATCCTTTTACCTCTCCACTGGAGTTATCATTAGCCCCTGAGCACTGAAAACAATCCTCCATCTTTAGGCTTAGAAACTCTGAAACTATTGGGCTTATTCAAAACCCAGGGGAAAAAACAAAAACAAAAACAAACTAAGCAAACAATTACAACAGGAATGGAATCATAGATATGGAGATCACTTGGAGGATTATCAGCAGGGAGGGATGGGGGAAGGGGAAGAATGGGGGAAAAGGTGCAGGGATTAAGAAGCATAATTGTACAAAATAGACAGGAGGAGGTTAAGAATAGTATGGAAAAGCCAAAGAACTTGTATACACAACCCATAGGCATGAACTAAGATGGGGGGATTGCTGGAGAGAAGGAAGGTACCAGGAGGAAGGGGAGCAAAAGGGGGAAAATTGGGATAAGTGTAGTAGCATAATCAAAAAAGTATACTTTAAAAAAAAAACAGAGAAACTCCAAACCAGAATATATTGTGTACAGCTGCCAAATGTTGGATTGGACAGTCTAGAAATTGACTTTAAAATGAGTCCAGCCTTGCCTCTGGAGAAAGTGACTCAGCTGCTCCACGATGAAGCCTGTAAGTAATTCGTGATGTGTTTACATGCTGCATCTCTACATAAGGAAGAAGCAGTGTTGTAGATCTGCACCAGAAAATACATCAAATCTATTTTATTACCTTGTAGGTATTATTATTTCCATAGATTCCTAGACTGAAAATTCCATGAGGGCAAGGATTGTGTTCAGCATTGTATCCCCAGTATCTAGTGTGGTGTCTAGTATACATGGGGGTTATCAATATTTACTGTATGTAATGAAGTAAGGTGGTACTCTGTGGAAATCATTAACACAGAAAAAAATATTTTGCGTAGATAAAAACTGCCATTTAATGAGTACTTTGGGAGAAAAAGATTTGATGATATAGCTAGACATACCTGACAGGCATCAGCTTTTCCTGACATATATCCAGCACATAACATTTTATCTGTCACCAAGTTAGATAATGCATAGGGAGCATTGCAAACTTTGTTGTCGATAGTATTCACAAAGGCCTCTTGAAGTGTATTTGGAAGGGGACCTAAAGGCAACAAATTCTGCATATTAAGGGGATCTTAACTTTGTTGAGACAAAGAGTATCTATAAAATAAAGCAGATTCTTTTTGATCACCGGAGCCAGGCCAGACCCAGGCTAGATTGGTCTCTTTCTGATATTTATTACAGCTGGCTGCCTCTCACACTTCCACTTTTTCCAATTCTCATTCCCAAAGACATTTGAGAAAACAAAGACACTGCCATGCTTTTGGTTCCAGCACTTGGTTTTCTTTTCAGCATACTGATCAGTTAATTGCATGAGAGAGTGAGTGATTGATTAATCATTTAAATAATTATTCCCATGAAGCTATTACATTTTTATGGAAAAACTTACCATTCATACTCAGTGTTCCCCATCCTGTGACAACAACACTGTCATTTTCCGAGAGCTTCAGTGTGGCTTCAGGAAGACAAATACTACGAACGTACTTTGAGAAAGAGATTTCTTCAGCAAGCTGAACAAGGGCAATATCATCACGAATCCCAGCCATGCTAAAATTTTCATGAGAAATAATGTTTTGGACTTTTCGTGTCATATATGGTTCATTTAATAGAGTTCCAAAGTTGACGGTCCAATCTCCTGAATTATTTCTCCTGGAGGACAGAGTTCAATGAAAACACATTCAGTTTCTGTGCCACAACAGTGTTCACAGTGGTCCTGTCATAACTGTAAGCAGCAAGGTTCCCAAACAACACTGTAAAGCACTTTAAAGTCTTATTTTTAAAAATAAATTGTCTTTGATTGATGTTATAAATGATGCAGTCGCATAAAAATTGTGTTAAGGACTGTTAGAGCTGTCAGCCTTCTGTAAATCCTCCTAACTGGAGTCACTGATGTCTTTTCCTGGTACTTCAGCCCCACCCAATTTCTGAACATTGGACTTGGGTGGGCATCACCTGAGCAGCCTCAGAGGCTGGGATCCAGAATCACTCATTGCCAAACAGCCTAGATTTCATGAGCCTATGGAGGCTCTGGAATGGCATCTGTAGACATAAAAAAAATTGTCCCTTGTTCTCACCCAGTCACCCTATTATATTTACCAATCCAATGCATTTTGGCTTCTAATTTAATTTTATGACCCCTTTCTCCAGTTCTCCGTTGAAACTCTTCCTCAATTTAGAACCTAACATTTTGTGTAACTATTCCAGCCTTCTCTCAAATGATCAGAAATCTATAGGGGGGGGGGTTGTTTTGTTTTGTTTTTTTAAAGTTTCAAGACTTTCATGTAACAGTGACATTCTTTAATCCTTCTACTGTGGTAAAACCTCCTGTGACTCCACATGCTTAACAGCTGTGTTTGTTCAACTCCATTGCCTTAGTCTCAACCCAGACTCCACCTCCAGAGATTTGTATTTAAAAGGTTTAGTGTGATTCTTAAGGATCTACACTTTTAGTGAATCTCCTGTGAATACACTTTTTAGTGAATAGACTTTTAGTGAAAAGAAGCTCCATAGTCCATGGTCTACTTTTTGAAAGTTTCATCAGGGGGACAAATCCTATGAACATTCTTTATAGGAGACTTGTTCAGTAAGTATCTTGTCATTTAGAGATGCCCCAATCAATACAGATTTTTTAAGCATATTTTCTAACATTTCAAAATCTTCTCTACTTCAAATTACTCTTTTCATTTGCTATCCACAGAATATAACATTTTTTATTCCATCTCAACACATTTGAAGACTGTTTTCTGAACCCAAAACAAATCTTTCCCGTCCACCAACCCCTGTCAATCAAAGCTTATATTTGTAGAGGCCAGATCAAATTGTATATCTTCACATCTCAGTTGGATGTGCTCTCCTTATTCATCAAATTCCCATAGCTCTTACTTGTGTTTTACATAAGACATTTACTATACTATGCTGTTTTATACTTACGTATATGACTTTTAAAATTCTTTAACTAGATCATAAACCCTGAAGGGCAAGAAAAGTAAGCACTTAGTAACTGGAGTCAGACATACCTGAGTTCACATTCAATTTCTGTTATTTCAGGGCTCTATGATCTTGGCCAAGTTATATCACTATTTCTGAACCCTAGTTTCCTCATCTTTAAATGTGTTTAATTATATCTCTTGCGCAGCATTATTGTTATAATGAAATAAAATGGTATAACTAAAGCACTTACTCTCAGGCCAAAATGGCTATTTAAAGACTGAGAATTGTTTCTATTCACTTTGCTTTGCTTTGCCAAATTCAAATGTCCCTGCTTCTCTTTGTTTATTCAGGTAATCATAAGTATATATGACCTTGATGAATGTTCATACATTAGGTTAACCCCCACAGACTACCAAAAGTAGGCTAGCACCCAGAACCCTACACTTAGACAGACTTTCACACTTACTTAACAAAGCAGTGAGCTGCAGATAATAGCCACCTGCTGCTGATCAG
The DNA here is from genome assembly GCF_004126475.2 of Phyllostomus discolor. NCBI lineage: Eukaryota > Metazoa > Chordata > Mammalia > Chiroptera > Phyllostomidae > Phyllostomus > Phyllostomus discolor. Next base: position 41,999,671 of record NC_040903.2, read on the forward strand.
AGATGCTCCACAATGATGTTCGCCCTTCCACTGCATACTGGCCTGCCAAGGCCATGCCCCAACATGGGCATTTTTCCCGTTCACAATTCGGTTGCCTGATGCAACACTATTGACCAGTTGTCTCCCACAACCTGAAGAAAAGATTTATTTATACAAGAATAGGTATCTTTGATTATGCTTTATAAAATATATATCTTAAAACATCATTTGAACCCCTATAGTGATTGTCCAGCATCTCTTAAGGAATGCGGTCTCTTTCCTGCAATGGACTGTTATCACAGCACCCCACTCCATCTCAGTTTAGGTGACTTTTACTTATCCTTGTTTCCAGTCTCAAACGTCTGTCAATCACTGACTTTTATTGTATCTATTTGTCATCATTCTCATCTCCCCAAGTGAATTGCAAAATCTTTGAAAGTGGAGACTTTGCTTCATTAATGTCTGCATCTTGCATAGCATGTGCAATGTTGTCTCTAAGGCCCCCTGTGGACAATAGATATTCTAGAAATATCCATTGAGCACATGAATGCAGGGTTATTTCTTGGGGGCAGCATGATACTCTAAAGAAAATTTATTTAAAAGGCACAGAACTGTTTTTCATCAATAATAAATACATTTGACATAGCCTAGGTTTTTTTTCTTTTTATCTTAAATTGTCCTTTTGTTTTCCTTCAGTCTTTCTGATTTTAACTTATTCAGAATGATATTCTTAACTGATAATTTCATTCTTTGGATAAGTTCTTTTTGTATTTTTGGGAACAACTTATTAGAAATGTTAAAATTGATATGCCAGTGTTTTTCAAAAAGAAATTCCGTATATGTATCTTGTATATCCAATAATTTTGAAAGCTTCCATTATGGAAGTCTTGGATTTCCATAAGATGTATTTTCCTGATCCTTTTTAGGGAAACAATAGAGAAATACTTGTGGATGTGTTAAGTAACAGTAAAGAAACAGTAAATTTTATAAACTTACAGTTGTTGGTAAGCATTTCAGCATTAGTCTTGCTGATTTCTGAAATTTAAAAGACGTAAAATTGATAAAATATCACCAAGCTATTATCTTCAATCCAAGGACATAAAGGCTAAGTTTTCTAGTCCAATTACAGTCAGTGTTTAACTATTCAGACCATTTCATGTATTATTATTCCTTCTCACTCTTATTTTTTATATTTTGACCATCTTTCCACATCTCTAGCAGGTATATGAAAAGGGAAAAGGAACTAAAAAACAAAGTTCTCAATTTTATAATAGTATAGGTAAAATATTCAGTGAGATAAAAAGCTGATAGTTTTATTAATAAAAGGACTGGGCATTATCTTTAAAATTCTTTCTCTATGATAATTCTTATTACTTTGAAGAATTTTTTATATTATAAAGAAAAAATTCCAGCTAAAAATGTACTTTATTGGATCTGTCCTGTTCTTTGGGATCATCTTACTATTAAAACTGAATTCTGAAATTTGGAAAATTTAACTTGAATTCAAGTCACGTTTATATGGGAAGAGACATGAGAGAGAAAGAGAAGAATGTGAAACTACAGGAAGACACACCAGAAAGTGCTGACTGTGAATCCCTGGGACATGGGCAGTAACTAGTGCAACTGTCTTTCCCAACAGCTACCCCCAGAGAATTGGACTGCCCCTTTGAGAAGTTCTACCTTAAACTCATTTCTCATCAGTGGACCCTTCATGGTGTGATCCGCATTCTGAGTCAAAGGAGCTTTAACCAGCAGCTCTCAACCTTCATGGCCTTCAAGGACTCTGGGATCAACTGTCAATCTGGAAGAACCACAAAACTGGGTTCTGTAACCACATGCTTATCACCTAACACACCCTTTAACACAAGGGAGAGTTTCAAGATTTTTTCAGGAACCTTGAAGATCTATAAAAACTTGACTTTCTGTACTGGGGCAAATCCTATCATTTTCTTCCCTTGTTTTCTAGGGTACTTGTCCACATAATTTTCTTTCTTTAATACTATTATCCCCATTCTTCCTCAGGAAGCCGTGAAAACTTCCTATTCTCAACTTCATTCTTACCACTACAGTCTTCACACTGAATGACCAAGAAAACCCTAAATCTATTTCCTATAATGAGATCCTGATGAGAACACAGTGTAGGAAGAAACAATGCTTCAGTTAGGACCCTTCACTGCCTTTTCCATACATTAACAACAGACCCTTGCATGCTCACAGTTTAACCCTCATTTCCATCACTCTTCAGAAAAAAATTCTGTGGCACTTCCCCTTCCACTACCAGTTCATTGTAAAGGTGACAGATATTAAGAAGCATATTTTTTCCTAAAAAAATTTCCTAGTACTCTTTTTTAAAAAAATAGTCTATAAATTCAAGTGATAGAAAATAATGAAAACAAATGAAATACCTGTAAGTTTAATGGAAGCTGGAACTGCATTCCAGGATACTGTGTTGTCTTTCAACATCTGAAGTAAGAGAGCTTTGATTTCAGTCTTCATGATCTCCCTCTTTCTTGGAGAAAACTTGAATATCAGCAGCAACTGCACACTTGAACCATTGGAATGGGGGCTAGAAAAAACAAAAATATTCTAGTGTACTGCTTCTTTGATCTATTACATGTTTTGTGAACACTTTGAATTTCCCACATTTTAATTATCATACTTCCTTTACATACATTAAAGAACAATGCACAGTTATTGTTCCAGTATGTTTAAAATGCAAGGGTTCCCCAAAATTTTCTAACTGGTTCAGAGGTATTGTGCATGGAGAAAGATGTGAACCACAAACTAGAAATCAGAATACAGGATGGGGCAAAAGTAGATTTATAGTTGTTTGTGTGGAAAATAATACAATAATGAATAAATAATAATAGAATAAATTGTGTTTTGCATACTCACAACTGTAAACTGACTTTTGCCCTACCTTGTACTTTAAACACATGGGAGAAACTGAGTACTGGCAAATAAATGATTAATATGATGTTTTATTATAACATAGTAAAACCATGTTCTCATATAGGTATTTTTAATAACTTAATTTCAGGTTAAGAGATAAGTGAGGACTTAAATCTAGGACTGGGAAGCATTCAAAAAATAACTTCTAAAATCTATTCAAGATCTAGTACTAAGTTCCTTTTTATAGTTTCTTATACATGTCTACCCCACTAGATCTATGCTCTGAGAAATCTCAGAAACATAACTCTAGAGCATGAAGAGAATCTCCATTATTTATACATTCAGTACATTCTTTGCATTAATCAGAAAAAATTAATTCATTTCGGAAGACTTTCAAACCAAAAGTCATATTAATCACACTAATTTTAAAAAAAACCCAGAACTGTATTTTCAAATAATTATGGGCAATGGAAGAGCCTTTGAAGGTTCTTATTTTCTATAGATAAGTTGATTGGTTGGCATTTGGCCACCTGGATTTTTTGTTTGTTGGTTTTGTTTTGGAAGTTCAGAATTTTTGGAAAAGATATCGGCAATGCCAAAATACAAGTGCTCTCTTTATTGCACATCCCCTGTGCTCCATGACATCCTCTTCCCTACACCCCACCTCCACCCTCAAGCACACTGCAAAGACATATTTAGACAATTGCTACCTTAAATGATTCAATTTGCTCCACAATTATTACAGTAATGGTAATACTAAGGAGACCAAAAGTACATTATTTTGGGATAGGAATGCCAGTTGGATATAGATGGAAGAGATGACTAATACATAGGTAGCAAAATATCAGGCCAGAGTCCTTGTTTTCCATGGGGTTACAATTATTTTTCATCATAGAAGTCAGACCCTACAGAAACAAATAACTTGCAATTCCCATTCAGGTATAAGATTACAGTTTGTATGGAACAGTTCCTGCCATGAACAGAAATCTGTTAAATATTGTGTATACTTTAATTTATGGGGAACTAACTTCCTTCCTTCCTCCTTTCCTTCCTTCCTTCCTTCCTTCCTTCCTTCCTTCCTTCCTTCCTTCCTTCCTTCCTTCCCTCCTTCCTTCCTTCTTTGCTTTCTTCCCTTTTTCTTCCTTCTTATTTCTCTCTCTCTCTCCCTCTCTCTCTCCCTTCTCTCTTCATGTTAATATTACATAAAACCAGGGCTAATGTGACATATCACCCACCTCCCTTTCTGTAATACCCTAAATAAATTTGTACTTACAGAAGTCTGATTACCTGAGAGTTGATATATTCTCTGTATAGGCTAGAATTTTGAAATTCATCAGACATCTGTCAGGAGAAAATATAGATCAGCCACTATGCCTACTTCAATCAAATTTATACTAAAATTATAAAATAAATTGCTGACTTACCTTAGTCTCAATATCTTTGCTCAGATTTGCGCTAACTTCTGAAGCTGCATTTTTACAACTATAATTGTATGTGACTCCAGAAATATTAAAATAACCTTGGTAATGGTAAATCTTCCCTGTGAAATAAAGAAATACTCAAAGAATTTTAAAACAGAAATTGGTCTCAAATCCCTCCATATCTTTATTTCAAAATTAACATTCAACTCAATATTAGAAATAGCCAGAGGAATGGAGAAAGGAAGAGGAAGAAAATGGAGGGGAATTAATGTCTGCTTAGCCTAGAAATAATGACTACCCAACATTCACAGGACATCCCCCTTCTTTCTTCATAAGATAATAGACATCACTGTCCCTCAACATCCTCCTCAAAGCATCAATCCAGGCAGCTAATAGCAATTTACCTGAGTATGCACTGAGATGAAATCTATTTTTCATGTGTAAACTGAATTCTTAGACTAGTGATTACCCAATTAATCTTTCTAAGCACTTCTGATACAGAAAACATTATAAACATCCCCCTTTCCTTTCTGGATAATCAATACCCATTTGCACCTTTTCTTATGCTCCACTGCCTATTTTCCTTTCCTTGAAGTCATTCCCTTAGGACTTCATGCTGCCCTTGCACTTCCTTATGGCATGTGGTGGCTGGTGCTTGGCATATGCCACAGGTCTCACATTCCCCAATCCTTCCTGTCTCCAAATGTGAATTGGTTCACCTGATATACTAGGCCACCATAATTTAAAACATGACAAACCTACAAATAGTTCTTACTTATCATATATGCACTTTTAAAAATAGAAAAAACTAATGGGAAGTGGTATCTTATTTTGGTTAAGGATATATTAGCCATTCACATATTTTGAGAACAATTGTGCTTTTAAGCTACCTTAAAAGCACCACATAATTTCTAAGAAGTTTTAATAATAGACTTTGAAAAATATGGTCTCCTGAGTTGTAATAATTTAGTCCCCTAAGAGTCAGTAATATTATTTAATCTAAAATAAAATTAATTTCCTCTATTCCTATAGTTTCCTGTATTTTTCTTTATGGCAAACAGTACATGTGAAAAGCAAATTCCAGATTCTGTCTGAGAAGTTACCTAAAGTCATTCTGAAAATGTAAAGTACATGAAGTAAGAGAAATAATTCAAGCCATGCCACAAATTGACTGTGACACCTTGGTATATAACTTGAGCCCTCTGGGATATTTTTTTACTAATAACAAAAGACTAAATTGCAATAAATAAACTCCAAGACCCTCTTTTCCTTACAATTTTATAATATTAGTCTGTAGTTTATCACCAAACAGAAGAGTAAATAACTGGAATATTTAACATTGTTACATTCAGTATGCCAAACTTGTGTATTTTCATGTTAAAAGATTAATCTGCCGATACCAGATTGAGCCAAGAAGAGTACAGATCTCAACAGTTTGAGGTATATTTACTAAGAGATATAGCAACTCATCTATAAGCCTACTACATAAGCTCCTTTACTGACCATGAATATTAGCATTAAAGCATTAACTATTCCAATCTTGTCATATTCCCATAGTTGGTGATACAATTTATAGAGTGCATCAAGGAGGCCTCTAATTCCAAAAAATAACAAAAGTATTATGTTAAAATAAAATACTAAATAAATGAGAAGTTTTAACAAATGAATTAATAGTTATGTTGTTTCTTGACAATTTCTAAGTATAAGGAGATTTAATAGTAAGAATAAAAATTGAAAATAATTAATACTGACCAACTGCCAGAAAATGAATGAGGAGACCAATAGTTACTCCCAAGATTGCCGTCGCTCCAAGAAAAATAAGAACTGTCATACATGGTGACCAAGCTCTTCTCTGGATTGATATGCCGTATCTATGAAAGCAGGAAATCCAATGATAGACATTCTAAATCTATTTGTTTCTATTTCAACTTATACAACATGATGTATAATTTATGCGTTAGGCCTTTATATTAGCTGAAAAGTTAGAAGCCTCAATCACCTCAAAATGGATAGACCCTAATGCTCATTCTCTTAACTGATCATATTTAAGTACTGTGTTAGCTGCTGGGGGTACAACTGTGAGCAAAATAAACATGGTTTTTGTCTTCATGTTACAGAAGAGAGACTGATTTTCTTTTTTTATTTATCTAAAGCAGATTAATAGCATTAAGTGTGGTCCGATTGTATTTTTCTAAACTATAGTGACATCATGTATGAGCACATATTTAGATTTATAAACAAACATATAACAAGTCATTTAGAAGTTTCAATTAAATGTGGAAGGAAACCTCATGGTGTCCACCCACTGCAGTTATCCCATTTATGAGATCATGGATAGATTTTTTTCTTTTTGTTCACTTGTTCTTTAACTGTATTTTCTGTTCCTACAATAACCATGGATTACTTGTATAATATACACTAACAGATAGTAAAGTTTCATCATCAACACTAATCAATTAGATGAAAAACAATCAGAAAATACAGTGACATCATAGAGTAATCTAGGGTTACAGTTAGGTCTTATGGTCACTCTAATGTAACAAAGACATTATTTTTTTAGCACATTATTCTTTATATTTTGAAAGACATGATGTCATGAAATTACTCATTTGAAGTAAGAGCTGTAATATTAAAAATATTTATTTCAAATTCAAAACAGCCTCAGCTGTTTCCGCAATCTCTTTGTATTCTCCATCACCCTAAACAAAATGTACAAAACAGAACAGTTTGTATTCAGTGGATATAGTTGACAGATTAAACATTTTCTACGAATATGAGCATCCTTTTTGTTCTAATACCTGCAGGACCAATTGATTTTTAGGTAAAGATTTGTTTTTATTTTTGTTTTTTACAATTTTTTAAACATTATCTTAGGCCACAATGCTTAGGCCACAACCATGCGACTCCACCAGTCTTCTTTCCTCTCTGTTATGTTCTGTATTCTTATATCTTATATGTTCTTCCTTATATCATATTTGATGACTTGTTAATTTGTGTTTTCCAGAGCCAAAACCTCTTCAAAGAAACTCCCTATTTCATGTATGCTTTCATACTGAAAATCTATTGTTTACTCTTAAACTAAGAGAAAAGCTATTCTGGCACAGTGTTTCTCTTACAAAATTGAATCACACCTCAAAAATATATACAATTGGAGTAATTAAAAACAATATTTTAATCTTACTAATATCTGTGAATATATTTTTAATGACTAGAAGTTCACTGTGATAGTGAGGTCTCAAATTTGTTTTGGATTAACCGATAGTAACTTAGACTGGTAGTTTAGTCTTTTTGAGGCACTCATACATTATGTAGCCTAAACAGTAATTCTAAAGTCACTGAGATAGTTTCTATACAAATAATCACTACATCACAATTTATAAAATGTTTTTCTATGAAAGCCCTTTTAGATGTTCTAAAGAAAACATTGTCAACTATAGCGCGGAAATGGCTTTCCCCATCTCATTATGGATTTCTTCCTGTCGTAAACAATTAAGGAGATTCTTTTATATTTAAAAGATCACAGTAGTTTATGATTTATTCAACTCTTCCTCTGATAAATATGATGCATAGACTTTAGGAACAGACTATTTTTTTAATAATAGCTGTAGCCATTAAAATGATGTTCTACATACCAAAAAAACAGTTTGCTGTTTCATTTACCAAATTAACTTTTGGCCACAGTTTTTTTTTCCACAGTTTTTTTATGTAGAAATTTGCATTCTAGGATGAATCCCTCATTGAACAAAGAAAATAGATTAAAAATTAATCTTCAGTGAATTTAACCAATTCCACATACTTAACTGAACTGTAATCCCCTCACTTTTGGATTGAAATTTACTTCAAGTAAAGGTTTATTGGCTATTCTGGCATAATCAACCACTCACCTTAATTATATTACAATAACAATATTTATACAAATAATAGTAACTACATTATTCACAATTTTAAAACATCAGTCTTACCATAATTTATCTCACAGTCCATACCAGGTAGCATTTCCTAGATGAGATTTTCTTAAACCATATTCCAATAATGCATTAGCTTAAGCCACAAAACATAACAAACTAATTTCCATTATTAAACCTTCCCCTATAGACCATTGGAATTGGATGCACCTAAATTGTTATATAGTGAAGAGTGTTAATGCAAGATTTCAGTGCAAAAAATTCCCAAATTTTAAAAAGATAAACCTTTTTTGTCATAAAGGACTTTACTCTCTAAGGAGAAAACTTTGAATTAGAAACAGAGAAATTAATGATCAAGTAATCTGAATGCCCTCCTCTTCCAACTTTCTCCTGGAAAAACCCTGTAAAAACAGAGTACAATAGAAAGGGTCTCATATAAATGTTTATGAAGTTTTACGGACTCCCAAAAGTTTACCGGATGCTAATTCAGGATGTATAAAGTAAAATACATTATTCTAAAAATCCATAAAGATCTTTAGAGTTTTAAATTATTTCTATAATACATTTTTATATTATAAAATATTACTTCAATCATATTACTAGAGAACAAAAATAGTAATGTTCTTATGGGTAGTTTTAAAAAAAAATAAGCAAGGTTTTGCTGAAATCTGATTTCTTTTTTCCAACTTTCTGAAACTTTGCTAGAGACTTTGCAAGGCCTTTAAACCTCAGAAACAATAGCATATTTCTTGACCTTGTCCATAAATAAAAATCTGAATTATAGAAAGAAACCATTTAGCACAAAGTTAGAAGATACCCCAGCAACTTAAGTTTTATAGACTTAATTTTCCAAACAAAATCCCATTTACCTGTACATAATATTCTGATGGTTGTGGTGGCGTCAGAGATAATGGTGGCGATGATGGTGATGATGACAATGATAATAAAAATAAGGATCTTCTTGTGTAGCTATTAAGGTGGTCAATGTTTCACAGGTTTATGTGCTACATTCAGCATTGGTTGGTAGGTTTTTATAGGCTGGGTGACATGTGAAGAGCAAGTGAGATGTAACTTGTCTGACCAGTGTTAAAGAATGTCATATTTCTATAGTTTCAAGGTAGGAGTCATCCAATTTGTCAAGACAAACTTCCTTGACTTGGCTATTTAGGGGAAAAACAGCCTAGTCTTGGGTTAGTCACCTAAAAGTTACACCCAAGAAACAGCTTTGTAGTAAACTGGGATAATCCTAAATTTGTTTGACCAATTCCAGTCTAGTGGCTTCTTCCTCCTCAACTGAAACCAACTGTAACTGCATAGAAGTTTCTGACAAATGACTTTCTACAAAGAATGAATTTCAATATAATTCATATTGCCATCATTCTGATGTAAGTAAAATTCTATTTCATTGTGGTTTGCATTTGTTTTTCCATAATTACCAATAAAAATAATCATTTCACATACTGAATATTAAGCAATTCAGTTCACCTATTTAAAATTATTTATTCCCAATGTGCAACTTGATAATTTGTTATTTAATCGAGTTCTTTCATGTGTAGAACATTTTAAAAATACTTAATATTCTAATTTATCAGACTAACAATTATAAAGTGTTAACAAATATTTCCCACCTTGATTTCTTCAAAGTATTTTCCTGTTTTTTTAATCTAAAATTGTTATTTTTTTACATTTACATTTTACTGGTATTATTCAGGTCTGATTATAAACCATTTTTCTTTGTGTCAAGATAAAGATATGGAATATTTGTTAACACAAGTAAATAGAGAATCTGCCTATCAAATAATCAAAATGAAATAAATTTAACATGACTCTCTCCTGTCCTAAGCAGCACTTTTCATATATTATTTTACCCCTGCTTTAAATGTAAAAAAAATAAATTTTAATTGAAGCTGTCATTAGGAATCTTAATTTTTAAAAAAAATTTTTTAAAACTTTTTTAGTACTTAAGGATGAGAGAAAGGTCTCTTTTTAAAAAAATTTTATTTTTTTATTTTTTAGAGAGGGAAAGGAGGGAGAAAGAGAGAGAGAGAGAAACATCAATGTGCGGTTGCTGGGGGTCATGGCCTGCAACCCAGGTATGTACCCTGACTGGGACTCAAACCTGCAACACTGGAATCTTAATTTATAATCTTTAATTCCTAAGTGTATATTAATATCAAAAGCCTATCTCTTTTGAGATAAATTCAGATTTAAAAAAGTAGAACCCACATACCAACATATACAGTTAGATAAGAAATACTAGTTTATGAAGTACATGTTTGTTAGTTTTTATCAATTTTTTGTCTTAATTTTTAACTGCTTTTTGTTTGTAAATGCTTTTAATTTTTTCTCCAAAAATCTATACAAATTCAGAACTTCTTTTGTTTGTGAAGAACTGCCTTAATTATCTCACTTTTGCAAAAAGTTTAAATAAAATCAAATTCATTTTCATCATTTCCAGTTTTCCAAACGCCCCCATCCTTTCACCACACCCCACTCCCCTGTTAAGGTGGACTCTTTCACACCTGTGTGCATGCAGTTTGTGTGAGCCTTCTTCGCCTTTCATAAATATATTCTCCCATGTTTTCTTTTATAAACTTGTGTTCTTATTTGCACTTAGACCAATAGTTTATATGGAGTTAATTTTTGTGTGCATTATAAAGTAGGAATAAAGATACATTTTTATATAACTATTTGTTGACCCTGTACACCCAGTGAAAATGTACAAATGCAATTCTTTATTCACTGCACTGCAATGCTACCTCTGTTAGAAATCAAGCAGATATCAAATGTGGATCTGTTTCCAAACTTTTCATTGTTTTTGTACTTGTTTCTAATATGAGAAATAACAACTATGGGCTGGTGTGGTTCTCCAATTTCCACATTATCCAAGATGAGCCTTTCTCATCTAATTTATATCATCTTTCTCCCCTTGACTCCATAACCACAAAAGCACATACATCATGTTATTTTAATTATTTTATTGAATCATCATGACTGAGTTATAGAATGTATATTGTTCAAAGGACAATCCCACAGACTGCATGTTCCAGTTTCAATTCAACCATGAAGTCTTAATATCAACTTGAAAAGAATCAAGTGCTGTGTAGCAATGGGAATTATTCACTTCATGAGAGCACTTCCTCTTTCTGAGTTTATATTTTTCCAAAAGCTTTATTATGGTATTTGCATCTGCATCTAGATGCATTTTTTTTCAAAATTCTCAAAATCTGTCCAAACTACCTTAAGACTTTCTACTGAATCATCTGCAATATCTCTGGCCCACATTAATTTTATTGTTTTCTGTGAAACAATGTCACATACTTTATAACAACTAATTATTATTTATTTTACAATCTATGCCATATTTATTTCCCCCAGTAGCTTGTAAGGTCTTGAAGTATAGAGTTTATGTCTTATACTAATTTTTTATACATTACAGGTTCTTAATAAGCAGTTACAGGTTGATTGTCCAAATCTTAAAACATGGAATAGGAGGCAAGAACCTCTGTCTTTCCACTGCTTGTTTATTCCTACATAATATTTGATTCTTAGTAGTGCTATTTTCTTTGACATTGGAAAGAATATTTTGGTTAGGTTTGCTGGTAAGCTGACAAAGATTTTTTATAATTACACTGTTCTTGATAAGCTTACTTCTAACAGGACCTAGTTCACAAAATAGCAATATAAGAAGATCACTATTTTAGCAATAGAGTCCACAATAATCCAGCTCTAAGAAATTGTTTCATAGTTATTAAACTCATGAAATATATTTTTCTGACCAATATGTCATTCAGTTAACTTAGACTTTGAGCAACCCTATTCCCTGTATATAGAATGCATCATCAGTCTGTAGCTAGGGAACTACTTGATATTTTCAAGGGACCTCTGTAGCCTGGTCAATAGGAGATTTATATACATATCAAACAAAATATTCTGATGCTTGGTTGCCCACTGCCTACATGTCATCAAGATTAAAACATCTATGCATTGATAATTTTCATTGCTGAAAGTACAATCACATTATATATTCTGTTTTTACTAAGGAAAATTTAGGGAGGATTGATAAGTCTTGCCCTTGTCAATCTTCCCTAACACACATTGTTAAGAGACCAAATTGCTGTTCTATGAGTTTCAGTCTTCTTAAACTCATTAATCACATCCCTAGGCACTAAGAGTACTTACAACTGAAACCATTTCAGTGTTGTAGCTAATGTTCAAGGAATCATAAAATGAGATAGATAAATACAAGAGGTAGAGATAATACAGTTTATTTTTTAACTGAGGAAAGTTAGTATTGATAAAAATTTGCACTGATTCTGACATCAATTTGGGGTAAAGTAAAACCCAAACTAATTATTAAAAGTATGGATTGAACAAATCTAAAAGTTGGAAGAAATCATTACTTAAAGGCTATGTTGGTTCACTTAAAATAAATGTTGTCAGGTTAACCTTATATTCCTTTTAGATTATAAGATCATGGCAGTGTAACAGCAATAGTTGCTCAGAAATGTTGCTGTCATCCTCATCTTCATAATTGTTATCACCACAAATACAACAAAAATAGCTGCCACCTATTGAAAGTACACCAGCAGTCTTATATGGTCTTTTCCAATGTTTTATATATAATGTTTCATATTAATTTTTAACAATTTTATGAAATAAATATTGCCATTCACTTTACAATGAAGGACTTGCATTTCAAAGAACTTCAGTTGCTTATCAAAGGTCACATAGATAGTGAGTAGTAACATCAAGATTAATTTTTGAAAAATATATGGGACTGGTATTTCTGGTAATGAAGAACTAAGCAATTCAGACCAACATTTCTGATAATTATAGTGGGAGACATGGATAAAATATATAGTTTAAGCCAAAGATTAAAATCTGCCATTTGGAGCTGCCTTTTCTGAAAGAGAATTCTGTGAATCTGCAAAGAAGAAGAAGGCATATGTGATAGCATCAGGACAACAGGGTCAGAAACTGGAACCCATGGCCTGTTATGGGTGTAGGTGGGTGGTAACTTGTTTGTGCTTTGACTTGGACTCCTGAAAGGCGGCATCCTAAATGTAAGTATATACTCAGTGTCTGAAATTGGATATCTTCGTGTGTATGTATATATATATATATATATATATATATATACACATATATATATAAAAACTTGACTCCTATACCACATCTACTTTAGAAGGATCATAAGTTTTAGTGTAAAAGGTAATATAATAATATTTTGGAAAATAAGTTAGGAAAAGATCTTCATGATCTGGGAGAATATAAAGTTTTCACACAAATAGTGCACAAAAAATATTTACCACTAAAGAAAACATTGATAGATTGGAAGTATTTAGAATTCCCCTTTACCAAAAGACTCATTAAAAAGCAAAAAGAAAGCTTCAGAGTGCAAAAGATATCTATAATACATTTATCTGACAAAATACTTTTATATCCAGAATTTTAAAAAGCACTGCTATAAATTAAAAATTTTTTAAAAGGCAGGCATCCCAATAGGAAAAATAAAAGCTTTAATAGGCCCTTCAAAAACAAGACATACAGATGTCCATAATCATATGAAACAATGCTCAGCCTCCCTAGTCATCACGGAATTAAAACCACTGTACATTGACTAAACAGCTTAAGTGAAACAATAATACCAAGGGTTGATGAGGAAGAGGAGCTGCTAAATCACTGCTGTTGAGAGTGTAAATTGCTTCACCACTTTGGGAAACTACTTGGCAGTTCCCAGGAAAGCAGAATATGCATCTGCCTTATGACCCAGAAATTAACACTACTATTTTAAACCCACCAGAAATGGCATATGTTTGTGCATCAAAAGCCATGTGCAAGAGCAATCTTAGCCACACTATTTCTGATAGCCTCAAAGAGTAAATGATTCAAAAGACCATCAGCACTAGAATGGCTACATACTTTATATGTCTTGGTTTGTGATATTAGTGTGGTATATTTATAAAACACTCAGCAACACTTTAAATAAAAGAACTTCAAACACATGCAGAAATACATATGAATCTCACAAATGAAAGAATTAGACACAAAATAATGTCTGCCATATGCTTTTATTTCTGTATTAATCAAACACTGTTACATCTAAAGTATAGAGTTAGAAGTCCACGATAGTGTTTGCTTTTGTAGAAAAAAAGGTTCATTGGGAGAAATTTTTTAAGGAGGTTGCTTCTGGAATGCTGGCTGTGTATCTTGAGTAGGTGGTAATTACATGGCTATTTGCTTTGTGACAATTCACTAATCTGTATCTTTGTCTTCTGTGTTCTTTTCTGTATGTGTTATACTTCGTGGCACATTTTCTGAAAAAAACTAACATGTAAAGGAATTATTTATGTGTGAAAGCACAATGAAGAGCCTGTGAACAATATGTACTGAAAACTTACATGGCAGAACACTTCGAAAAGTGCTGTAAGGGCAGATAAAAAAGATACAGAAAAAAATCATCTATATCTAAAAAGTTACATCTGATAAGAGAAATCAAATGTTCGTATAACACATGTAGATATTGTTATTATAATAACAATGGCTTTTTTCAAGAAAGGTGACATGTCCAAGAGATACACATTCCAATGTATTTTACTTTTTTTAATCATTATTTTTTTTTCTCTTGGGGGGGATTTTTCAGCTTGATATTATGTAAACAATCTCAAATTATAATTTAAACTTAGGACAGTGCTGCGAGTGAGTGGATAGTCACTGTTCCCCAGGGCGAGGATGAGTCAAAACAGGGGAAAAGGAACGACTTTGATGAATGTTCCTACAAGAAGGAGAGTGTCCCCACTTCTTTGGTAGGACACCATGATGCAAGGACTCCTGATGGTTAGGCTGCTAGTAAGGTGAGATGGGATGAGCTTTGAACCCAGGCCTGTCACCAGAGCCACACAGGCTTCCAAGAAGCAGACCACTGTACTCTTCAAATAGAATTTTCATAAAAAGAAAATGAATGTTGTTTATTTATTTAGCTAAAAAGGCAAAATTTTAAAAATAATACTGATGCTCTAACATCTATTGTCAAATCTTTATAGCTAAAACTTTTTATGATAAATGTAATTTTTTCATACAAATACATATTTTAATTTCTCCTTATACTTTCAAGTTATTGTAGAAAGAACTAATCAAATTATACATATTACATATTTTCTCGTGGTTTGCAATATAGTTTCAACTTGCTGAAAATACTAACATATTACTGCATATGAGGTTTTTTGCTGTTGTTTTGTTTTGTTTTTAATATATTTTATTAATATGCTATTATAGTTGTCTCATTTCCCCCATCTTTCCCCTCCACCCCGCACACCCTCTCCCACCCACATTCCCCCCATTTAGTTCATGTCCATGTGTCAATAAGTTTTTTAGCTTCTACATTTCCCATACTATCCTTTCCCTCCCCCTATTTTCTACCTACCATCTATGCTACTTATTTTCTGTACCTTTTCCCCCTCTCTCCTCCTCCCACTCCCCTATTGCTAACATTCCATGTGATCTGCATTTCTATGGTTCTGTTCCTGTTCTAGTTGTTTGCTAAGTTTCTTTTTGCTTTTGTTTTAGGTGTGGTTGTTAATAATTGTAGGCTTACTGTCATTTTACTATACATGTTCTTTTATCTTCTTTTTCTTAGATAAGTCCCTTTAACATTTCATATAGTAAGGGCTTGGTCATGATGAACTTTAACTTGGCCTGATCTGAGGAGCACTTTATCTGCCCTTCCATTCTAAATGA